>NC_132875.1:26627694-26958032 GCF_048164855.1 Canis lupus baileyi
TCTGGTACCCACCTGGGTAGCATCACGATATGTTTACACTGTTCACTAACACTCATCCTGCCGGACCTAATAACTCTGGTCTTCACCTGGGGCACACCAGGACATGGTGACACTGGTTCCCATCTGGGTCTCACCTGGACATGGTGAGTCGGATCCCCACCTGGTCCTCACCTGTAACTGGTGATCCTCGTTCCCACATGGACATCATGTGGATCTGGTGGCTGCAGTGTTTCAAGCTTCTCATGTACCTCGTGTCTCTGGTCCCCACCGGGGCCTCACCGGGACCGGGTGAGTACGGTTGCCACCTGAACCTCACATGGACCTGGTGATTCTGGTCTGCACCTGAGACTACCCTGGATCTGGTGCCTGTGGTCCCCACCTTGGCTTCTCCTGGATTTGGGGACTCCGGTCCCCATCTGGGCCTCACCTGGCCCTGTTGACCATGGTCCTCAACTGTGCAAAATTGGTAACCGGAGACTGTGTTCCACAACTGGACCTCACCTGGACCAGGTGACTCTGGTCCCACTCTGGGTCTCACCGTGCCCTAGTGACTGTGAACCCCACTTTGGCCTGACTTGGACATGCTGACCCTGGTTGCCACCTGCGCCTGACCTCGAACTGTTGACTCTGGTTCTTTCAAGGGCCTTCCCTGGACCTGGTGATCCTGGTCGGACCTGGGCCACACCTGGACGTGGTGACTCCTGTCACCAATGGGTAGTCACCTGGACCTGCTTACTGTGTTCCACACCTGGGCCTCAAGGAGACCTGTTGACCATGGTCCCCAAGCCGGCCTCACATGGACCTGTTGACTCTGATCCCCACCGGGTCCTCACGTGTACCTGGTAACTCTGGTCCTCACCTGGGCCAGATCTGGATCTAGTGACTCTGGTCCCCATCTGGGCTTCACATGGACCAGGTGACTCTGGTCCCCCTCTGGGTCTCACCGTGCCCTAGTGACTGTGAACCCCACTTTGGCCTGACTTGGACCTGCTGACACTGGTTGCAACCTGCTCCTGACCTCGATCCGTTGACTCTGGTTCTTTCAAGGGCCTTCCCTGGACCTGGTGATCCTGGTCCCCACCTGGGCCTCACCTGGACGTGGTGACCCTTGTCACCACAGGGGACTCACCTGGACCTTGTTACTGTGTTCCAAACCTGGGCCTCAAGTAGTCCTCTTGCCTCTGATCCCCACAGGGGCCTCAGTTGTCTGGTAACTCTGGTCCTCACCTGGGCCTCATCTGGACCTAGTGACTCTGGTCCCCACCTGGGTTCACCTGGATCTGGTGACTCTGGTCCTCACTTTGGCCTCACCTGGACCTGGTGTCTCTCATCTCCACATTGATTAACTCAAAACTTCTGAATCTTCCTACACCTAGGCCGCACCCCGACCTGGTGACTCTTGTCCCCAGCTATGCCTCAATTCGACCTGATGAATCTGGTCCTCACGTGGGCCTCACATGGACCTGGGACTCAGCTCCATAGAGTGGCTCTGGTTCCCACAAGGGGCTCACCTGATACTGTTGACTGTGGTGTTATTCTATGCCTCACCAGGACCTAGTGATTCTGTTTGCCATCTGGGCCTGCATGGCCCTAGTGACTCTGGTCCTCACCCAGGCATCACTGGGACCTGGATACTCTATTCCACACCTGGGCCTCAGTTTGACCAGGGATCTCTGGTCCCATTCTGGGCCTCAAACTAAACTGGTTACTCTGGTTCCCCCTCTGGGCCTCACCCCTACCTGGTGACTCTGGTCACCCCTTGGGATTCACTTGAGCCTGCTGAATCTTGTCCTTAGCTGGTCCGCACCTGGATCGGGTGACTGGTCGCCACCTGGGTCTCACGTGGACTTGTTGAATCCTGTTGCCTCCTGCGCCTCCCCTGGACCTTGTGACTGTGGTCCCACCTGGACCTCACCTGGATCTGGTGGCTCTGTTTCCCATATGGGGCTCTCCTGGACCTGGTTCCTGTGGTCTCGATCTGGCCTCACCTGGAACACAATGACTCTGATCCATATTTGGGCCTCTCCTTGACCTGTTGACTCTAGTCCTTACCTGGGCATCATTGGGACCTGGATACTCTCTTATATTCCTGGGCCTCATCTGAACCTGGTGACTGTGGTCCCACCTGGGCCTGACCTGGAGGAGGTGACTGGTTCCCACAAGGACCTTGCCTGGACCTGGTGGCAAAGGTCCTCATATGGGCATCATGGGACCTGGTTTCTCAGTTCCACATCGGGGCCTCACCTGGACCTAGTGAATATGCTCCATCTGGGCCACAGTTGGACCTGGTGACTCTGGTCCCTACCTGGGCATCATCGGGACATGGATCCACTGCATGGCCTGCAGGTTGGCCTCAGCTGGACCTGGTAACTCTGGTCCCTACCTGGGCATCACCGGGACACGGTTCGTCTGCATGGCATCCAGGTTGGCCTCACGTGGACCTAGTGAGTGGGGTTGCCACCTGGGGCTCACCCATTCCTGGTGACACAGGTCCCCACGTGGGCCTCACTTGGACCTGGTGAATCTGGTCCTTACTTGTTCCTCTCCCGCACCTGGTAACCCTGGTCACCACCTGGGAATCATCTGGACCTGTTGAATCTGGTTCCCCTCTGGGCCTCACCAAGTCCTGTTGACTTTCTTCCCCACCTGGACCTGATTGCTGTGGACTCCTCTTGGCCTCAACTGAACTGGTGACTCTGATCCTAACTGGGCCTCACCCAGATCTGGTGACCATGGTCCTCACCTGTGGACCATTATGACCTGGATACTCTGTTCCACACCTGAGCCTCACCTGGACATGATGACTCTGGAACCTCTCTGGGCATCACCCTGACCTGGTGACTCTGGACCCATCTGGATGGCACCTGGACCAGGTGATTCTGGTACCCCTCTAGGCCTCAACCACGTCTGGTGACACTGGTCCTCAACTGGGCCTCACCTGGACGTAGTGAATATGCTCCATCTGAGCCTCATTTGGACCTGGTGACTCTGGTCCCTACCTGGGCATCATCGGGACATGGTTCCACTGCATGGCCTGCAAGTTGGCCTCACCTGGACCTGGTGAGTGTGGTTGCCACATGGGCCTCACCCATACCTGGTGACTCTGTCCCCACGTGGGCCTCTTGGACCTGGTGAATCTGGTCCTTACCTGGTTCTCTCCAAGACCCGGGGACTCTGGTCACCACCTGGGAATCACTTGGACCTGTTGAATCTTTTCCCCATCTGGGCCTCACCCAGTCCTGGTGGCTTTGTTCCCCACCGGTACCTGATTGCTGTGGATTCTTTCTTGGCCTCACCTGGAATTGGTGACTCTGATCCTATCTGCTCGTCACCCAGAATGGGTGACTCTAGTCCTCACCTGGGCATCATTTGTACCTGGTGACTCTGTTCTACACCTGAGCCTCACTTGGACATGATTACTCTGGAACCTCTCTGGGCCTCACCCTGTTCTGGTAACTCTGGTCCCCATCTGGATGTCACCTGGACCAGGGGATTCTGGTACCCCTCTAGGCCTCAACCAGATATGGTGACTCGGGTCCTCAACTGGGCCTCATGTGGACCTAGTGAATATGATACATCTTGGTCTCATTTGGACCTGGTGACTCTGGTCCCTACCTGGTCATCATAGGGATATGGTTCCACAGCATGGCCTGCAGGTTGGCCTCACCTGGACATTGTAACTCTGGTCCCTACCTGGGCATTATCGGGACATGGTTCCACACATGCCCTGCAGGTTGGCATCACCTGCACCTGGTAATTCTAGTCCCTACCTGTGCATCATCAGGACATGGTTCCTCTGCATGGCCTACAGGTTGGCATCACCTGGACCTGGTGAGTGGGGTTGTCACCTGTGCCTCACCCATGCCTGGTGACACAGGTCCCCACGTGGGCCTCACTTGGAACGGGTGAATCTGGTCCTAACCTTGTTCTCACCCGGAACTCGTAACTCTGGTCAACACCTGGGAATCACCTGGGCCTGGTGTTTCTGGTACCCATCTGGGCGTCATCCAGTCCTGGTGACATTGTTCCCCACCTGGACCTGATTGCTGTGGACGCCTTCTTGGCCTCACCTGGAACTGGTGACTCTGATCCTATCTGCGCATCACCCAGACCTGGTGACTCTGGTCCTCACCTGGACATGATGACTTTGGAACCTCTCTGGGCCTCACCCTAACCTGGTGACTCTGGTCCCCATCTGGAACTCACCTGTATCTGGTGACTCTGGTCTCAGTTTGTCCTCACCTGGACTGGTGTCTATCGTCCCCACTTTGACCTAACTCAGAACTGCTGAATCTTGCCCCACCTAGGCCGCACCTAGACCTGATGACTCTTGTCCCCAGCGATGCCTCAATTCGACCTGATGAATCTGGTCCTCACGTGGGCCTCACATGGACCTGGGACTCAGCGAGATAGAGTGGCTCTGGTTCCCACAAGGGGCTCACCTGATACTGCTGACTGTGTTCTTATTCTATGCCTCACCAGGACCTAGTGATTCTGTTCCCCATCTGGGCTTTCATGGCCCTAGTGACTCGGGTCCTCACCCAGGCATCATTGGGACCTGGATACTCTATTCCACACCTAGGCATCACTTTGTCCAGGGACCTCTGGTCCCAATCTGGGCCTCAAACTAAACTGGTTACTCTGGTTCCCACTCGGGGCCTCACCCTTACCTGGAAAATATGGTCACCCCTTGGGTTTCACTTGGGCCTGGTGAATCTGGTTCTTATCTGGTCCGCACCTGGATCTGGTGACAGGTCACCACGTGGGCCTCACCTGGACTTGGTGAATCCTGTTGCCACCTGCGCCTCACCTGGACCTTGTGACTGTGGTCCCTCCTGGACCTCACCTGGATCTGGTGGCTCTGGTTCCCATATGGGGCTCTCCTGGACCTGGTTCCTGTGGTCTCCATCTGGCCTCACCTGAAACACAATGACTCTGATCCATATTTGGGCCTCTCCTGGACCTGTTGACTCTAGTCCTTACCTGGGCATCATTGGGACCTGGATACTCTCTTATGTACCTGGGCCTCTCCAGGACCTGGTGACTGTGGTCCCACCAGGGCCTCACCTGGACGGGGTGACTGGTTCCCACAGGGACATCACCTCGACCTGGTGACGCAGGTCCTCATATGGGAATCTTGGGACCTGGATTCACAGTTCCACATTGGGGCCTCTCCTGGACCTAGTGATTCTCGTCCCCCACTGGGCCTCACCCTGACTTGTGACACTGGTCCCCACGTGGATATCACCAGAACCGGGTGACACACCCGGAGCTGGCGACACTGGTCCTCAGCTGAGCCTCAACAGGACCTGGTGAATCTACTCCAAACTTAGGCTTCGTCTGGACCTTGTGACTATTTTCCCACCTGGCATTATTGGGATATGGTTACTCTGTTCCCCATCTGGGCCTCACCTGGACATGATAACTTTGCTGCACACTTTGGCCTCAACTGGTCTTGATGATTCTCGTCCCCCAACCTAGGCCTCAATCTGAACCTGTTGACTGTCGTCCCCACCTGGGTCTCACCTGGAACTGGTGACTTTCGTTCCCACATGAACCACACCTGGACCTGGTGACTGTGGTGTTCTTGTAGACTCACTTTTACCTGCCTTCTCCGGTGCCGACTAGGGCCTCACGTGGATCTGGTGACTTTGGCATGCAGGTTGGCCTCACCTGGACATGGTGAGTGGGGTTGCCACCTGGGCCTCACCCATCCCTGGTGAGTCAGGTCCCCTCGTGGGCCTCTTGGACCTGGTATCTGGTCCATACCTGGTCCTCTCCCAGCTCCGGGGTCTCTGGTCACCACCTAACCTACCTGGACATGGTGAATCTGATCCCCATCTGGGCCTCACCCAGGCCTGTTGACTTTGTTCCCCATCTGTATCTGATTGCTGTGGACTCTTTCTTCGCCTCACCTGGAACTGGTGACTCTGATCCTATCTGCCCGTCACCGAGACCTGGTGACGCTGGTCCTCACCTGGGCATTTTTGGTACCTGGTGACTCTGTTCCACACCTGAGCCTCACCTGGACATGATGACTCTGGAACCTCTCTGGGCCTTATCCTGACCTGGTGACTCTGGTCCCCATCTGGAAGTCACCTGCACCAGGTGATTCTCGTACCCCTCTAGACCTCAACAAAGTCTGGTGACTCTGGTCTTCCACTGGACCTCACCTGGACCTAGTGAATATGCTCCATCTGGGCCTCATTGGACCTGGTGATTCTGGTCCCTACCTGGGCATTATCGGGACATGGTTCCACTGCATGGCCTGCAGTTTGGCCTCACCTGGACCTGGTAACTCTAGTCCCTACCTGGACATCATCGGGAGATGGTTCCTCTGCATTGGCCTGCAGGTTGGCCTCACCTGGACCTGGTGAGTGGGGTTGTCACCTGGGTCTCACACATGCCTGGTGACACAGGTCCCCACGTGGGCCTCACTTGGACTTGGTGAATCTGGTCCTTACCTGGTCCTCACCCGGAACTCGTAACTCTGGTAACCACCTGGGAATCACCTGGACCTGGAGAATCTGGTCCCCATCCGGGCCTCATCCAGTCCTGGTGACTTTGCTCCCCACCTGGACCTGATTGCTGTGGACTCCTTCTTGGCCTCACCTGGAATTGGTGACTCTGATCCTAACTGTGCCTCACCCAGATCTGGTGACTCTGTTCCTTCCTGTGGACCATTATGACCTGGATACTCTGTTCCACACCTGAACCTCACCTGGACATGATGACTCTAGATCCCCTTTGGGCCTCAGCCTGACATGATGACTCTGGTCCCCATCTGGACGTCACCTAGACCAGGTGAATCTGGTATCCCTCTAGGCCTCAACTTGACCTGGTAAATCTGGTCCTCACTTAGACTCACCGGGACCTAGTGAGCATGCTCCCCACCTGCGACTCATCTGGACGTGTTGACTCTGGTTCTACCTGGGCATCATCGAGACATGGTGACTCTATTCCCCACTGGGACTGACCTGATCCTGGTAACTCTGGTCCTGACTTTGGCCTCTGCTGTACCAGGTGACTCTGGCTCCACCTGGGCCTCACCTGTAACTGGTGACTCTGATCCTAAGCATGGCCTCACCTGACCTGGAGACTGTGGTTCCCATCGGGACCTCACCTGGACCTCGTGTCTCTGGTCCCACCTGGGCCACACCAGGACCCGGTGTCTCTGGTACCCACCTGGGTAGCATCAGGATATGGTTGCACTGTTCACTAATAGCGACCCAGCCAGACCTATTAACTCTGGTCTTCACCTGGGCCACACCTGGACATGGTGACACTGGTTCCAACCTTGGTGTCACCTGGACATGGTGAGTCGGATCCCCACCTGGTCCTCACCTGTAACTGGTGATTCTCATTCCAGCATGGACATCACGTGGACCTGGTGGCTGCAGTGTTTCTAGCTTCTCATGTACCTCGTGACTCTGGTCCCCACCAGGGCCTCACCGGGACTTGGTGAGTGTGGTTGCCACCTGCACCTCACCTGGACCTGGTGATTCTGGTCTGCACCTGAGACTACCCTGGATCTGGTGACTGTGGTCCCCACCTGGGCTTCACCTGGATCTGGTGACTCTGGTCCCCACCTGGGCTTCACCTGGATTTGGGGTCTCTGGTCCCCAACTGGGTCTCACCTGACCCTGTTGACCATGGTCCTCAACTGGGCAAAATTGGGACCCGGTGACTGTGTTCCACAACTGGACCTCACCTGGACCAGATGACTCTGGCCCCCTCTCGGTCTGACCGTGCCCTAGTGACTGTGAACCCCACTTTGGCCTGTCTTGGCCATTCTGACCATGGCTGCCACCTGCGCCTGACCTCGAAATGTTGACTCTGGTTCTTTCCAGGGCCTACTTGGACCTGGTGATCCTGGTCCCAACCTGGGCCTCTCCTGGACGTGATGAAACTTGTCACCACCGGGGACTCACCTGGACTTGGTTACTGTGTTCCAAACCTGGGCCTCAAATAGACCTGTTCACCAAGGACCCCAAGCCGGCCTCACAAGGACCTGTTGCCTCTGATCCCCACCGGGGCCTCACATGTATTTCGTAACTCTGGTCCTCAGCTGGGCCTCAGATGGATCTGGTGACTCTGTTCCCCACCTGGAAGTCACCTGGATCTGGTGACTCTGGTCCCACTTGGACCTCTCCTGGACCTGGTGACTCTCTTTCCAACATGGACCTCACCTGGATCTGGTGAATCTGGTCCTCAGTTTGGCCTCACCTGGACCTGGTGTCTCTCGTCCCCACTTTGACCTAACTCAGAACTGCTGAATCTTGCCCCACCTAGGCCACACTCAAACCTGGTGACTCTTGTCCCCAGCTATGCCTCAATTCGATCTGATGAATCTGGTCCTCACGTGGGCCTCACATGGACCTGGGACTCAGCTGGACAGAGTGGCTCTGGTTCCCACAAGGGGTTCACCTGATACTGGTGACTGTGGTCTTATCCTATGCCTCACCAGGACCTAGTCATTCTGTTCCCCATCTGGGCCTGCATGGCCCTAGTGACACTGATCCTCACCCAGGCATCATTGGGAGCTGGATACTCTATTCCACACCTGAGCCTCACTTTGACCAGGGACCTCTGGTCCCATTCTGGGCCTCAAACTAAACTGGTTACCCTGGTTCCCCATCTGGTACTCACCCTTACATGGTGACTCTGGTCACCCCTTGGTTTTCACTTGGGCCTGGTGAATCTGGTCCTTAGCTGGTCCGCACCTGGATGTTGTGACTGGTCGCCACCTGGGCCTCACCTGGACTTAGTGAATCCTGTTGCCACCTTGGCCTCACCTGGACCTTGTGACAGTGGTCCTACCTGGACCTTACCTGGATCTGGTGGCTCTAGTTCCCATATGGGGTTCTCCTCGACCTGGTTCCTTGGTCTCCATCTGGCCTCACTTGGAAAACAATGACTCTGATCCACATTTGGGCCTCTCCTGGATCTGTTGACTCTGGTCCTTCCCTGGGCATCATTGGGACCTGGATACTCTCTTATATACCTGGGCCTTACCTGGACCTTGTGACTGTGGTCCCACGTGGGCCTCACCTGGACGAGGTGACTGGTTCCCACAGGGCCCTCACCTGGACCTGGTGACTCAGGTCCTCATATGGGCATCATGGTACCTGGTTTCTCAGTTCCACATCGGGGCCTCACCTGGACCTAGTGATTCTCGTCCCCCTCTGGGCCTCTCCGTGACGTGGTGACTCTGGTCCCCACCTGGATATCACCAGAACCGGGTGACTCTGGTCCCTCTCTGGGTCTCACCCGGAGCTGGGGACACCGATCCTAAACAGGGCCTCAACAGGACCTATTGAATCTACTCCTCACTTTGGCCTCGTCTGGACCTCGTGACACTTTTCCCACCTGGCATCAATGGGACATGGATATTCTGTTCCCCACCTTGGCCTCACCTGGACATGGTAACTTTTCTCCACACTTTGGCCTCAACTGGTGCTGATGACTCTGGTCCCCCGACCTAGGCCTCAATCTGGACCTGGTGACTGTGGTCCCCACCTGGGTCTCACCTGGACCTGGTGACTCTCGTTCCCACATGAACAACACCTGGACCTGGTGACTGTGGTGTTCTTGTAGACTCACATTTACCTGGTGACTCCGGTCCCCACTAGGGCCTCAACTGGATCTAGTGACTCTACCAAAATTTGGCCTCACCTGGACCTGGTGAGTGGGGTTGCCACCTGGGCCTCACCCATACCTGGTGACTCAGGTCCCCGCGTGGGCCTCTTGGACCTGGTGAATCTAGTCCTTACCTGGTTCTCTCCCAAACCTGGGTCTCTGGTCACCACCTGGGCCTCACGTGGACCTGGTGTATCAGGCCCCATCTGGGCCTCACCCAGTCCTGGTGACTTTGTTCCCCACCTGGACCTGATTGCTGTGGACTCCTTCTTGGCCTCACCTGGAACTGGAGACTCTGATCCTAACTGGGTCTCACCCAGATCTGGTGACACTGGTCCTCACCTGTGGACCATTATGACCTGGATACTCTGTTCCACACGTGAGCCACACCTGGACATGATGACTCTGGATCCCCTAGGGGCCTCACCCTGACATGGTGACTCTGGTCCCCATCTGGATGTCACGTAGACCAGGTGAATCTGTTACGCTTCAAGGGCTCAAATAGACCTGGTGACTCTGGTCCTCAACTGGGCCTCACCGAGACCTAGTGAATATGCTCCCCACCTGCGCCTCATCTGGACCTGGTGACGCTGGGTCTACCTGGGCATCATCGGAACATGGTTACTCTGTTCCCCACTGGGACTGACCTGATCCTGGTAATTCTGGTCCTGATTTTGGCCTCATCTGTACCAGGTGACTCTGGCTCCACCTGGGCCTCACATGTAACCTGTGACTCTGATCCTAAGCATGGCCTCACCTGACCTTTTCTCTGTGGTTCCCATCGGGACCTCACGTGGACCTCATGTCTCTGGTCGCACCTGGGGCTCACCAGGACCTGGTGTCTCTGGTACCCACCTGGGTAGCATCAGGGTATGGTTACACTGTTCACTATCAGTGACCCAGCCGGACCTATCAACTCTGGTCTTCACCTGGGCCACACCTGGACATGGTTACACTGGTTCCCACCTGGGTCTCATCTGGACATGGTGAGTCGGATCCCCACCTGGTCCTCAACTGAAACTGGTGATTCTCGTTTCCACATGGACATCATGTGGACCTGGTAGCTGCAGTGTTTCTAGCTTCTCATGTACCTCGTGACTCTGGTCCCCACCAGGGCCTCACCGGGACCTGGTGAGTGTGGTTGCCACCTGCACCTCACCTGGACCTGGTGATTCTGGTCTGCACCCGAGACTACCCTGATCTGGTGACTGTGGTCCCCACTTGGGCTTCACATGGATTTGGGGACTCCGGTCCCCACCTGGGCCTCACCTGGCCTTGTTGACCATGGTCCCCAACGGGGAAAAATAGGGACCCAGTGACTGTGTTCCACAACTGGACCTCACCTGGACCAGGTGACTCTGGTCCCCCTCTGGGTCTCACCGTGCCCTAGTTTCTGTGAAGCCCACTTTGGCCTGACGTGGACCTGCTGACCCTGGTTGCCACCTGCGCCTGACCTCGAGCTGTTGACTCTGATTCTTTCAAGGGCCTCCCCTGTACCTGGTGTTCCTGGTCCCCACCTGGGCCTCACCTGGACCTGGTGACTCTTGTCACCACCGGGGACTCACCTGGACCTGCTTACTGTGTTCCACACCTGTGTCCCAAGTAGACCTGTTGACCATGGTCCCCAGGCGGGACTCACATGGACCTGTTGCCTCTGATCCCCACCGGGGCCTCACGTGTACATGGTAACTCTGTCCTCACCTGGGCCTCATCTGGATCTGGTGACTCTGGTCCCTACCTGGACTTCACCTGGATCTGGTGACTCTGGTCCCCACCTGGACCTCTCTTGGACCTGGTGATTCTCTTTCCAACATGGTTCTTCCCTGGATTTGGTGACTCTGTTCCTCAGTTTGGCCTCCCCTGGACCTGGTGTCTTTCGTTCCCCCTTTAACCTAACTCAGAACTGCTGAATCTTGCCCCACCTACGCCGCACCCAGACCTGGTGACTCTTGTCCCCAGCTATGCCTCAATTCGACCTGATGAATCTGGTCCTCACGTGGGCCTCACATGGACCTGGGACTCAGCTGGGTAGAGTTGCTCTGGTTCCCACAAGTGGCTCACCTGATACTGCTGACTCTGGTCTTATTCTATGCCTCACTAGGACCTAGTGATTCTGTTCCCCATCTGGGCCTGTATGGCCCTAGAGACTCTGGTCCTCACCCAGGCATCTTTGGGACCTGGATACTCTATTCCACACCTGGGCCTCACTTTGACCAGGGACCTCTTGTCCCATTCTCGGCCTCTAACTAAACTGGTTAATCTGATTCTCCCTCTGGGCCTCACCGTTACCTGGTTTCTCTGGTCACCCCTTTGAGATTCACATGGGCCTGGTGATTCTGGTCCTTAGCTGATCCGCACCTGGATCTGGTGATTGGTCGCCACCTGGGACTCACCTGGACTTGGTGAATCCTGTTGGACCTGTGCCTCACCTGGACTTTGTGACTGTGGTCCCACCTGGACCTCACCTGGATCTGGTGGCTCTGGTTCCCATATGGGGCTCTTTTGGACTTGGTTCCTGTGGTCTCCATCCGGCCTCCCCTGGAACACAATGACTCTGATCCATATTTGGGCCTCTCCTGGACCTGTTGACTCTGGACCTTACCTGGGCATCATTGGGACCTGGATACTCTCTTATATACCTGGGCCTAACCTGGAAATGGTGACTGTGGTCTCACCTGGGCCTCACCTGGACGAGGTGACTGGTTCCCACAGGGACCTCCCCTGGGCCTGGTGACTCAGGTCCTCATATGTGCATCATGGGACCTGTTTTCTCAGTTCCACATCGGGGCCTCACCTGGACCTAGTGATTCTCGTTCCCCTCTGGGCCTCATCCTGACGTGGTGACTCTGGTCCGCACCTGACTCACACCAGAAACGGGTAACTCTGGTCCCCCTCTGGGGATCAACCAGAGCTGGGGACACTGATACTCAACTGGGCCTCAACAGGACCTGGTGAATCTACTCCTCACTTAGGCCTCGTCTGGACCTTGTGACTCTTTTCCCACCTGGGATCTATGGGACATTTTTACTCTGTTCCCCACCTGGGCCTCACTTGGACATGATAACTTTCTTCCATACTTTGGACTCAACTCGTCCCGATGACTCTGGTCCCCCCACCTAGGCCTCAATCTGGACCTGGAGACTGTCATCCACACCTGGGTCTCACCTGGACCTTGTGACTCTCGTTCCCACATGAATCACACCTGGACCTGGTGACTGTGGTGTACTTGTAGACTCACTTTTACCTGGAAACTCTGGCCCCACTAGGGCCTCACCTGGATCTGGTGACTCTGGCCTGCAGGTTGGCCTCACCTGGACTTGGTTAGTGGGATGCCACCTGGTCCTCACCCATACCTGGTGACTCAGGTCCCCACGTGGGCCTCTTGGACCTGGTGAATCTGGCCCTTACCTGGTCTTCTCCCAGACCCTGGGAATCTTGTCACAACCTGGGCCTCACCTTGAGCTGGTGAATCTGGTCCCCATCTTGGCCTAACCCAGTCCTGGTGACTATGTTCCCCACCTGGACGTGTTTGCTCTGGACTCTTTCTTGCCCACACCTTGAACTGGTGATTCTGATCCTATCTGTGCTTCACCCAGACCTGGTGACTCTCGTCCTCACCTGGACATCATTGGTACCTGGTTACTCTATTCCACACCTGAGCCTCACCTGGACATGATGTCTCTGGGACCTCTCTGGGCCTCACCCTGACCTGGTGATCTGGTCCCCATCTGGATGTCACCTGGACCAGGTGATTCTGGAACCCCTCTAGGGCTCAACCAGTTCTGGTGACTCTTGTCCTCAACTGGGCCTCACCTGGACCTAGTGAATATGCTCCATCTGGGCCTCATTTGGACCTGGTGACTCTGGTCCCTACGTGGGCAACATCGGGACATGGTTCCCATAATGGTCTGCAGGTTGGCCTCCTCTTGACCTGGTAACTCTGGTCCCTATCTGGGCATCATCGGGACACGGTTCCTCTGCATGGCCTGCAGGTTGGCGTCACCTGGACCTCGTACCTCTGGTCCCTACCTGGGCATCATCGGGACACGGTTCCTCTGCATGGCCTGCAGGTTGGCCTCACCTAGACCTGGTGAGTGGGCTTGTCACCTGGGACTCACCCATACCTGGTGACACAGGTCTCACGTGGGCCTCACTTGGACCTGGTGAATCTGGTCCTTACCTGGTCCTCACCCGGAACTGGTAACCCTTGTCACCACCTGGGAATCACCTGGACCTGGTGAATCTGATCCCCATCTGCGCCTCACCCATTCCTGGTGACTTTGATCCCAACCTGGACCTGATTGCTGTGCACTCCTTCTTGGCCTCAACTGGAACTTGTGACTCTGCTCCTAACTGGGCCTCACCCAGATCTGGTGACTCTGGCCCTCACATGTGGACCATTATGACCTGGATACTCTGTTCCACACCTGAACCTCACCTGGACATGATGATTCTGGATGCCCTCTGGGCCTCACCCTGACATTGTGACTCTTGTCCCCATCTGGATGTCCCCTAGACCAGGTGAATCTGGTACCCCTCTAGGCGTCAACTAGACCTGGTGACTCTGGTCCTCATCTGGGCCTCACCTGGACCTAGTGAATATTCTCCCCACCTGCGCCTCACTGGACCTGGTGACTCTGATTCTACCTGGGCATCATTGGGACATGGTTACTGTATTACCCACTGGGAGTGACCTGATCCTGGTAACTCTGGTCCTGACTTTGGCCTCTTCTGTACCAGGTGACTCTGGCTCCACCTGGGCCTCACCTGTACCTGGTGACTCTGATCCTATGCATGGGCTCACCTGACCTGGTGACTGTGGTTCCCATCGAGACCTCACCTGGACCTCATGTCTCCGGTTACACCTGGGCCTCACCAGGACCTGGTGTCTCTGGTACCCACCTGGGAAGCATCAGGATATGGTTACACTGTTCACTAACACTCATCCAGCCGGACCTAATAACTCTGGTCTTCACCTGGGGCACACGAAGACATGGTGACACTGGTTCCCACCTGGGTCTCACCTGGACATGGTGACTCGGATCCCCACCTGCTCCTCACCTGTAACTTGTAATTCTCGTTCCCACATGGACATCATGTGGACCTGGTGGCTGCAGTGTTACTAGCTTCTCATGTACCTCGTGACTCTGGTCCCCACCGGGGCCTCACCGGGACTTGGTGAGTGTGGTTGCCACCTGCACGTCACCAGGACCTGGTGATTCTGGTGTCCACCTGAGACTACCCTGGATCTGGTGACTGTGGTCCCCACCTGGGTTTCACCTGAATTTGGGGACTCCGGTCCCCATCTGGGCCTCACCTGGCCCTGTTGACCATGGTCCTCAACTGTGCAGAATTGGGACCCGGTGACTGTATTCCACAACTGGATCTCACCTGGACAAGGTGACTCTGGTCCC
Source organism: Canis lupus baileyi (assembly GCF_048164855.1). Classification (NCBI taxonomy): domain Eukaryota; kingdom Metazoa; phylum Chordata; class Mammalia; order Carnivora; family Canidae; genus Canis; species Canis lupus. The sequence goes on from NC_132875.1 coordinate 26,642,748, forward strand.
CCTCTAGGTCTCACTTTGCCCTAGTGACTGTGAACCCCACTTTGGCCTGACTTGGACCTGCTGACCCTGGTTGCCACCTGCGCCTGACCTCAAACTGTTGACTCTGGTTCTCTCAAGGGCCTCCCCTGTACCTGGTGATCCTGGTCCCCAATTGGTCCTCAACTGGACGTGGTGACACTTCTCACCACCGGGGACTCACCTGGACATGATTACTTTGTTCCACACCTGGGCCTCACATAGACCTGCTGCCCATGGTCCCCAAGCCGGCCTCACGTGGACCTTTTGGCTCTGATCCCCACCGGGGGCTCACGTGTATCTGGTAACTTTGATCCTCACCTGGGCCTCATCTGGACCTAGTGACTCTGGTCCCCACCTGGGCTTCACCTGGATCTGGTGACTCTGGTCCCCACCTGGACTTCACCTGGATCTGGTGACTCTGGTCCCCACCTGGACCTCTCCTGGACCTGGTGACTCTCTTTCCAACATGGACCTCACCTGGATCTGGTGACTCTGGTCCTCAGTTTGGCCTCACTTGGACTGGTGTCTCTCGTCCCCACTTTGACCTAACTCAGAACTGCTGAATCTTGCCCCACCTAGGCCGCACAGAGACCTGGTGACTCTTGTCCCCAGCTATGCCTCAATTCAACCTGATGAATCTGGTCCTGACGTGGGGCTCACATGGACCTAGGACTCAGCTGGATAGAGTGGCTCTGGTTCCCACAAGGGGCACACCTGATACTGGTGATTGTGGTCTTATTCTATGCCTCACCAGGACCTAGTGATTCTGTTCCCCATCTGGGCCTGCATGACCCTAGTGACTCTGGTCCTCACCCAGGCATCATTGGGACCTGGATACTCTATTCCACATCTGGGCCTCACTTTGACCAGGGACCTCTGGTCCTATTCTGGGCCTCAAACTGAACTGGTTACTCTGGTTCCCCTCTAGGCCTCACCCTTACCTGGTGACTCTGGTCACCCCTTGGGCTTCACTTGGGCCTGGTGAATCTGGTCCTTAGCTGCTCCGCATCTGGATCTGGTGACTGGTGGCCACCTGGGCCTCACCTGGACTTGGTGAATCCTGTTGCCACCTGCGCCTCACCTGGACCTTCTGACTGTGGTCCCAACTGGACCTCACCTGGATCTGGTGGCTCTGGTTCCCATATGGGGCTCTCCTGGACCTGGTTCCTGTGGTCTCCATCTGGCCTCACCTGGAACACAATGACTCTGATCCATATATGGTCCTCTCCTGGACCTGTTGACTCTGGTCCTTACCTGGATATCATTGGGACCTGGATACTCTCTATATACCTGGGCTTCACCTGGACCTGGTGACTGTGGTCCCACCTGGGCCTCTCCTGGACGAGGTGACTGGTTCCCACAGAACCTCACCTGGACCTGGTGACTCAGGTCCTCATATGGGCATCATGGGACCAGGGTTCTCAGTTCCACATCGGGGTCTCATCTGTACCTAGTGATTCTCGTCCCCCTCTGTGCCTCACCCTGATATGGTGACTCTGCTCCCCACCTGGATGTCACCAGAACCGCGTGACACTGGTCACCCTCTGGGAGTCACCCGGAGCTGGGGACTATGCTCCTCAACTGGGCCTCAACAGGACCTGGTGCATCTGTCCTCACTAAGGCCTCGTCTTGACCTTGTGAATCTTTTCCCACCTGGCATCAATGGGACATGGTTACTCTTCCCACCTGGGCCTCACATGGACATGATAACTTTGCTCCACACTTTGGCCTCAACTGGTCCTGATGATTCTGGTCCCCCGACCTAGGCCTCAATCTGGACCTGGTGACTGTGGTCCCTACCTGGGTCTCACCTGGACCTGGTGACTCTCGTTCCCACATGAACCACACCAGGTCCTGGTGACTGGGTTGTTCTTGTAGAATCACTTTTAACTGGTGACTCCAGTCCCCACTAGGGCCTCACGTGAATCGGGCGACTTGGCCTGCAGGTTGGCCTCACATGGACCTGGTTAGTGGGGATGCCACTTGGGTCTCACCCATACTTGGTGACTCACGTCTCCACCTGTGCCTCTTGGACCTGGTGAATCTGGTCATTACCTTGTCCTCTCCCAGACCCGGGGACTCTGGTCACCACGTGGGCCTCACCTGGACCTGGTGATTCCGGTCCCCATCTGGGCCTCACTCAGTCCTGGTGACTTTGTTCCCCACCTTGACCTGATTGCTGTGGACTCTTTCATGGCCTCACCTGGACCTGGTGACTCTGATCCTATCTGCTTGTCACCCAGACCTGGTGACTCTGGTCCTCACCTGGGCATCATTGGTACCTGGTGACTCTGTTCCACACCTGAGCCTCACCTGGACATGAGGCTCTGGACTCTCGAACCACTCTGGGCCTAACCCTGACCTGGTGACTCTAGTCTCCATCTGGATGTCACATGGACCAGGTGATTCTGGTACCCCTCTCGGCCTCAACCAGTTCTGGTTACTCTGGTCCTCAACTGGGCCTCACATGGACCTATTGAATATGCTCCATCTGGGCCTCATTTGGACCTGGTGACTCTGGTCCCTACCTGGGCATCATCGGGACATGGATCCACTGCATGGCCTGTAGGTTGGCCTCAGCTGGACCTGGTAACTCTGGTCCCTACCTGGGCATCATCGGGACACGGTTCCTCTGCATGGCCTCCAGATTGGCCTCACCTGGACCTAGTGAGTGGGGTTGCCACCTGGGGCTCACCCATACCTGGTGACACAGGTCCACACGTGGGCCTCACTTGGACGTGGTGAATCTGGTCCTTACCTGGTCCTCACCCGGAACTCCTAACTCGGGTCACCACCTGGGAATCACATGAACCTGGTTAATCTGGTCCCCATCTGGTCCTCATCCAGTCCTGGTGACTTTGTCACCCCACCTGGACCTGATTGCTGTGGACTCCTTCTTGGCCTCACCTGGAACTGGTGACTCTGATCCTTACTGGGCCTCACCCAGATCTGGTGACTCTGGTCCTCACCTATGGACCATTAGGACCTGGATACTCTGTTCCACACCTGAACCTCACCTGGACGTGATGAATCTGGATCCCCTCTGGGCCTCACCCTGACATGATGACTCTGGTCCCCATCAGGATGTCACCTAGACTAGGTGAATCTGGTATACCTCTAGGACTCAACTTGACCTGGTGACTCTGGTCCTGAACTGGGCCTCACAGGGACCTAGTGAACATGCTCCCCACCTGCGCTTCATCTGGATCTGGTGACTCTGGTTCTACATGGGAATCACTGGGACCTGGATACTCTCTTATATACCTGGGCCTCACCTGGTACTGGTGACTGTGGTCCCACCTGGGCCTCACCTGGACGAGGTGACTGGTTCCCACAGGGACCTCACCTGGACCTGGTGACTCAAGTCCTCATATGGGCATCATGGGACCTGGTTTCTCAGTTCCACATCGGGGCCTCACCTGGACGACTCTGACTCTGGTCCCCACCTGGATATCACCAGGACCGGGAGACTCTGGTCCCCCTCTGGGAATCACCCGGGGCTGTCGACACTTGTCCTCAGCTGGGCCTCAACAGGACCTGGTGTATCTACTCCTCACTTAGGCCTCGTCTGGACCTTGTGACTCTTTTCCCACCTGGCATCAATGGGACATCGTTACTCTGTTTCCCACCTGGGTCTCACCTGGACGTGATTACTTTGCTCCACACTTTGGCATCAACAAGTCCTGATGACTCTGGTCCCCCTACCTAGTCCTCAATCTGGACCTGGGGACTATGGTCCCCACCTGGGTCTCACCTGGACCTGGTGAATCTCGTTCCCACATGAACCACACCTGGACCTGGTGACTGTGGTGTTCTTGTAGACTCACATTTACCTGGTGACTCCGGTCCCCACTAGGGTCTCACCTGGATCTGGTGACTCTGGCCTACAGGTTGGCCTCACCTGGACCTGGTGAGTGGGTTGCCTCTAGGGCCTCACCCATACCTGGTGACTCAGGTCCCCATGTGAGCCTCTTGGACCTGGTGAATCTGGTCCTTACCTGGTCCTCTCCCAGACCCGATGACTCTGGTCACCACCTGGGCCTCACCTGGATCTGGTGAATCTGGTCCCAATCTGGGCCTCACCCATTCTTGATGATTTTGTTCCACACCTTGACCTGATTGCTGTGGACTCTTTCTTGGCCTCACCTGGAACTGGTGACTCTGATCCTATCTGCGCATCACCCAGACCTGTTGACTCTGGTCCTTACCTGGGCATCATTCGTACCTGGTGACTCTGTTCCACACCTGAGCCTCACCTGGTCATGATGACTCTGGAACTTCTCTGGGCCTCACCCTGACCTGGTGACTCTGGTCCCCATTAGGACGTAACCTGGACTGTGTGATTCTGGTTCCCATCTAGGCCTCAAGCAGATCTGGTGATTCTGGTCCTCAACTGGGCCTCACGTGGACTTAGAGTATATGCTCCATCTTGGCCTCATTTGGACCTGGTGACTCGGGTCCCTAACTAGGCATCATCGGGACATGGTTCTGCGCATCGCCTGCAGGTTGGCCTCACCTGAACCTGGTGAGTGGGATTGCCACCTGTGGCTCACCCATACCTGGTGACTCAGGTCCCCACGTGGGCCTCTTGGACCTGGTGAATCTGGTCCTTACCTCGTCTTCTCCCAACCTGGGGACTCTGGTCATCACCTGGGCCTCACCTGGAGAAGGGAAACTGGTCCCCATCTGGGCCTCACCCAGTCCTGGTTACTTTGTTCCCCACCTGGAACTGATTGCTGTGGACTCTTTCTTTGCCTCACCTGCAAATGGTGACTCTGATCCTATCTGCGCGTCACCCATATCTGTTGATTCTGGTCCTCATGTGGGCATCTTGGTACCTGGTGACTCAGTTTCACACCTGAGCCTAACCTGGACATGATGACTCTGGAACCTCTCTGGGCCTCACCCTGTCCTGGTGACTCTGGTCCCCATTGGATGTCACCTGGACCAGGTGATTTTGGTACCCCTCTGAGCCTCAACCAGATCTGGTGACTCTGGTCCTCAACTGGGCCTCACCTGGACCTAGTGAATATGCTCCATCTGGGCCTCATTTGGACCTGGTGACTCTGGTCCCTCCCTCGGCATCATCGGTACATGGTTCCACTGCATGGCCTGCAGGTTGACATCACCTGGACCTGGTAACTCTGGTTCCTACATGGGCATCATCGGGACACGGTTCCTCTGCATGGCGTGAAAGATGGCCTCTACTGGACCTGGTGAGTGTGGTTGCCACCTGTGCCTCACCCGTACCTGGGGACACAGGCCCCTCGTCGGCCTCTTGGACCTGGTGAATCTGGTCCTTACCTGGTCGTCTCCCATACCCGGGGTCTCTGGTCACCCCCTGGGCCTCACCTGGACCTGGTCAATCTGGTCCCCATCTGGGCATCACCCAGTCCTGGTGACTTTGTTCCCCACCTGGATGATTGCTGTGGACAATTTCTTGGCCTCACCTTGAACTGGTGACTCTGATCGTATCTGCGCATTACCCAGACCTGGTGACTCTGGTCCTCACCTGGGCATCTTTGGTACCTGGTGACTCTGTTCCACACCTGAGCCTCACCTGGACATGTTAACTCTGGAACCATTCTGGGCCTCATCCTGACCTGGTGACTCTGGTCCCCATCTGGATGTCACCTGGACCAGGTGATTCTGGTACCCCTCTAGGCCTCAACCAGGTCTTGTGACTCTGGTACTCCACTGCACCTCACCTGGACCTAGTAAATATGCTCCATCTGGGTCTCATTGGACCTGGTGATTCTGATCCCAACCTCTGCATCATCGGGACATGGTTTTACTGCTTGGCCTGCAGGTTGGCCTCACCTGGACCTGTTAAATCTCGTCCCTACCTGGGCATCATCGGGACATGGTACCTCTGCATGGCCTGCAGGTTCGCCTCACCTGGACCTGGTGAGTGGGGTTGCCACCTGGGCCTCGCCCATGCCTGGTGACACAGGTCCACACGTGGGCCTCACTTGGACCTGCTGAATCTGGACCTTACCTGGTCCTCACCCGGAACTTTTAACTCAGGTCACCACCTGGGAATCACCTGGACCTGGTGAATCTGGTCCCCATCTGGGGTCATCCATTCTTGGTTACTTTGTTCCCCAACTGGACCTGATTGCTGTGGACTCCTTCTTGGCCTCACCTGGAACTGGTGACTCTGATACTAACTGGGCCTCACCCTGATCTAGTGACTCTGGTACTCACCTGTGGACCATTATGAACTGGATACTCTGTTCCACACGTGAGCCTCACCTGGACATGATGACTCTGGATCCCCTCTGGGCCTCAGCCTGACATGGTGACTCTGGTCCCCATCTGGATTTCACCTAGACCAGGTGAATCTGGTACCCCTCTAGGCCTCAACTTGACCTGGTGACACTGGGCCCCAAGTGGGCCTCACCGGGACCTAGTGAACATGCTCCCCACCTGCGCCGCATCTGGGCATGGTGACTCTGGTTTTACCTGGGCATCCTCCGGAAATGGTTACTGTATTCCCCACTGGGACTGACCTGATCATGGCAACTCTGGTCCTGACTTTGGCCTCTTCTGTACCAGGTGACTCTGGCTCTACCTGGGCCTCACCTGTAACTGGTGACTCTGATCCTAAGCATGGCCTCACCTGACCTGGTGACTGTGGTTCCCATCGGGATCTCACCTGGACCTTTGTCTCTGGTCCCCACCTGGGTAACACCAGGATATTGTTACACTGTTCACTAACAGTGATCCAGCTGGACCTATTAACTTTGGTCTTCACCTGGGCCAAAAATGGACATGGTGACACTGGTTCCCACCTGGATCTCACCTGGACATGGTGAGTTGGATCCCCACCTGGTCCTCACCTGTAACTGGTGATTGTCGTTCCCACATGGACATCATGTGGACCTGTTGGCTGCAGTGTTTCTAGCTTCTCATGTACCTCGTGACTCTGGTCCCCACCAGGGCCTCACCGGGACCTGGTGAGTGTGGTTGCCACCTGCACCTCACCTGGACTTGGTGATTCTGGTCTGCACCTGAGAATACCCTGGATCTGGTGACTGTGGTCTACACCTGGGCTTCACCTGGATTCGGGGACTCCGGTCCCCATCTGGGCGTCACCTCGTCCTGTTGACCATGGTACTCAACTGGGCAAAAATGGGACCTGGTGGCTGTGTTCCACGCCTGGACCTCACCTTTACCAGGCGACTCTGGTCCCCCTCTGGGTCTCACCGTGCCCTAGTGACTGTGAACCCCACTTTGGACTGACTTGGAACTGCTGACCCTGGTTCCTACCTGCGACTGACGTCGTAATGTTGACTCTGGTACTTTCAAGGGCCTCCCCTGGACCTGGTGATCCTGGTCCCCACCTGGGCCTCACCTGGACGTGGTAAATTTTGTCACCACCGGTTACTCACCTAGGCCTTGTTACTGTGTTCCATACATGAGCCTCAAGTAGACCTGTTGACCATGGTCCCCAAGCCGGCCTCACATGGACCTGTTGCCTCTGATCCCCCCGGGGCCTCTCGTGTACCTGGTAACTCTGGTCCTCACCTGGGCATCATTGGTCCTGGTGACTCTGTTCCATACCTGAGGCTCCCCTGGATATGATGACTCTGGTACCTCTCTGGCTATCAACCTGACATGGTGACTCTGGTCCCCATATGGATGTCACCGGGACCAGGGGATTATGGTACCCCTCTGGGCCTCAACCAGGTCTGGTGACTCTGGTCCTCAACTGGGCCTCACCTGGACTTAGTGAATATGCTGCATCTGGGCCTCATTTGGACCTGGTAACTCTGGTCCCTACCTGGCATCATCGGGACATGGTTCCACTGCATGGCCTGTTGGTTAGCCTCACCTGGACCTGGTAACTCTCGTCCCTACCTGAGCATCTTTGGGACCTGGTTCCTCAGCATGGCCTGCAGGTTGGCCTCACCTGGAACTGGAGAGTGGGTTTGTCACCTGGGCCTCACCCTTGCCTAGTGACACAGGTCCCCACGTGGGCCTCACTTGGACCTGGTGAATCTGGTCCTTACCTGGTGGTCACCCGGAACTGGTAACTCTGGTCACCACATGGGAATCACCTGGGCCTGGTGAATCTGGTCCCCATCTGGGCCTCACCCAGTCCTGTTGACTTTCTTCCCCACCTGGACCTGATTGCTGTGGACTCCTTCATGGCTAACCTGGAACTGCTGACTCTGATGCTAACTGGGCCTACCCTTACCTGGTGACTCTGGTCACCCCTTGGTTTTCACTTGGGCCTGGTGAATCTGGTCCTTAGCTGGTCCACACCTGGATCTGGTGACTGGTCGCCACCTGGGACTCACCTGGATTTGGTGAATCCTGTTGCCACCTGTGCATCACCTGAACCTTGTGACTGTGGTCCCACCTCGACCTCACTTGGACGAGGTGACTGGTTCCCACAGGGACCTCACCTGGACCTGGTGACTCAGGTCCTCATATGGGCATCATGGGACCTGGTTTCTCAGTTCCACATCGGGGCCTCACCTGGACCTAGTGATTCTCGTCCCCCTCTGGGCCTCATCCTGACGTGGAGACTCTGGTCCCCACCTGGATATAACCAGAATCGGGTGATTCTGGTCCACCTCTGGGACTCACCCGGAGCTGGAGGCACTGGCCCTCAACTGGGCCTCAACAGGACCTGGTGTATCTACTCCTCACTTAGGCCTCGTCTGGACCTTGTGACTCTTTTCCCACCTGGCATCAATGGGACATGGTTACTCTGTTCCCCACCTGGGCCTCACCTGGACATGATAACTTTGCTCCACACTTTGGCCTGAACTCTTCCTAATGACGCTGGTCCCCCCACCTAGGCCTCAATCTGGAACTGGTGACGGTGGTCCCCACCAGGGTCTTACCTGTACCTGGTGACACTCGTTCCCACATGAAACACACCTGGACACGGTGACTGTGGTGTTCTTGTAGACTCACATTTACCTGGTGACTCCGGTCCCACTAGGGCCTCACCTGGTTCTGGTGACTCTGGCTTGCAGGTTGGCCTCACCTGGACCTGGTTAGTGAGGTTGCCACCTGGGCCTCACCCGTACCTGGTGACTCAGGTCTCCACGTGGGCCTCTTTGTCCTGGTGAATCTGGTCCTAAAATGTTCCTCTCCCAGACCCGGGGACTCTGTTCCCCACCTGGGCCTCACCTGGACATGATAACTTTGCTCCATACTTTGGCCTCAACTGGTCCTTATGACTCTGGTCCCCCCACCTAGGACTCAATCTGGACCTGGTGACTGTGGTTCCCACCTGGTTCTCACCTAGACCTGGTGTCTCTCGTTCCCACATGAACCACACCTGGACCTGGTGACTGTGGTATTTTTGTAGCCGCACATTTATCTGGTGACTCCGGTACCCACTAGGGCCTCACCTGGATCTGGTGACTCTTGCCTGAAGGTTGTCCTCACCTGGACCTGGTGAGTGGGGTTGCCACCTGGGCCTCACCGAAACCTGGTGACTCAGGTCCCCACGTGGGCCTCTTGGACCTGTTAATCTGGTGTTTACCTGGTCCTCTCCCAGACCCGGGTACTCTGGTCCACAACTGGGCCTCACCTGGACCTGGTGATTGTGGTCCCCATCTGGGCCTCACCCAGTCCTGGTGACTTTGTCCCCCACCTGGACCTGATTGCTGTGGACTCTTTCTTGGCCTCACCTGGATCTGGTGTCTCTGATCCTATCTGCGCCTCACCCAGACCTGTTGACTCTGGTCCTCACCTGGGCATCATTGGTACCTGGTGACTCTGTTCAACACCTGAGCCTCACCTGGAAATGTTGACTCTGGAACCTCTCTGGGCCTCACCCTGACCTGGTGATTCTGGTCCCCATCTGGATGTCACCTGGACCAGGTGATTCTGGTACCCCTCTAGGCCTCAACCAGATCTGGTGACTCTGGTCCTCAACTGGTCCTCACCTGGACCTAGTGAATATGCTCCATCTGGGCCTCATTTGGACCTGGTGACTCTGGTCCCTACATGGGCATCATCCGGACATGGTTCCACTGCATGGCCTGCAGGTTGACGTCACCTGGACCTAGTAAATCTGGTCCCTACCTGGGCATCAACGGGACATGGTTTCTCTGCATGGCATGCAGGTTGGCCTCACCTGGACCCGGTAAGTCTATTCCCTACATGGGCATCATTGGGACAATATTCCTCTGCATGACCTGCATGTTGGCTTCACCTGGACCTGGTTAGTGGGGTTTTCACCAGTGCCTCACCCATACCTGGTGACACAGGTCCCCACGTGCTCATCACTTGGACCTGGTGAATCTGACCCTTACCTGGTCCTCACCCGGAACTGGTAAGTCTGGTCACCACCTGGGAATCACCTGGGCCTGGTGAATCTGGTCCCCATCTGGGCCTCACCCAGTCCTGGTGACTTTGTTCCCCATCTGGGCCTGATTGCTGTGGACTCCTTCTTGGCCTCACCTGGAACTGGTGACTCTGATCCTAACTGGGCCTCACCCAGAACTGGTGACTCTGGTACTCACCTGTGGTCCATTATGACATGGATACTCTGTTCCAACCTGAGCCTCACCTGGATATGATGACTCTGGATCCCCTCTGGGCCTCAGCCTGACATGGTGACTCTGGTCCCCATCTGGATGTCACCTAGACCAGGTGAAACTGGTACCCCTCTAGGCCTCAACTTGACCTGGTGACTCTGGTCCTCAACTGGGCCTCACCGGGACCTAGTGAACCTGCTCCCCACCTGCGCCTCATCCGGACGTGGTGACTCTGGTCCCTACCTGGGCATCATCGGGACATGGTTCCTTTGCATGGCCTGCAGGTTGGCCTCACCTGGACCTGGTGTGTGGGGTTGCCACCTGGGTCTCACCCATACCTGGTGACTCAGGTCCCAACGTGAGACTCTTGGACCTGGTGAATCTGGTCCTTACCTGTTCCGCTCCCATATTCGGGGACTCTGGTCACCACCTGGGCTCACCTGGACCTGGTGAATCTGGTCCCCATCTGGGCCTCACCCAGTCCTGGTGACTTTGTTCCCCACCTGGACCTGATTGCTTTGGACTGTTTCTTGGCCTCACCTGGAACTGGTGACTGAGATCATATCTGCGCGTCACCCAGTCATGGTAACTCTGGTCCTCACCTGGGCATCATTGGTACCTGGTGATTCTGTTCCACACCTGAGCCTCACCTGCACATGTTGACTCTGGAACCACTCTGGGCCTCACCCTGACCTGAAGACTCTGGTCCCCATCTGGATGTCACCAAGACCAGGTGAATCTGGTACCCCTCTGGGCCTCAACTAGACTTGGTGACACTGGTCCTCAACTGGACCTCACCGGGACCTAGTGAATATGCTCCCCACCTGCGCTTCATCTGGACCTGGTGACTCTGGTTCTACCTGGGCATCATCGGGTCATGGTTACTCTATTCCCCACTGGGACTGACCTGATCCTGGTAACTCTGGTCCTGACTATTGGCTCTTCTGTACCAGGTGACTCTGGCTCCACCTGGGCTTCACCTGTAACTGTTGAATCTGATCCTAAGCATGGACTCACCTCACCTGATGTCTGTGGTGCCCATGGGACCTCACCTGGTCCTCATGTCTCTGGTCTCAACTGGGCCTCACCAGGACTTGGTGTCTCTCGTACCCACCTGGGTAGCATCAGGATATGGTTACACTGTTCACGAACAGTGACCCAGCCCGACCTATTAACTCTGGTCTTCACCTGGGCCACACCTGGATATGGTGACACTGGTTCCCACCTGGGTCTCACCTGGACATGGTGAGTCGGATCCCCACAGGGTCCTCACCTCTAACTGGTGATTCTCGTTCCCAAATGGACATCATGTGGACCCGGTGGCTGCAGTGTTTCTAGATTCTCATGTACCTCGTGACTCTGGTCCCCACGAGGGCATCACTGGGACCTGGTGAGTGTGGTTGCCACCTGCACCTCACCTGGAACTGGTGATTCTGGTCTGCATCTGAGACTACCCTGGATCTGGTGACTATGGTCCCAATCTGGGCTTCACCTGGATTTGGGCACTCCGATTCCCATCTGGGCCTCACCTGGCCCTGTTGACCATGGTCCTCAACTGGGCAAAATTGGGACCCGGTGACTGTGTTCCACACCTGGACCTCACCTGGACCAGGTGACTCTGGTCCCCCTCTGGGTCTCACCGTGCTCTAGTGACTGTAAACCCCACTTTGGCCTGACTTGGACCTGCTGACCCTGGTTGTCACCTGAGCCTGACCTCGAAATGTTGACTCTGGTTCTTTCAAGGGCCTCCCCTGTACCTGGTGATCCTGGTCCCCACCTGGGCCTTACCTGGACCTGGTGACTCTTGTCACCACCGGGGACTCACTTGGACCTGGTTACAGTGTTCCACACTGGGCCTCAAGTAGAACTCTTGACCATGGTCCCCAAGCCTGCCTCACATGGACCTGTTGCCTCTGATACCTACCGGCGCCTCACGTGTACCTGGTAACTCTGGTCCTCACCTGGGCCTCATCTGGACCTACTGACTCTGGTCCCCACCTGGGCTTCACCTGGATCTGGTGACTGTGATCCCCACCTGGACTTCACCTGGATCTGGGGACTCTGGTCCCCACCTGGACCTCTCCTGGACCTGCTGACCTGGTAACTGTGGTCCCCACTTGGGTCTCTTGGACCTGGTGACTCTTTTTCCCACATGAACCACACCTGGACCTGGTGACTGTGGTGTTCTTGTAGACTCACATTTATCTAGTGACTCTGGTCCCCACTAGGGCCTCACGTGTATCTGGTGACTCTGGTCTGCAGGTTGGCCTCACCTGGACCTGGTGAGTGGGGTTGCCACCTGGGACACACCCATACCTGGTGACTCAGGTCCCCACGTGTGCCTCTTTGACCTGGTGAATCTGGTCCTTACCTGGTCCTCTACTAGACCCGGGGACTCCGGTCAACACCTGGGCCTCACCTGGACCTGGTGAGTGAATCTGGTCTCCATCTGGGCCTCACCCAGTCCTGGTGCCTTAGTTCCCCACCTGGACCTGATTGCTGTGGACTCTTTCTTGGCCTTACCTGGAACTGGTGGCTCTGATCCTATCTGCACGTCACCCAGATCTGGTGACTCTAGTCCTCAACTGGGCCTCACCTGGACCTAGTGAATATGCTCCATCTGGGCCTCATTTGGGCCTGGTGACTCTGTTCCCTACCTGGGCATCATCGGGACATCGATCCACTGCATGGCCTGCAGGTTGGCCTCACCTGGACCTGGTAACTCTGGTCCCTACATGGGCATCATCGGGACATGGTTCCTCTACATGGCCTGCAGGTTGGCCTCACCTGGACCTGGTGAGTGGGGTTGCCACCTGGGCCTCACCCATACCTGGTGACAAAGGTCCCCACGTGGGCCTAGATTGGACCTTGTGAATCTGGTCCTTACCTTATACTCACCCGGAACTGGTAACTCTGGTCACCACCTGGGCCTCACCCTGACTTGGTGATTCTGGACCCATCTGGATTTCACCTAGACCAGGTGAATCTGGACCCCTCTACGCATCAACTAGAACTGGTGACTCTTGTCCTCAACTTGGCATCACAGGGACCTAGTGAATATGCTCCCACCTGCGCCTCATATGGACCTGGTGACTCTGGTTCTTCCTGGGCATCATCGGGACATGGTTACTCTATTGCCCACTGGGACTGACCTGATCCTGGTAACTCTTGTCCTGACTTTGGCCTCTTCTGTACCAGGTGACTCTGGCTCAACCTGTGCCTCACCTGTAACTGGTGACTCTGATCCTAAGCATGGTCTCACCTGACCTGCTGACTGCGGTTCCCATGGGGACCTCACCTGGACCTCATGTCTCGGGTCCCTCTTGGGCCTCACCAGGACCTGGTGTCTCTGGTAACCATCTATGTAGCATCAGGTTATGGTTACACTGTTCACTATCAGGGACTCTGGTCCCCATCTGGATGTCACCTGGACCAGGTGATTCTGGTACCCCTCTAGGCCTCAACCAGTTCTGGTGACTCTGGTCCTCAACTGGGCCTCACATGGACCTAGTGAATATGCTCCATCTGGGCCTCATTTGGACCTGGTGACTCTGGTCCCTACGTGGGCAACATCGCGACCTGGTTCCACATAATGGTCTGCAGGTTGGCCTCTTCTTGACCTGGTAACTCTGGTCCCTACCTGGGCATCATCGGGACACGGTTCCTCTGCATGGCCTGCAGGTTGGCGTCACCTGGACCTCGTACCTCTGGTCCCTACCTGGGCATCATCGGGACACGGTTCCTCTGCATCGCCTGCAGGTTGGCCTCACCTAGACCTGGTGAGTGGGCTTGCCACCTGGGCCTCACCCATACCTGGTGACACAGGTCTCACGTGGGCCTCACTTGGACCTGGGGAATCTGGTCCTTACCTGGTCCTCACCCGGAACTGGTAACCCTTGTCACCAAATGGGAATCACCTGGACCTGGTGAATCTGGTCCCCATCTGGGCCTCACCCATTCCTGGTGACTTTGATCCTCACCTGGACCTGATTGCTGTGGACTCCTTCTTGGCCTCACCTGGAACTTGTGACTCTGCTCCTAACTGGGCCTCACCCAGATCTGGTAACTCTGGTCCTCACCTGTGGACCATTATGACCTGGATACTCTTTTCCACACCTGAACCTCACCTGGACATGATGACTCTGGATGCCCTCTGGGCCTCACCCTGACATGGTGACTCTGGTCCCCATCTGGATGTCCCCTAGACCAGGTGAATCTGGTACCCCTCTAGGCGTCAACTAGACCTGGTGACTCTGGTCCTCATCTGGGCCTCACCTGGACCTAGTGAATATTCTACGCACCTGCGCCTCGCTGTAGCTGGTGACTCTTATTCTACCTGGGCATCATTGGGACATGGTTACTGTATTACCCACTGGGACTGACCTGATCCTGGTAACTCTGGTCCTGACTTTGGCCTCTTCTGTACAGGTGACTCTGGCTCCAACTGGGCCTCACCTGTACCTGGTAACTCTGATCCTAAGCATGGGCTCACCTGACCTGGTGACTGTGGTTCCCATCGGGACCTCATTTGGACCTCATGTCTCCGGTTACACCTGGGCCTCCTCCGGACCTGGTGTCTCTGGTACCCACCTGGGTAGCATCAGGATATGGTTACACTGTTCACTAACACTCATCCAGGCGGACCTAATAACTCTGGTCTTCACCTGGGGCACACGAGGACATGGTGACACTGGTTACCACCTGGGTCTCATCTGGACATGGTGAGTCGGATCCCCACCTGGTCCTCACCTGTAACTGGTGATCCTCGTTCCCATATGGACATCATGTGGACCTGGTGGCTGCAGTGTTTCTAGCTTCTCATGTACCTCGTGACTCTGGTCCCCACCAGGGCCTCACCGGGACCTGGTGAGTGTGGTTGCCACCTGCACCTCACCTGGACCTGGTATTCGGGTCTGCACCTGAGACTAAACTGGATCTGGTGACTGTAGTCCCCACCTGGGCTTCACCTGGATTTGGGGACTCCGGTCCCCATCTGGGCCTCACCTGGCCCTGTTGACTATGGTCCTCAACTGGGCAAAATTAGGACCCGGTGACTGTGTTCCACAACTGGACCTCACCTGGACCAGGTGACTCTGGTCCCACTCTGGGTCTCACCGTGCCCTAGTGACTGTGAACCCCACTTTGGCCTGACTTGGACCTGTTGACCCTGGTTGCCACCTGCGCCAGACTTCGAACTGTTTACTCTGGTTCTTTCAAGAGCGTCCCCTGGACATGGTGATCCTGGTGCCCACATGGGCCTCACCTGGACCTGGTGACTCTTGTCACCACCGGGAACTCACCTGGATCTGCTTACTGTGTTCCGCACCTGGGCCTCAAGTAGACCTGTTGACCATGGTCCCCAAGCGGGCCTCACATGGACTTTTTGCCTCTGATCCCCACCGGGGCTTCACGTGTACCTGGCAACTCTGGTCCTCACCTTCGCCTCATCTGGACCTAGTGACTCTGATCCCCACCTGGGCTTCACCTGGATCTGATGACTCTGGTCCCCACCTGGACTTCACCTGGATCTGGTGACTCTGGTCAACACCTGGAACTGACCTGCATCTGGTGACTCTGGTCCTCAGTTTGGCGTCACCTGGACCTGGCGTCTCTCGTCCCCACTCTGACCTACCTCAGAACTGCTGAATCTTGCCCCACCTAGGCCGCACCCAGACCTTGTTCCTCTTGTCCCCAGCTATGCCTCAATTCGACCTGATGAATCTGGTCCTCACGTGGGCCTCACATGGACCTGCTACTCAGCTGGATAGAGTGGCTCTTGTTCCCACATGGAGCTCACCTGATTCTGGTGACTGTGGTTTTATTCTATGCCTCACCAAGACCTAGTAATTCTGTTCCCCATCTGGGCCTGCATGGCCCTAGTGACTCTGGTCCTCACCCAGGCATCATTGTGACCGGGATACTCTATTCCACACCTGGGCTTCACTCTGACCAGGGACCTATGGTCCCATTCTGGGCCTCAAACTAAACTGGTTACTCTGGTACCCCCTCTGGGTCTCACACTAACCTGGTGACTCTGGTCACCCCTTTTGCTTCACTTGGGCCTGGTGAATCTGGTCCTTAGCTGGTTCTCACCTGGATCTGGTGACTGGTCTCCACCTGGGTCTCACCTGGACTTGGTGAATCCTCTTGCCATCTGCGCCTCACCTGGACCTTGTGACTGTGGTCCCACCTGGAACTCACCTGGATCTGGTGGCTCTGGTTCCCATATGGGGCTCTCCTCTACCTGGTTCCTGTGGTCTCCATCTGTCCTCACCTGGAACACAATGACTCTGATCCATATTTGGTCCTCTCCTGGACCTGTTGACTCTGGTCCTTACATGGGCATCATTGGGACCTCGATACTCTCTTATATACCTCGACCTCACCTGGACCTGGTGACTTTGGTCCCACCCGGGCCTCACCTGGATTAGGTGAGTGGTTCCCACAGGCACCTCCCCTGGACCTGGTGACTCAGGTCCTCATATGGGCATCATGGGACCTGGTTCTCAGTTCCTCATCGGGGCCTCACCTGGACCTAGTGATTCTCGTCCCGCTCTGGGCCTCACCCTGACGTGGTGACTCTGGTCCCCACATGGATATCACCAGAACCGGTGACTCTGGCCCCCTCTGGGACTCACCCGGAGCTGGGGACACTGCTCCTCAACTGGGCCTCAATAGGACCTGGTGAATCTACTCCTCACTTAGGCATCGTCTGGACACTTTGACTTTTTCCCACCTGACATCAATGGGACATTGTTACTCTGTTCCCCACCTGGGCCTCACCTGGACATGTTAACTTTGCTCCACTCTTTGGCCTCAACTGGTCCTGATGAGTCTGGTCCCCCCACCTAGGCCTCAATTTGGACCTGGTGACTGTGGTCCCCACCTGGGTCTCACCTGGACCTGGTGACTCTCGTTCCCACATGAACCACACCTGGCCCTAGTGACTGTGGTGTTCTTGTAGACTCACATTTACCTGGTGACTCCAGTCCCCACTAGGGCCTCACCTGGATCTGGTGACTCTGGCCTGTAGGTTGTCCTCACCTGGACCTGGTGAGTGGGGTTGCCACCTCGGCCTCACCCATACCTGGTGACTCAGGTCCCCACTTGGGCCTCTTGGACCTGGTGAATCTGGTAATTCTGGTCTCCACCTGGGAATCCCCTGGACCTGGAGAATCTGGTCGCCATCTGTGCCTCACACAGTCCTGGTGAATTTGCTCCCCACCTGGACCTGATTGCTGTGGACTCCTTTTGGGCCTCACCTGGAACTGGTGAGTCTGATCCTAACTGGGCCTCACCCAGATCTGGTGACTCTGCTCCTCACCTGTGGACCACTATGACCTGGATACACTGTTCCACACTTGAGCCTCACCTGGACATGATGACTCTGGATCCTCTCTGTGCCTCACTCTGACATGGTGACTCTGGTCCCCATCTGGATGTCACCTAGACCAGGTGAATCTGGGACCCTTGTCGACCTCAACCAGACCTGGTGACTCTGGTCCTCAACTCGGCCTCACCTGGACCTAGTGAATATGCTCCCCACCTGCGCCTCATCTGGACGTGGTGACTCGGGTTCTACCTGGGCATCATCGGGGCATGGTTACTCTATTCCCCAATGGGACTGACCTGTTCCTAGTAACTCTGGTCCTGTCTTTGACCTCTTCTGTACCAGGTGACTCTGGCTCCACCTGGGCCTCACCTGTAACTGGTAACTCTGATCCTAAGCATGGCCTCACCTGACCTGGTGACTGTGGTTCCCATCGGGATCTTACCTGGACATCATGTCTCTGGTCCCACATGGGCCTCACCAGGACGTGGTGTCTCCGGTACGCACCTGGGTAGCATCAGGATATGGTTACACTCTTCACTAACAGTGACCCAGCCGGACCTATTAACTCTGGTCTTCACCTGGGACACACCTGGACATGGTGACACTGGATCCCACCTGGGTCTCAACTTGACATGGTGAGTCGGATCCCCACCTGGTCCTCACGGGTAACTGCTGATTCTCCGGCCCACATGGACATCATGTGGACCTGGTGGCTGCAGTGTTTCTAGCTTCTCATGTACCTTGTCACTCTGGTCCCCGCCATGGCCTCACTGGGTCCTGGGGAATGTGGTTGCCACCTGCACCTCACTTGGACCTGGTGATTATGGTCTGCAACTGAGACTCCCCTGATCTACTGACTGTGGTCCCCACCTGGGCTTCACCTGGATATTTGGACTCCGGTCCCCATCTGGGCCTCACCTGGCCCTGTTGACCATGGTCCTCAACTGGGCAAAATTGGGACCCGGTGACTGTGTTCCTAAACTGGACGTCACCTGGACCAGGTGACTCTGGTCCCCCTATGGGTCTCACAGTGCCTAGTGACTGTGAACCCCACTTTGGCCTGACTTGGACCTGCTGACCTGGTTGCCACCTGCGTCTAACCTCCAACTGTTGACTCTGGTCCTTTCAAGGTCCTCCCCTGTACCTGGTGATCCTGGTCCCGACCTGGGCCGCACCTGGACGTGGTGACTCTTCTCACCACCGGGGACTCACCTGGACCTGCTTACTGTGTTCCACACCTGGGCCTCAAGTAGACCTGTTGACCATGGTCCCCAAGCCGGCCTCACATGGACCTGTTGCCTCTGATCCCCACCGGGGCCTCACATGTACCTGTTAACTCCTGTCCTCACCTGGGCCTCATCTGGTCCTAGAGACTCTGGTCTCCACCTGGGCTTCACCTGGATCTGCTGACTCAGGTCCCCACCTGGACTTACCTGGATCCGTGGACTCTGGTCCCCACCTGGACCTCTCCTGGACCTGGTGACTCTCTTTCCTACATGGACCTCACCTGGATCTGGTGACTTTGGTCCTCAGTTTGGCCTCACCTGGAGCTGGTGTCTCTCGTCCCCACTTGAAACTAACTCAGAACTGCTGAATCTTGCCCCAACCTTGGCCGCATCCAGACCTGGTGACTCTTGTCCCCACCTATGCCTCAATTCGACCTGATGAATCTGATCCTCACGTTGGCCTCACATGGAACTGGCACTCAGCTGGACCTGGGACTCAGCTGGATAGAGTGGCTCTGGTTCCCAAACGGGGTCACTGATACTGCTGACTGTGGTCTTATTCTATGCCTCATCAGGACCTAATGAATCTGTTCCCCATCTGGGCCTGCATGGCCCTAGTGACTCTGGTCCTCACCCAGGCATCATTGGGACCTGGATACTCTATTCCACACTTGGGCCTCACTTTGACCAGGGACCTCTGGTCCCATTCTGGGCCTCAAACTAAACTGGTTACTCTGGTTCCCCCTCTGGGCCTCACCCTTACCTGGTGACTCTGGTCACCCCATGGGCTTCATTTGGGCCTGGTGAATCTGGTCCTTAGGTGGTCCGCACCTGGATCTGATGACTGGTCGCAACCTGGGCCTCTCCTGACTTGGTGAATCCTGTTGCCACCTGGGCCTCACTTGGACCTTGTGACTGTGGTCCCACCTGGACCTCACCTGGATCTGGTGGCTCTGGTTCCCATATGGGGCTCTCCTGGACCTGGTTCCTGTTATCTCCATCTGGCGTCACCTGGAACTCAATGACTCTGATACATATTTGTGCCTCTCCTGCACCTGTTGACTCTGGTCCTTACCTGGACATCATTGGGACCTGGATACTCTCTTATATACCTGGGCCTCACCTGGACCTGGTGACTGAGGTCCCACCTTGGCCTCACCTGGATGAGGTGACTGGTTCCCACAGGGACCTCACCTGGTCCTGGTGACTCAGGTCCTCATATGGGCATCATGGGACCTGGTTTCTCAGTTCCACATAGGGGCCTCACCTGGACCTAGTGATTCTCGTCCCACTCTGGGCCTCACCCTGACGTGGTGAGTCTGGTCCCCACCTGGATATTACCAGAACCGGGTGACTCTGGTCTTCGTCTGGGACTCACCCGGAGCTGGGGACACTGGTACTCAACTGGGCCTCAACAAGACCTGGTGAATCTACTCCTCACTCAGGCCTCGTCTGGACCTGTGACTCTTTTCCCATCTGGCATCAATGGGACAAGGTTACACTGTTCCCCACCTGGGCCTCACCTGGACATGATAACTTTGCTCCACACTTTGGCCTCAACTGGTACTGATGACTCTGTTCCCCCCACCTAGGCCTCAATCTGGACCTGGTGACTGTGGTCCCCACCTGGGTCTCACCTGGCCCTGGTTACTCTTGTTCCCACATGAACCTCACCTGGACCTGGTGGCTGTGGTGTTCTTGTAGACTCATATTTACCTGGTGACTCCGGTCCCACTAGGGCCTCACGTGGATCTGGTGACTCTGACATGCCAGTTAGCCTCACCGGGACCTGCTGAGTGGGGTGGCCACGTGGGCCTCACCTATACCTGGTGACTCAGGTCCCCACGTGGGCATCTTGGACCTGGTGAATCTGGTCCTTACCTGGTCCTCTCCCAGACCCGGGGACTCTGGTCTCCACCTGGGCCTCACCTGTACCTGGTGAATCTGGTCCCCATCTGGGCCTCACCCAGTGATGGTGACTTCGTTCCACACGTGGACCTCATTGCTGTGGACTCTTTCTTGGCCTCACCTGGAACAGGTGACTCTGATCCTATCTACGCGTCACCCAGACCAGGTGACTCTGACCCTAACCTGGGCATCATTGGTACCTGGTGACTCTGTTCCACACCTGAGCCTCACCTGGACATGATGACTCTGGAACCTCTCTGGGACTCACCCTGACTTTTGAGGCTGGTCCCCATCTGGATGTCACCTGGACCAGGTGATTCTGTACCCCGATAGTTCTCAACCAGATCTGGTGACTCCAGTCCCCACTAGGGCCTCACCTGGATCTGGTGACTCTGGCCTGTAGGTTGTCCTCACCTGGACCTGGTGAGTGGGGTTGCCACCTGGGCCTCACCCATACCTGGTGACTCAGGTCCCCACTTGGACCTCTTGGACCTGGTGAATCTGGTAATTCTGGTCTCCACCTGGGAATCCCCTGGACCTGGAGAATCTGGTCGCCATCTGTGCCTCACACAGTCCTGGTGAATTTGCTCCCCACCTGGACCTGATTGCTGTGGACTCCTTTTGGGCCTCACCTGGAACTGGTGAGTCTGATACTAACTGGGCCTCAACCAGATCTGGTGACTCTGCTCCTCACCTGTGGACCACTATGACCTGGATACACTGTTCCACACTTGAGCCTCACCTGGACATGATGACTCTGGAACCCTCTGGGCCACAGCCTGACATGGTGACTCTGATCCCCATCTGGATGTCACCTGGACCAGGTGATTCTGGTACCCCTCTAGGCCTCAACCAGATCTGGGGACTCTGGTCCTCAACTGGGCCTCACCTGGACCTAGTGAATATGCTCCATCTGGGCCTCATTTGGACCTGGTGACTCTGGTCACTACTTGGGCATCATCGGGACATGTTTCCACTGCATGGCCTGAAGGTTGGCCTCACCTGGATCTGATAACTCTGGTCCCAACCAGGGCATCATTGTGACATGGTTCCTCTGCATGGCCTGCAGGTTGGCCTCACCTGGACCTGGGGAGTGGGGTTGCCACCTGGGCCTCACCCATACCTGGTGACACAGGTCCCCATGTGGGCCTCACGTGGACCTGTTGAATCTTGTCCTTACCTGGTCCTCACCCGGAACTGGTAAGTCTGGTCACCACCTGGAAGTCACCTGGACCTGGTGAATCTGGTCCCCATCTGGGCCTCACCCAGTCCTGGTGAATTTGTTGCCCACCTGGACCTGATTGCTGTGGACTCCTTGTTAGCTTCACCTGGAAATTGTGACTCTGATCCTAACTGGGCTCTCCCAGATCTGGTGACTCTGGTCCTCACCTGAGGACCATTATGATCTGGATACTCGGTTCCACACCTGAGCCTCACCTGGACATGATGACTCTTAATCCCCTCTGGGCCTCACCCTGACATGGTGAATCTTGTCCGCATCTGGATGTCACCTAGACCAGGTGAATCTGGTACCCCTCTAGGCCTCAACTAGACCTGGCGACACTGGTCCTCAACTGGGCCTCAGCGGGACCTAGTAATCATGCTCCCCACCTGTGCCTCATCTGGAGCTGGTGATTCTGGTTCTACCTGGGCATCATCGGGACATGGTTACTCTATTCCCCACTGGGACTGACCTGATCCTGGTAACTCTGGTCCTGACTTTGGCCTATTTTGTACCAGGTCACTCTGGCTCCACCTGGGTCTCACCTGTAACTGGTGACTCTGATCCTAAGCATGGCCTCACCTGACCTGGTGACTGTGGTTCCCATTATGATATCTCCTGGACCTCATGTCTCTGGTCCGACCTGGGCCTCACCAGGACCTGGTGTCTGTGGTACCAACCTGGTAGCATCAGGATATGGTTACACTCTTCACTAACAGTGACCCAGCCGGAACTATTAACTCTGCTCTTTACCTGGGCCACACCTGGACATGGGGATTCTGGTCTGTACCTGAGACTCTCCTGGATTTGGTGACTGTGGTCCCCACCTGGGCTTCACCTTGACTTGGGGACTCCGGTCCCCATCTGAGCCTCACCTGGCCC
This sequence comes from Canis lupus baileyi, assembly GCF_048164855.1. NCBI lineage: Eukaryota > Metazoa > Chordata > Mammalia > Carnivora > Canidae > Canis > Canis lupus. Next base: position 26,665,845 of record NC_132875.1, read on the forward strand.
TGTTGACCATGGTCCTCAACTGGGCAAAATTGGTACCCGGTGACTGTGCTCCACAACTGGACCTCACCTGGACCAGGTGACTCTGGTCCCCCTCTGGGTGTCACCGTGCCCTAGTGACTGTGAACCCCACTTTGGCCTGACTTGGACCTGCTGACCCTGGTTGCCACCTGCGTCGGGCCTCGAACTGTTGACTCTGGTTCTTGCAAGGTCCTCCCCTGGACCTGGTGATCCTGGTCCCCACCTGGGCCTCACCTGGACGTGGTGATTCTTGTCACCACCAGGGACTCACCTGGACCTGCTTACAGTGTTCCACACCTGGGCCTCAAGTAGATGTGTTGACCATGGTCCCCAAGCCGGCCTCACATGGACCTGTTGCCTCTGATCATCACCGGTGCCTCACGTGTACCTGGTAACTCTGGTCCTCACCTGGGCCTCATCTGGACCTAGTGACTCTGGTCCCCACCTGGGCTTCACCTGGATCTGGTGACTCTGGTCCTCACCTGTGGACCATTATGACCTGGATACTCTGTTCCACACCTGAGCCTCAACTGGACATGATAACTTTGTTCCACAGTTGGGCCTCAACTGGTCCTGATGACACTGTTACCCTCTTAGGCCTCAATCCAGACCTGGTGACTGTCGTCCCAACCTGGGTCTCACCTGGAACTGGTGATTCTCGTTCCCACATGAACCACACATGGAGCTGGTGACTATAGTGTTCTTGTAGACTCACTTTTACCTGCTGTCTCCGGTGCCGACTAGGGCCTCACGTGGATCTGGTGACTTTGGCATGCAGGTTGGCCTCACCTGGACATTGTGAGTGGGGTTGCCCCTGGGCCTCACCCATACCTGGTGAGTCAGGTCCCCGCGTGGGCCTCTTGGACCTGGTAAATCTGGTCCTTACCTGGTCGTCTCCCAGCCCCGGGGTCTCTGGTCACCACCTGGGCCTACCTGGACCTGGTGAATCTGATCCCCATCTGGGCCTCACCCAGGCCTGTTGACTTTGTTCCACTCCTGTATCTGATTGTTGTGGACTCTTTCTTGGCCTCACCTGGAACAGGTGACTCTGATCCTATCTGCCCGTCACCCAGACCTGGTGACTCTGGTCCTCACCTGGGCATCTTTGGTACCTGGTGACTCTGTTCCACACCTGAGCCTCACCTGGACATGATGACTCTGGAACCTCTCTGGGCCTCATCCTGACCTGGTTACTCTGGTCCCCATCTGGATGTCACCTGGACCAGGTGATTCTGGTACCCCTCTAGGCCTCAACCAGGTCTGGTGACTCTGGTCCTCCACTGGACCACACCTGGACCTAGTGAATATGCTCCATCTGGGCCTCATTGGACCTGGTGATTCTGGTCCCTACCTGGGCATCATCGGGACATGGTTCCACTGCATCGCTTGCAGGTTGGCCTCACCTGGACCTGGTAACCCTGGTCCCTACCTGGACATCATCAAGGCATGGTTCCACTGCATGGCCTGCAGATTGGCCTCACGTGGACCTGGTGAGTGAGGTTGTCACCTGGGCCTCACTCATGCCTGGTGACACAGGTCCCCACGTGGGCCTCAGTTGGACTTGGTGACTCTGGTCCTTACCTGGTCCTCACCCGGAACTCGTAACTCTGGTCACCACCGGGGACTCACCTGGACCTGCTTACTGTGTTCCACACCTGGGCCTCAAGTAGACCTGTTGACCATGGTCCCCAAGCTGGCCTCACATGGACCTGTTGTCTCTGATCCCCACCTGGGCCTCACGTGTACCTGGTAACTCTGGTCCTCACCTGGGCCTCATCTTGACCTAGTGACTCTGGTCCCCACCTCTGCTTCACCTGGATCTGGTGACTCTGGTCCCCACCGGGACTTCACCTGGATCTGGTGACTCTGGTCCCCACCTGGACCTCTCCTGGACCTGGTGACTCTGTTTCCAACATGGACCTCAGCTGGATCTGGTGACTCTGGTCCTCAGTTTGGCCTCACCTGGACCTGGTGTCTCTCGTCCCCACTTTGACCTAACTCAGAACTGCTGAATCTTGCCCCACCTAGGCCGCACAAAGACCTGGTGACTCTTGTCCCCAGCTATGCCTCAATTCGACCTGATGAATCTGGCCCTCACGTGGGCCTCACATGGACCTGGGACTCAGCTGGATAGAGTGGCTCTGGTTCCCACAAGGGGTTCACCTGATACTGGTGACTGTGGTCTTATCCTATGCCTCACCAGGACCTAGTGATTTTGTTCGCCATCTGGGCCTGCATGGCCCTAGTGACTCTGGGCCTCACCCAGGCATCATTGGGACCTGGATACTCTATTCCACACCTCGGCCTCATTTTGAAGAGGGACCTCTGGTCCCATTCTGGGCCTCAAACTAAACTGGTTACTCTGGTTCCCCCTCTGGGCCTCACCCTTACGTGGTGACTCTGGTCACCCATTGGTCTTCACATGGACCTGGTGAATCTGGTCCTTCGCTGGTCCGCACCTTGATGTGGTGACTGGTCGCCACATGGGTCTCACCTGGACTTGGTGAATCCTGTTGCCACCTGTGCCTCACCTGGACCTTGTGACTGTGGTCCAACCTGGACCTCACCTGGATCTGGTGGCTCTGGTTCCCATATGGGGCTCTCCTGGACCTGGTTCCTGTGGTCTCCATCTGGCCTCACCTGGAACACAATGACTCTGATCCATATTTGGGCCTCTCCTGGAACTGTTGACTCTGGTCCTTACCTGGGCATCATTGGGACCTGGATACTCTCTTATATACCTGGGACTCACCTGGCCCTGGTGACTATGGTCCCACCTGGGCCTCACCTTGACGAGGTGACTGGTTCCCACAGGGACATCACCTGGACCTGGTGACTCAGGTCCTCATTTGGGCATTATGGGACCTTTTTTCTCAGTTGCACAACGGGGCCTCATCTGACACTAGTGATTCTCGTCCCCCTCTGGGCCTCACCCTGACGTGGTGAGTCTTGTCCCCACCTGGATATCACCAGAACCGGGTGACTCTGGTCTCCATCTGGGACTCACTCAGAGCTGGGGACACTGGTGCTCAACTGGACGTCAACACGACATGGTGAATCTAGTCCTCATTTAGGGCTCTTCTGTACCTTCTGACTCTTTTCTCACTTGGCATCAATGGGACATGGTTACTCTGTTCCCCACATGGACATCACCTGGACATGATAACTTTGCTCCACACTTTGGCCTCAACTGATCCTGATGACTCTGGTCCCCCCACCTAGGCCTCAATCTGGACCTGGTGACTATGGTCCCCACCTGGGTCTCACCTGGACCTGGTGACTCTCGTTCCCACATGAACCACACCTGGACCTGGTGACTGTGGTTTTCTTGTACACTCACATTTACCTGGTGACTCCAGTCCCCACTAGGGACTCACCTGGATCTGGTGACTCTGGCATGCAGGTTGGCCTCACCTGGACTGGAGAGGGGGGTTGCCACCTGGGCCTCACCCATACCTGGTGACTCAGTTCCACACGTGGGCCTCGTGGACCTGGTGAATCTGGTCCTTACCTGGTCCTCTCCCAGACCCGGGGACTCTGGTCACCACCTCGCCTCTCCTGGACCTGGTGAATCTGGTCCCCATCTGGGCCTCACCCAGTCCTGGTGACTTTGTTCCCCACCTGGACCTGATTCCTGTGGACTCCTTCTTGGCCTCACCTGGAACTGGTGACTGATCCTAACTGGGCCTCACCCAGATCTGGTGACTCTGGTCCTCACCAGGGCATCATTGGTACCTGGTGAGTCTATTCAACACCTTAGCCTCACCTGGACATGATGACTCTGGAACCTCTCTGGGCCTCACCCTGACCTGGTGACTCTGGTCCCCATCTGGATGTCACCTAGACCAGGTGAATCTGGTACCCCTCTAGGCCTCAAGTAGACCTGGTGACTCTGGTCCGCAACTGGGCCTCACAGGGACCTAGTGAATATGCTCCCACCTGCGCCGATTCTGGACCTGGTGACTCTGGTCCCTACCTTGGCATCAGTGGGACAGGGTTCTTCTTCATGGCCTGCAGGTTGGCCTCACCTGGACCTGGTGATTTGGGTGCCTCCTGTGCGATTGCTGTGGACACCTTCTGGGGCTCACCTGGAACTGGTGACTCTGATACTAACTGGGCCTCACCCAGATCTGGTGACTCTGGTCGTCACCTGTGGACCATTATGAACTGGATACACTGTTCCACACGTGAGCCTCACCTGGACATGTTGACTCTGGATCCCCTCTGGGCCTCAGCCTGACATGGTGACTCTGGTCCCCATCTGGATTTCACCTAGACCAGGTGAATCTGGTACCCCTCTAGGCCTCAACTTGACCTCGTGACACTGGTCCTCAACTGGGCCTCACCGGAACCTAGTGAATATGCTCCCCATCTGCGCCGCATCTGGGCAGAGTGACTCTGGTTTTACCTGGGCATCCTCGGGAAATGGTTACTGTATTCCCCACTGGGACTGACCTGATTCTGGTAACTCTGATCCTGACTTTGGCCTCTTCTGTACCAGGTGACTCTGGCTCCACCTGTGCCTCACCTGTACCTGGTGACTCTGATCCTAAGCATGGCCTCACCTGACCTGGTGACTGTGGTTCCCATCTGGACCTCACCTGGACCTCAGGTCTCTGGTTCCACCGGGCCTCACCAGGACCTGGTGTCTCAGGTACCCACCTGGGTAGCATCAGGATAGGGTTACACTGTTCACTAACAGTGACCCAGCTTGACCTATTAACTCTGGTCTTCACCAGGGCCACACCTGGACATGGTGACAGTGGTTCCCACCTGGGTCTCACCTGGACATGGTGAGTCGGTTCCCCACCTGGCCCTCACCTGTAACTGGTGATTCGCGTTCCCATATGGACATCATGTGGACCTGGTTGCTGCAGAGTTTCTAGTTTCTCATGTACCTCGTGACTCTGTCTCCTCCAGGGCCTCACCGGGACCTGGTGAGTGTGGTTGACACCTGCACCTCACCTGCACTTCGTGATTCTGCTCTGCACCTGAGACTACCCTGGATCTGGTGACTGTGGTCCCCACCTGGGCTTCACTTGGATTTGGGGACTCCGGTCCCCATCTGGGCCTCACCTGGCCCTGATGACCATGGTCCCCAACTGGGCAAAATGGGGACCCGGTGAGTGTGTTCCACAACTGGACCTCACCTGGACCATGTGACTCTGGTTCCCCTCTGGGTCTCACCATGCACTAGTGTCTGTGAACCCCACATTGGCTTTACTGGGACCTGCTGACCCTGGTTGCCACCTACGCCTGACCTCGAACTGTTGACTCTGGTTCTTTCAAGGGCCTCCCCTGTACCTGGTGATCCTGGTCCCCACCTGGGCCTCACCTGGACGTGGTGACTCTTGTCACCACCGGGGACTCACCTGGACCTGCTTACTGTGTTCCACTCCTGGGTATCAGGTAGACCTGTTCACTATGGTCCCGAAGCCGCACTCACATGGACCTGTTGCCTCTGATCTCCACCGGGGCCTCACGTGTACCTGGTAACTCTTGTCCTCACCTGGGCCTCATCTGGACCTAGTGACTCTGGTCCCCACCTGGGCTTCACATGGATCTGGTGACTCTGGTCCCCACCTGGAATTCACCTGGATCTGGTGACCCTGGTCCCCACCTGGACCTCTCCTGGATCTGGTGACTCTGGTCCTCAGTATGGCCTCACCTGGACCTGGTGTCTCTCATCCCCACTTTGACCTAACTCAGAACTACTGAATCTTGCCCCATCTAGGCCGCACAAACACCTGGTGACTCTTGTCCCCAGCTATGCCTCAATTCGACCTGATGAATCTGGTCCTCACGGGGGCCTCACATGGACCTGGGAGTCAGCTGGATAGAGTGGCTCTGGTTCCCACAAGGGGCTCACCTGATACTGCTGACTGTGGTCTTATTCTATGCCTCACCAAGACCTAGTGATTCTGTTCCCCATCTGGGACTCCATGGCCATAGTGACTCTGATCCTCACCCAGGCATCATTGGGACCTGGATACTCTATTCCACACTGGGCCTCACTTTGACCAGGGACCTCTGGTCCCATTCTGGGCCTCAAACTAAACTGGTTACTCTGCTTCCCCCTCTGGGACTCACCCTTACCTGGTGACTCGGGTTACCCCTTGGGCTTCACTTGCGCCTGGTGAATCTGGTCCTTAGCTGGTCCGCACTTGGATGTGGTGACCGGTCGCCGCCTGGGCCTCACCTGGACTTGGTAAATCCTGTTGCCACCTGCGCCTCACCTGGACCTTGTGACTGTGGTCCCACCTGGACCTCACCGGGATCTGGTGTCTCTGGTTCCCATATGGGGCTCTCCTGGACCTGGTTCCTGTGGTCTCCATCTGACCTCACCTGGAACACAATGACTCTGATCCATATTTGGGCCTCTCCTGTACCTGTTGACTCTGGTCCTTACCTGGGCATCATTGGGACCTGGATACTCTCTTATATGTCTTGGCCCCACCTGGCCCTGGTGACTGTGGTCCCACATGGGCCTCACCTGGACAGGTGACTGGTTCCCACAGGGACCTCACCTGGACCTGGTGACTCAGGTCCTCATATGGGCATCATGGGACCTGGTTTCAGTTCCACATCGGGGCCTCACCTGGACCTAGTGATTCTCGTCCCCCTCTGGGCCTCAACCTGACGTGGTGACTCTGGTCCCCACCTGGATATCACCAGAACCGTGGGACTCTGGTCCCCCTCTGGGACACACCCGGAGCTGGGGACACTGGTCCTCAGCTGAGCCTCAACAGGACCTGGTGAATCTCCTCCTCACTTAGGCCTCGTCTGGACATTGTGACTCTTTTCCCACCTGGCAGCAATGGGACATGGTTACTCTGTTCCGCACCTGGGCCTCACATGGACATGATAACTTATCTCTGCACTTTGGCCTCAACTGGTCCTGATGTTCCTAGTCCCCCAACCGAGGCCTCAATTTGGACCTGGAGACTGTCGTCCCCACCTGGGTCTCACCTGGACCTGGTGACTCTCGTTCCCACATGAACCACACCTGGACCTGGTGACTGTGGTGTACTTGTAGACTCACATTTACCTGGTAACTCCGGTCCCCACTAGGGCCTCACCTGGATCTGGTGACCTCGGCCTGCAGGTTGGCCTCACTTGGACCTGGTGAGTGGGGTTGCCACCTGGGCCTCACCCAAACCTGGTGACTGAGGTTCCCACGTGGGCCTCTTTGACATGTTAATCTGGTCCTTACCTGGTCCTCTCCCAGACCCGGCGACTCTGCTCACCACCTGGGCCTCACCTGGAGCTGGTGAATCTGGTCCCCATCTGGGCCTCACCCATTCCTGGTGACTTTGTTCGCCACCTGGACCTGATTGTTGTGGACTCCATCTTGGCCTCACCTGGAACTGGTGACTCTGATCGTATCTCCACGTCACCCAGATCTGGTGACTCTGGTCCTCACCTGGGCATCATTGGTTCCTGGTCACTCTGTTCCACACCTGAGCCTCACCTGGACATGACTCTGGAACCTCTCTGGGCCTCACCCTGACCTGGTGACCCTTTTCCCCATCTGGATGTCACCTGGTCCAGGGGATTCTGGTACTCCTCTAGGACTCAATCAGATCTGGTGACTGTGATCCTCAACTGGGCCTCACCTGGACCTAGTGAATATGCTCCATCTGGGCCTCATTTGGACCTGGTGACTCTGATACCTACCTGGGCATCATCGGGACATGTTCCACTGCATGGCCTGCAGGTTGGCCTCACCTGGACCTGAGAACTCTAGTCCCTACCTCGGCATCATCTGGACATGTTTCCTCTGCATGGCTTGCAGGTTGGCCTCACTTGTTTCTGGTGAGGGGGGTTGTCACATGGGCCTCACACATGCCTGGGGACACAGGTCCCCACTTGGGCCTCACTTGGACCTGGTGACTCTGGTCCTTACCTGGTCTTCACCCGGAACTCGTAACTCTGTTCACCACCTGGGAATAACCTGGACCTGGTGACTCTGGTCCCCATCTGGATGTCACCTGGACCAGGTGTTTCTGGAACCCCTCTAGGCCTCAACCAGAACTAGTGACTCTGGTCCTCAACTGGGCCTCACTGGGACCTAGTGAACATGCTCCCCACCTGCGCCTCATCTGGACCTGGTGACTCTGGTTCTACCTGGGCATCATCGGGACCTGGTTACTCTATTCCCCACTGGGACTGACCTGATCCTGGTAACATTGGTCCTGACTTTGGCCTCTTCTGTACTTAGTGACTCTGGCTCCACCTGGGCCTCAGCTGTAACTGGTGACTCTGATCCTAAGCATGGCCTCACCTGACCTGGTGACTGTGGTTCCCATCGGGACCTCACCTGGACCTCATGTCTCTGGTCCAACCTGGGCCTCACCAGGACCTGGTGTCTCAGGTACCATCCTTGGTAGCATCAGGATATGGTTACACTGTTCACTAACAGTGACCCAGCCGGACCTATTAACTCTGGTCTTCACCTGGGCCACACCTGGACATGGTGACACTCGTTCCCACCTGGGTCTCACCTGGACATGATGAGTCGTATCCCCACCTGGTCCTCACCTGTAACTGGTGATTCTCGTTCCCACATGGACATCATCTGGACATGGTGGCTGCAGTGTTTCTAGCTTCTCATGTACCTCGTGACTCTGGTCCCCACCAGGGCCTCACCGGGACCTGGTGAGTGTGGTTGCCACCTGCACCTCACCTGGACCTGGTGATTCTGGTCTGCACCTGAGACTACCCTGGATCTGGTGACTGTGGTCTCCACCTGGGCTTCACCTGGATTTAGGGACTCCGGTCCCCATCTGGGCCTCACCTGGCCCTGTTGATCAAGGTCTCATCTGGGCAAAATTGGGACCCGGTGACTGTGTTCCACAACTGGACCTCACCTGGACCATGTGACACTGGTTCCCCTCTGGGCCTCACCGTACCCTAGTGACTGTGAACAGCACTTTGGCCTGACTTGGACCTGCTGACCCTGGTTGCCACCTGCGCCTGACCTCGAACTGTTGACTCTGGTTCTTTCAAGGGCCTCCCCTGGACCTGGTGATCCTGGTCCCCACCTGGGACTTACCTGGACGTGGTGACACTTGTCACCACCGGGGACTCACCTGGACCTGCTTACTGTGTTCCACACCTGGGCCACAAGTATACCTGATCACCATGGTCCCCAAGACAGAATCACATGGACCTGTTGCCTCTGATCCCCACCGTGGCCTCACGTGTACCTGGTAACTCTGGTCCTCACCTGGGTCTCATCTGGACCTAGTGACTCTCGTCCCCACCTGGGCTTCACCTGGATCTGGTCACTCTGGTCCCCACCTGGAATTCACCTGGATCTGGTGACTCAGGTCCCCACCTGGACCTCACCTGGATCTGGTGACTCTGGTCCTCAGTATGGCCTCACCTGGACCTAGTGTCTCTCATCCCCACTTTGACCTAACTCAGAACTGCTGAATCTTGCCCCATCTAGGCCGCACCCAGACCTGATGACTCTTGTCCCCAGCTATGCCTCAATTCGACCTGATGAATCTGGTCCTAACGTGGGCCTCACATGGACCTGGGACTCAGCTGCATAGAGTGGCTCTGGTTCCCACAAGGGCCTCCCCTGATACTGGTGACTGTGGTCTTATTCTATGCCTCAACAAGAACTAGTGATTTTGTTCCCCATCTGGGCCTGCATGGCCTTAGTGACTCTGGTCCTCACCCAGGCATCATTCCGACCTGGATACTCTATTCCACACATGGGCCTCATTTTGACCCGGGATCTCTGATCCCATTATGGGCCTCAAACTAAACTGGTTACTCTGGTTGCCCCTCTGGGCCTCACCCTTACCTGGTGACTCTAGTCACCCTGTGGGCTTCAATTGGGCCTGGTGAATCTGGACCTTAGCTGGTTTTCACCTGGATGTGGTGACTGGTCGCCACCTGGACCTCACCTGGACTTGGTAAATCCTGTTGCCACCTGCACCTTACCTTGACCTTGTGACTGTGGTCCCACCTGAACCTCACCTGGATCTGGTGGCTCTGGTTCCCATATGGGGCTCTCCTGGACCTGGTTCCTGTGGTCTCCATCTGGCCTCACCTGGAACACAATGACTCTGATCCATATTTGGGCCTCTCCTGAACCTGTTGACTCTGGTCCTTACCTGGGCATCATTGGGACCTGGATACTCTCTTATATACCTGGGCCTCACTTGGACCTGGTGACTGTGGTCCCACCTGGGCCTCACATGGACGGGGTGACTGGTTCCTGCAGGGACCTCACCTGGACCTGGTGACTCAGGTCCTCATATGGGCATCATGGGACCTGGTTTCTCATTTCCACATCGGGACCTCATCTGGACCTAGTGACTCTCGTCCCCCTCTGGGCCTCACCATGACGTGGTGACTCTTGTCCCCACCTGGATATCACCAGAACCGGGTGACTCTGGTCCCCTTCTGGGACTCACCCGGAGCTGGGGACACTGGTCCTCAACTGAGCCTCAACAGGACCTGGTGAATCTACTCCTCACTTAGGCCTCATCTGGACCTTGTGACTCTTTTCCCACCTGGCATCAATAGGACACGGTTACTCTGTTCCCCACCTGGGCCTAACCTGCACACGATAACTTTGCTCCACACTTTGGCCTCAAATGGTCCTGATGACTCTCGTCCCCCCACCTAGGCCACAATCTGGACCTGGTGACTGTGGTCCCCACCAGGCTCTCACCTGGACATGGTGACTCTCGTTCCCACATGAACCACACCTGGACCTGGTGACTGTGGTGTTCTTGTAGACTCACATTTACCTGGAGACTCTGGTCCCCACCTGGATCTGGTGACTCTTGCCTGCAGGTTGTCCTCACCTGGACCTGGTAACTCTAGTCCCTAGATGGGCATCTTCGGGACGTGGTTCTACTGCAAGGCCTGCAGGATGGCCTCACCTGGACCTGGTGAGTGGGGTTACCACTTGGGCCTCTCCCATACTAGGTGACACAGGTCCCCACGTGGGTCTAACTTGGATCTGGTGTATCTGGTAATTCTGGTCACCACCTGAGAATCTCCTGGACTTGGTGAATCTGGTAAATCTGGTCACCACCTGGGAATCACGTGGACCTGGTGAATCTGGTCCCCATCTGGGCTTCACCCAGTCCTGATGACTTTGTTCCGCACCTGGACCTGATTGCTGTGGACTCCTTCTTGACCTCACCTGGAACTGGTGACTCTGATCCTAACTGGGCCTCACCCAGATATGGTGACTCTGGTCCTCACCTATGGAAAATTATGACCTGGATACTCTCTTCCACACCGGAGTCACACCTGCACATGATGACTCTGGAACCTCTCTAGGCCTCACCCTGACCTGGTGATTCTGGTCCCCATCTGGATTTCACCTGGTCCAGGTGATTCTGGTACCCCTCTAGGGTCAACCAGATCTGGTGACTCTGGTCCTCACCTGGGCCTCACCTGGACCTAGTGAATATAATCCATCTGGGCCTCTTTGGACCTGGAACTCTGGTCCCTACCTGGGCATCATCGGAACATGTTTACTCTGCATTGCCTGCAGGTTGGCCTCACCTGGACCTGGTGAGTGTGGTTGCCACCTGGGTCTCACCCATACCTGGTGACACGGGTCCCCACGTGGGCCACACTTCGACCTGGTGAATCTGGTCCTTACCTGGTCCTCACCCGGAACTGGTAACTCCGGTCATCATCTGGGAATCTCCTGGACCTTGTGAATCTGGTCCCCATCTGGGCCTCCCCAGTCCTGGCGACTTTGTTCCCCACCTGGACCTGATTGCTGTGGACTCCTTCTTGGCCTCACCTGGAACTAGTTACTCTGATCCTAAGTGGGCCTCACATAAATCTGCTGAATCTGGTCTTAACCTGTGGACCATTATGACCTGGATACTCTGTTCCACATCTGAGCCTCACCTGGACATGATGACTCTGGAACCACTCTGGGCCTCACCCTGACCTTGTGACTCTGGTCCCCATTAGCATGTAACCTGGACCAGGTGATTCTGGTACCCCTCTAGGCCTCAACCAGATCTGGTGACTCTGGTCCTCAACTGGGACTCACCTGGACTTAGAGAATATGCTCCATCTTGGCCTCATTTGGACCTGGTGACTCTGGTCCCTACATGGGCATCATCGGACATGGTTCTACTACATGGCCTGCAGGTTGGACTCACCTGGAACTGGTGAGTGGGATTGCCACCTGGGGCTCACCCATACCTGGTGACTCAGGTCCCCATGTCGGCCTCTTGGACCTGGTGATTCTGGTCCTTACCTGGTCCTCTCCCAACCTGGGGTCTCTGGTCATCACCTGGGCCTCACCTGGACAAGGTGAATCTTGTCCCCATCTGGGCCTCACCCAGTCCTGTTTACTTTGTTCCGCACCTGGACCTTATTGCTGTGGACTCTTTCTTTGCCTCACCTGGAACTGGTGACTCTGATCCTATCTGCGCGTCACCCAGATCTGGTGACTCTGGTCCTCATCTGGGCATCATTGGTACCTGGTGAGTCTGTTCCACACCTGAGCCTCACCTGGACATGATGACTCTGGAAACTCTCTGGGCCTCACCCTGACCTGGTGACTCTGATTCCCATCTGGATATCACCTTGACCAGGTGATTCTGGTACCCCTCTGGGCCTCAACGAGATCTGGTGACCCTGGTCCTCAACTGGGCCTCACCTGGACCTAGTGAATTTGCTCGATCTGGGCCTCATTTGGACCTGGTGACTCTGGTCCCTACATGGGCATCATAGGGACATGGTTCCACTTCATGGCCTGCAGGTTGGCCTCACCTGGACCTGGTAACTCTGGTTGCTACATGGGAATCATCGGGACACGGTTCCTATGCATGGCCCGAAGGATGGCCTCTCCTGGACCTGGTGAGTGTGGTTGCCACCTGTGCATCACCAATACCTGGGGACACAGGTACCCACTTGGGCCTCACTTGGACCTGGTGAATCTGGTCCTTACCTGGTCCTCAGCTGGAACTGGTAACTCTGGTCACCACCTGGGAATCACCTGGACCTGGTGAATCTGGTCCCCATCTGGGCCTCACCCAGTCCTGGTGACTTTGTTCCCCACCTGGACCTGATTGCTGTGGACTCCTTCTTGGCCTCACCTGGAACTGGTGACTCTGATCCTAACTGGACCTCAACCAATCTGGTGACTCTGGTCCTCACCTGGGGACCATTATGACCTGGATATTCTGTTCCACACCTGAGCCTCACCTGGACATGATAACTTTGCTCCACACTTGGGTCTCAAATGGTCCTGATGACTCTGGTCCCCCTCCTAGGCGTCAATCTGGACTTGGTGACTGTCGTCCCCACCTGGGCCTCACCTGGACCTGGTGAGTGTGGACCCACCTGGGCCTCACCTGGACGAGGTGACTGGTTCCCACAGGGACCTCACCTGGACCTGGTGACTCAGCGCCTCATATGGGCTTCATGGGACCTGGTTTCTCAGTTCCACATCGGGGCCTCACCTGGACCTAGTGATTCTCGTCCCCCTGTGGGCCTCACCCTGAAGTGGTGACTCTGGTCCCCACCTGGATATCACCAGAACGTGGTGACTCTGGGCCCCCTCTGGGACTCAACTGGACCTGGGGAAAGTGGTCCTCAACTGGGCCTCACAGGACTTGGTGAATCTACTCCTCACTTAGGCCTCGTCTGGACCTTGTGACTCTTTTCCCACCTGGCATCAATGGGACATGGTTAATCTGTTCCCCACCTGGGCGTCACCTGGACATGATAAGTTTACTCCACACTTTGGCCTCAACTGGTCCTGATGACTCTGGACCCCCAACTAGGCCTCAATCTGGAACTGATGACTGTGGTCCCCACCAGGGTCTCACCTGGACCTGGTGACTCTCGTTCCCACATGAACAACACTTGGACCTGGTGACTGTGGTGTTCTTGTAGACTCACATTTACCTAGTGAAACAGGTCCCCACTAGGGCCTCACCTGGATCTGGTGACTCTGGCCTGCAGTTTGGCCTCACCTGGACTGGTGAGTGGGGATGCCACCTGGGCCTCACCCATACCTGGTGACTCAGGTCCCCACGTGGGCCTCTTGGCCCTGGTGAATCTGGTCCTTACCTGGTCCTCTCCCAGTCCCGGGGACTCTGGGAACCACCTGGGGCTCACGTTGACCTGGTGAATCTGGTTCCCATCTGGGCCTCACGCAGTCCTGGTGACTTTGTTCCCCACCTGGGCCTGATTGCTGTGGACTCATTCTTGGCCTCACCTGGAACTGGTGACTCTGATACTATCTGCACGTCACCGAGATCTGGTGACTCTGGTCCTACCCTGGGCATCATTGGAACCTGTTGACTCTGTTCCACACCTGAGCCTCACCTGGACATGATGACTCTGGAAACGCTCTGTGTCTCACCCTGACCTGGTGACTCTGGTCTCCATCTGGATGTCACCTGGACCAGGTGATTCGGGTACTCCTCTAGGACTCAACCAGATCTGGTGACTCTGGTCCTCAACTGGTCCTCACTGGGACCTAGTGAATATGCTCCCCAACTGTGCCTCATCTGGACCTGGTGACTCTGGTTCTACCTGGGCATCATCGGGACACGGTTACTGCATTCCGCACTGGGACTGACCTGATCCTGGTAACTCTGGTCCTGATTTGGTCTCTTCTGTACCAGGTGACTCTGGGTCCACCTTCGGTTCACCGGTCACTGGTGACTCTAATCCTAAGCATGGCCTCAACTGACCTGGTGACTGAGGTTCCCATCGGGACCTCACCTGGACCTCATGACTCTGGTCCAACCTGGGCCTCACCAGGACCTGGTGTCTCTGGTTCCCACCTGGGTAGCATCAGGATCCGGTTACACTGTTCACTAACAGTGACCCAGCCGGACATATTAACTCTGGTCTTCACCTGGGCCACACCTGGACATGGTGACACTGGTTCCCACCTGGGTCTCACCTGGACATGGTGAGTGGGATCCCCACCTGGTCCTCACGTATAACTGGTGATTCTCGTTCCCACATGAAGATCATGTGGACCTGTTGGCCGCAGTATTTCTAGCATCTTTTTTTTTAATTTTTATTTATTTATGATAGTCACAGAGAGAGAGAGAGGCAGAGACACAGGCAGAGGGAGAAGCAGGCTCCATGCACCGGGAGCCCGACCTGGGATTCGATCCCGGGTCTCCAGGATCGCTCCCTGGGCCAAAGGCAGGCGCCAAACCGCTGCGCCACCCAGGGATCCCATGTGTTTCTAGCTTCTCATGTACCTCGTGACTCTGGTCCCCACCAGTGCCTCACCGGGACCTGGTGAGTTTGGTTGCCACCTGCACCACACCTGGACCTGGTGATTCTGGTCTGCACCTGAGACTACCCTGGATCTTGTGACTGTGGTCCCCACCTGGGCTTCACCTGGATTTCGGGACTCCGGTCCCCATCTGGGCCTCACCTGGCCCTGTTGACCATGGTCCTCAACTGGGCAAAATTGTGACCCATTGACTGTGTTCCACAACTGGACATCACATGGACCAGGTGACTCTGGTCCCCCTCTGGGTCTCACCGTGCCCTAGTGACTGTGAACCCCACTTTGGCCTGACTTCGACCTGTTGAACCTGGTTGCCTCCTGCCCCTGACCTCGAACTGTTGACTCTGGTTCTTTCAAGGGCCTCCCCTGTACCTGATGATCCTGGTGTCCACCTGGGCCTCACCTGGACCTGGTGAATCTGGTCACCACCGGGGACTCACCTGGACCTGCTTACTGTGTTCCACACCTGAACCTGATTGCTGTGGACACTTTCTTGGACTCACCTGGAACTGGTGACTCTGATCCTATCTGCGCTTCACCCAGATCCGTCACTCTGGTCCTCACCTGTGGACCATTATGACCTGGACACTGTGTTCCACACCTGAGCCTCACCTGGACATGATGATTCTGGAGCCTCTCTAGGCCTCACCCTGACATGGTGACTCTGGTCCCCATCTGGATGTCACCTGGACCAGGTGATTCTGGTACCCCTCTAGGCCTCAACCAGATCTGGTGACACTCGTCCTCAACTGGGACTCACCTGGACTTAGTGAATATGCTCCACCTGGGCCTCAATTGGACCTGGTGACTCTTGTCTCTTCCTGGGCATCATCGGGACTTGGCTCCACTGCATGACTGCAGGTTGTCCTCACCTGGACCTGGTAACTCTGTTCCCTACCTGGGCATCATCGGGACATGGTTCCACTGCATGGCCTGCAGGTTGGCCTCACCTGGACCTGGTAACTCTAGTCCCTACCTGGGCATCATCGGGACATGGTTCCTCTGCATGGCCTGCAGGTTGCCGTCACCTGGACCTGGTGAGTGGGGTTGACACCTGGGCCTCACCCATGCCTTGTGACACAGGTCCCCACGTGGGTCTCACTTGGACCTGGTGAATCTGGTCGTTACCTGGACCTCACCCGGAACTGGTAACTCTGGTCACCACCTGGGAATAACCTGGACCTGGTGAATCTGGTCCCCATCTGGGCCTCATCCAGTCCTGGTGACTTTGTTCCCCACCTGGGCCTGATTGCTGTGGACTTCTTCTTGGCCTCACCTTGAACTGGTGACTCGGATCCTAACTGGGTCTCACCCAGATCTGGTGACTCTGGCCTCAC
The DNA here is from genome assembly GCF_048164855.1 of Canis lupus baileyi. Taxonomy (NCBI): domain Eukaryota; kingdom Metazoa; phylum Chordata; class Mammalia; order Carnivora; family Canidae; genus Canis; species Canis lupus. The sequence goes on from NC_132875.1 coordinate 26,682,468, forward strand.
CTGTGGACCATTATGACCTGGATACTTTGTTACACACCTGAGCCTCACCTGGACATGATGACTCTGGATACCCTCTGAGCCTCAGCCTGAGATGGTGACTCTGATCCCCATCTGGATGTCACCTAGACCAGGTGAATCTGGTACCCCTCTAGGCCTCAACTTGACCTGGTGACTCTGGTCCCACCTGGGCCTAAACAGGACCTGGTGTCTCTGGTACCCACCTGGGTAGCATCAGGATATGGTTACACTGTTCACTAACAGTGACCCAGCCGGACCTATTAACTCTGGGTTCACCTGGGCCACACCTAGATATGGTGACACTGGTTCCCACCTGGGTCTCACCTGGACATGGTGAGTCGGATCCCCACCTGGTCCTCACCTGTAACTGGGAATTCTCGTTCCCACATGGACATGATGTGGACCTGGTGGCTGCAGTGTTTCTAGCTTCTCATGTACCTCGTGACTCTGGTCCCCACCAGGGCCTCACCGGGACCTGGTGAGTGTGGTTGCCACCTGCACCTCACCTGGACCTGGTGATTCTGGCCTGCACCTGAGAATACCCTGGATCTGGTGACTGTGGTCCCGATCTGGTCTTCACTTGGATTTGAGTCTCCGGTCCCCATATCTGGCTCACCTGGCCCTGTTGACCATGGTCCTCAACTGGGCAAAGTTGGGACTCAGTGACTGTGTTCCACAACTGGACATCACCTGGACCATGTGACTCTGGTCCCCCTCTGGGTCTCACCGTGCCCTTGTGACTGTGAACCCCACTTTGGCCTGACTTCGAGCTGCTGACCCTGGTTGCCACCTGCCCCTGACCTCAAACTGTTGACTCTGGTACTTTCAAGGGCCTCCCCTCTACCTGGTGATCCTGGTCCCCACCTGGGTCTCACCTGGACGTGGTGACTCTTGTCACCACCGGGGACTCACCTGAACCTGCTTACTGTGTTCCACACCTGGGCCTCAAGTACACCTCTTGACCATGGTCCCCAAGCACGCCTCACATGGACCTGTTGCCTCTGATTCCCACCGGGTCCTCACGTATACCTGGTAACTCTGGTCCTCACCTGGGCCTAATCTGGACCTAGTGACTCTGGTCCCCACCTGGACTTCACCTGGATCTGGTGACTCTGGTCCCCACCTGGACCTCACCTGGATCTGGTGACTCTGGTCCTCACTTTGGCTTCACCTGGACCTGGTGTCTCTCGTCCCACTTTGACCAAACTCAGAACTGCTGAATCTTGCCCCACCTAGGCCGCACCCACACCTGGTGACTCTTGTCCCCAACTATGCCTCAATTCGACCTGATGAATCTAGTCCTCACGTGCGCCTCACATGGACCTGGGACTCAGGTGGATAGAGTGGCTCTGGCTCCCACAATGGGCTCACCTGTTACTGCTGACTGTGGTCTTATTCTATGCCTCACCAGTACCTAGTTATTCTGTTCCACATCTGGGCCTGCATGTCGCTAGTGACTCTGGTCCTCACCCAGGCATCATTGGGACCTGGATACTGTATTCCACATCTGGGTCTCACTTTGACCAGGGATTTCTGGTCCCATTGTGGGCCTCAAACTAAATGGTTACCCTGGTTCCCCCTCTGGTCCTCACCCTTACTTGGTGACTCTGGTCACCCCTTGGGCTTCACTTGGGCCTGGTGAGTCTGGTCTTTAGCTGGTCCTCACCTGGATCTGGTGATTGGTCGCCACCTGGGCCTACCTGGACTTGGTGAATCCTGTTGCCACCTGTGCCTCAAATGGACCTGTGACTGTGGTCCCACCTGGACCTCACCTGGATCTTGTGGCTCTGGTTCCCATATGGGGCTCTCCTTTACCTGGTTCCTGTGATCTCCATCTGGCCTCCCCTGGAACACAATGACTCTGATCCATATTTGGGCCTCTCCTGGACCTGTTGACTCTGGTCCATTCCTGGGCATCATTAGGACCTGGATACTCTCTTATATACCTGGGCCTCACCTGGACCTGGTGACTGTGGTCTCACCTGGGCCTCACCTGGATGAGGTGACTGGTTCCCACAGGGACCTCTCCTGGACCTGGTGACTCAGGTCCTCATATGGGAATCATGGGACCTGGGTTCTCATTTCCACATCGGGGCCTCACTTCGACCTAGTGATTCTCGGCCCCTCTGGGCCTCACCCTGACGTGGTGACTCTGGTCCCCACCTGGATATCACCAGAACCGGGTGAATCTGGTCCCCATCTGGGACTCAACCGGACCTGGGGACACTGTTCCTCAACTGGGCCTCAACAGGACATGGTGAATCTACTCCTCACTTAGGCCTCTTCTGGACCTTGTAACTCTTCCGACCTGGCATCAATGGGAAATGGTTATTCTGTTCCCCACCTGGGCCTCACCTGGACATGATAACTTTGCTCCACACTTTGGCCTCAACTGGTCCTGATGACTCTGGTCCCCCCACCTAGGCCTCAATCTGGAACTGGTGACTGTGGTCCCCACCTGGGTCTCACCTGGATCTGGTGACTCTCGTTCCCACATGAATCACACCTGGACCTGGTGACTGTGGTCTTCTGGTAGACTCACATTTACATGGTGACTCTGTCCCCGCTAGGGCCTCACCTGTATCTGGTGACTCTGGCCTGCAGGTTTGCCTCACCTGGACCTGGTGAGTGGGGTCGCCACCTGGGCCTCACCCATACCTGGTGACTCAGGTCCCCACGTGGGCCTCTTCTACCTGGTGAATTTGGTCCTTACTTGGTCCTTTCCTAGACCCGGGGACACTGGTCACCACCTGGGCTTCACCTAGACCTGGTGAATCTGGTCCCCATCTGAGCCTCACCCAGTCCTGGTGACTTTGTTCCCCACCTGGACCTGATTGCTGTGATCTCTTTCTTGGCCTCACCTGGAACTGGTGACTCTGATCCTATCTGCGCGTCACCCAGACCTGGTGACTCTGGTCCTCACCAGGGCATCATTGGTACCTGGTGACTCTGTTCCACACCTGAGCCTCACCTGGACATGAGGCTCTGGACTCTCGAACCACTCTGGGCATAACCCTGCCTGCTGACTCTGGTCTCCATCTGGATGTCACCTGGACCTGGTGATTCTGGTACCCCTCTCTGCCTCAACCACTTCTGTTGACTCTGGTCCTCAACTGGGCCTCACCTGGAGCTAGTGAATATGCTCCATCTGGGCCTCCTTTGGACCTGGTGATTCTGGTCCCTATCTGGGCATCATCGGGACATGATTCCTCTGCATGGCCTGCAGGTTGGCCTCACCTGGACCTGGTGAGTGGCGTTGTCACCTTGGCCTCACCCAAGCCTTGTGACACAGGTCCCCACGTGGGTCTCACTTGGACCTTGTGAATCTGGTCTTACCTGGTCCTCACCCGGAACTCCTAACTCGGGTCACCACTTGGGAATCACATGAACCTGGTTAATCTGGTCCCCATCTGGTCCTCATCCAGTCCTGGTGACTTTATCAACCCACCTGGACTTGATTGCTGTAGACTCCTTCTTGGCCTCACCTGGAACTGGTGACTCTGAATCTAACTGGGCCTCACCCATATCTGGTGACTCTGGTCCTCACCTATGGACCATTATGACCTGGATACTCTGTTCCACACCTGAGCCTCACCCTGACATGATGACTCTGGTCCCCATCCGGATGTCACCTAGACTAGTTGAATCTGGTATCCCTCTAGGCGTCAACTTGACCTGGTGACTCTGTTCCTCAACTGGGCCTCACGGGGACCTAGTGAACATGCTCCCCACCTGTGCCTCATCTGTACCTGGTGACTCTGGTTCTATCTGGGCATCATCGAGACATGGTTACTCTATTCCCCACTGGGACTGACCTAATCCTGGTAACTCTGGTCTTGACTTTGGCCTCTTCTGTACCAGGTGACTGTGGATCCACCTGGGCCTCACCTGTAACTGGTGACTCTGATCCTAAGCATGGCCTCACCTGACCTGGTGACTGTGGTTCCCATCGGGACCTCACCTGGACCTCATGTCTCCGGTCCCACCTGGGCCTTACCAGGACCTGGTGTCTCTGGTACCCACATGGGTAGCATCAGGATATGGTTACACTGTTCACTAACAGTGACACAGACGGACCTATTAACTCTAGTCTTCACCTGGGCCACACCTGGACATGGTGACACTGGTTCCCACATGGGCCTCACCTGGACTTTGTAAGTCGGATCCCCACCTGGTCCTCACCTGTAACTGGAGATTCTCGTTCCCACATGGACATCATGTGGACCTGGTGGCTGCAGTGTTTCTAGCTTCTCATGCACCTCGTGACTCTGGTCCCCACCAGGGCCTCACCGGGACCTGGTGAGTGTGGTTGCCACCTGCACCTCACCTGGACCTGGTGATTCTGGTCTGCACCTGAGGCTACCCTGGATCTGGTGACTGTGGTCCCCACCTGGGCTTCACCTGGATTTGGGGACCCCGGTCCCCATCTGGGCCTCACCTGGCCCTTTTGACCATGGTCCTCAACTGGGCAAAATTTGGGACACAGTGACTGTGTTCCACAACTGGACCTCACCTGGACAGGTGTCTCTGGTCCCCCTCTGGGTCTCACCGTGCCCTAGTGACTGTGAACCCACTTTGGCCTGACTTCGAGCTGCTGACCCTGTTTGCCACCTGCGCCTGACCTCGAACTGTTGACTCTGGTTCTTTCAAGGGCCTCCCCTGGACCTGGTGATCCAGGTCCCCACCTGGGCCTCACCTGGACGTGGTGACCCTTGTCACCACTGGGGACTCACCTGGACCTGGTTACAGTGTTCCACACCTGGGCCTCAAGTAGACCTGTTGACCATGGTCCCCAAGCTGGCCTCACATGGACCTGTTGCCTCTGATCCCCACCGGGGCCTCACGTGTACCTGGTAACTCTGGTCCTCACCTGGGCCTCATCTGCACCTAGTGACTCTGCTCCCCACCTGGGCTTCACCTCGATCTGGTGACTGGTCCCCACCGGGACTTGACCTGGATCTGGTGACTCTGGTCCCCACCTGGACCTCTCCTGGACCTGGCGACTCTCTTTCCAACATGCACCTCACCTGGATCTGGTGACTCTGGTCCTCAGTTTGGCCTCACCTTGACCTGGTGACTCAGGTCCTCATATGGGCATCATGGAACCTGGTTTCTCAGTTCCTCATCGGGGCCTCACCTGGACCTAGTGATTCTCGTCCCCCTCTGGGCTTCTCTCTGACGTGGTGACTCTGGTCCCCACCTGGATATCACCAGAACCGGGTGACTCTGATCCCCCTCTGGGACTCACCCGGAGCTGGGGACACTGGTCCTAAACTGGGTCTCAACAGGACTTGGTGAATCTACTCCTCAATTAGACCTCATCTGTACCTTGTGATTCTTTTCCCACCTGGCATCAATGGGACATGATTTCTCTGTTCCCCACCTGGGGCTCACCTGGACATGATAACTTTGCTCCACACTTTGGCCTCAACTGGTCCTGATGACTCTGGTTCCCCCACCTAGGCCTCAATCTGGACCTGGTGACTGTGGTCCCCACCTGGGTCTCACCTGGACCTGGTGACTCTCGTTCCCACATAAACTAAACCTGGACCTGGTGACTGTGGTGTACTTGTAGACTCACATTTTCGTGGTGACTCCGGTACCCACTAGGGCCTCACCTGGATCTGGTGACTCTGGCCTGCAGGTTGGGCTCGCCTGGACCTGGTGAGTGGGGTTGACACCTGGGCCTCACCCATACCTGGTGACTCAGGTCTCCACGTGGGCCTCTTGGACCTGGTGAATCTTGTTCTTACCTGGTCCTTTCCCAGGTCCGGGGACTCTGGTTACCACCTGGTTCTCACCTGGACCTGGTGAATCTGGTCCCCATCTGTGCCTCACCCAGTCCTGGTGACTTTTTTCCCCACCTGGACCTGATTGCTGTGGACTCTTTCTTGGCCTCACCTGAAACGGGTGAATCTGATCGTATCTGAGTGTCACCCAAACCTGGTGACTCTGGTCCTCAACTACCCATCATTGGTACCTGGAGACTCTGATCCACACCTGAGCCTCACCTGAACATGATGACACTGGAACCTCTCTGGGCCTCACCCTGACCTGGTGACCCTGGTCCCCATCTGGATGTCACCTGGACCTGGTGATTCTTGCACCCCTCTAGGACTCAACCAGATCTGGTGACTCTGGTCCTCAACTGGGCCTCACCTGGACCTAGTGAATATGCTCCATCTGGGCCTCATCTGGACCTGGTGACTCTGGTCCCTACCTGGGCATCATCGGGACATGGTTACTCTATTCCACACTGGGAATGACCTGATCCTGGTAACTCTGGTCCTCTCTTTGGACTCTTCTGTACCAGGTAACTCTGGCTCCACCTGGGCCTCACCTGTAACTGGTGACTCTGATCCTACGCATGGCCTCATCTGACCTGGTGACTGTGATTCCCATCGGGACCTCACCTAGACCTCATGTCTCCGGTCCCACCTGGGCCTTACCAGGACCTGGTGTCTCTGGTACCCACATGGGTAGCATCAGGATATGGTTACACTGTTCACTAACAGTGACACAGCCGGACCTATTAGCTCTGGGCTTCACCTGGGCCACACCTGGACATGGTGACACTGGTTCCCACCTGGGTCTCACCTGGACATGGTGAGTCGGATCCCCACCTGGTCCTCACGTGTAACTGGTGATTCTCGTTCCCACATGGACTCATGTGGAACTGGTGGCTGCAGTGTTTTGAGCTTCTCATGTACCTCTTGACTCTGGTCCCCACCAGGGCCTCACCGGGACCTGGTGAATCTGGTCCCCATCTGGGCCATACCCAGTCCTGGTGACTTTGTTCCCCACCTGGACCTGATTGCTGTGGACTCATTCTTGGCCTCACCTGAAACGGGTGACTCTGATCCTATCTGCGCGTCACCTAGACCTGGTGACTCTGGTCCTCACCTGGGCATCATTGGTACCTGGTGACTCTGTTCCACACCTGAGCCTCACCTGGACATCATGACTCTGGAACCTCTCTGGTCCTCACCCTGACCTGGTGACTCTGGTCCCCATCCGGATGTCACCTAGACTAGGTGAATCTGGTGTCCCTCTAGGCCTCAACTTGACCTGGTGACTCTGGTCCTCAACTGGGCCTCACGGGGACCTAGTGAACATGCTCCCAACCTGCGCCTCATCTGGACCTGGTGACTCTGGTTCTACCTGGGCATCATCGAGTCATGGTTACTCTATTCCCCACTGGGACTGACCTGATCCTGGTAACTCTGGTCCTGACTTTGGCCTCTTCTCTACCAGGTGACTCTGGCTCCACCTGGGCCTCACCTGTAACTGGTGACTCCGATCCTATTCATGGCCTCACCTGACCTGGTGTCTGTGGTTTCCATCGGTACCTCATCTGGTCCTCATGTTTCTGGTCCAAATGGGACTCACCAGGACCTTGTATCTGGTACCCACCTGAGTAGCATCAGGATATGGTTACACTGGTTTCACTTGAAGATGGCGGAAGAGTAGGGTCTCCAAATCACCTGTCTCCACCAAACTACCTAGAAAACCTTCAAATTATCCTGAAAATCTATGAATTCGGCCTGAGATTTAAAGAGAGACCAGCTAGAATGCGACAGTGAGAAGAGTTCGCGCTTCTATCAAGGTAGGAAGAAGGGGAAAAAGAAGTAAAGAAACAAAGGCCTCCAAGGGGGAGGGGCCCCGCGAGGAGCCGGGCTGAGGCCGGGGCGAGTGTCCCCAGGACAGGAGAGCCCCGTCCCGGAGACGCAGGAGCTGCACCGACCTTCCCGGGCGGAAAGGGGCTCGCAGGGAGTTGGAGCAGGACCCAGGAGGGCGGGGATGACCTCGGGCTCCCGGGGACAGTAACAGCAACTGCGCGCCAGGAGAGTGCGCCGAGCTCCCTAAGGGCTGCAGCGCGCACGGCGGAACCCGGCGGGAGCAGCTGAAGGGGCTCGGGCGGCGGCTCCGCGGAGGGGGCTGCGCGGCCACGGGAGCAGCTCGGAGGGGCTCGGGCAGAGGAAGAGGCTCCGTGCGGAGGGGGCTGCGCGGTTCCAGGAGCAGCTCGGAGGGGCTCGGGCGGCGGCTCCGCGGAGGGGGCTGCGGGCCGGGAGCGCGAATCCACCAGCGCAGGCTCCGGAGCACAGGGCGCCGGGACACAGCCCAGGATCCCGCCTCCCCCGGGACAGGCAGAGGCCGGGAGGGCCCAGGACAGCAAGGACGCTCCTGCCCCAGCTGAGCACATCAGCGGCCCCGCCCCGGAGCCTCCAGGCCCTGCAGACGGAGTTCCTGCCAGAGCTGAATCCAGGTTTCCAGAGCTGCCCCGCCACTGGGGCTGTTCCTCCTGTGGCCTCACGGGGTAAACAACCCCCACCGAGCCCTGCACCAGGCAGGGGCACAGCAGCTCCCCCAACTGCTAACACCTGAAAATCAGCACAACAGGCCCCTCCCCCAGAACACCAGCTAGACCGACAACTTCCAGGAGAAGCCAAGGGACTTAAAGTACACAGAATCAGAAGATACTCCCCGGTGGTTCTTTTTTTGTTTGTTTGTTTTTGTTTTGTTTTGCTTTTTGATTTGTTTCCTTCCCCCACCCCCCTTTTTTTTCTCCTTTCTTTTTCTTTCTCTTTTTCTTCTTTTTTTTTTTTCGTTTTTTTTTTCTTTTTCTTCCCTTTTTTTTCTCTTTCTCTTTTCTTTCCTTCTTTCTCTCCTCTCTTTTTCTCTTTTTCCCAATACAACTTGCTTTTGGCCACTCTGCACTGAGCAAAATGACTAGAAGGAAAACCTCACCTCAAAAGAAAGAATCAGAAACAGTCCTCTCTCCCACAGAGTTACAAAATCTGGATTACAATTCAATGTCAGAAAGCCAATTCAGAAGCACTATTATACAGCTACTGGTGGCTCTAGAAAAAAGTATAAAGGACTCAAGAGACTTCATGACTGCAGAATTTAGAGCTAATCAGGCAGAAATTAAAAATCAATTGAATGAGATGCAATCCAAACTAGAAGTCCTAACGACGAGGGTTAACGAGGTGGAAGAACGAGTGAGTGACCTAGAAGACAAATTGATAGCAAAGAGGGAAACTGAGGAAAAAAGAGACAAACAATTAAAAGACCATGAAGATAGATTAAGGGAAATAAACGACAGCCTGAGGAAGAAAAACCTACGTTTAATTGGGGTTCCCGAGGGCGCCGAAAGGGACAGAGGGCCAGAATATGTATTTGAACAAATTCTAGCTGAAAACTTTCCTAATCTGGGAAGGGAAACAGGCATTCAGATCCAGGAAATAGAGAGATCCCCCCCTAAAATCAATAAAAACCGTTCAACACCTCGACATTTAATTGTGAAGCTTGCAAATTCCAAAGATAAGGAGAAGATCCTTAAAGCAGCAAGAGACAAGAAATCCCTGACTTTTATGGGGAGGAGTATTAGGGTAACAGCAGACCTCTCCACAGAGACCTGGCAGGCCAGAAAGGGCTGGCAGGATATATTCAGGGTCCTAAATGAGAAGAACATGCAACCAAGAATACTTTATCCAGCAAGGCTCTCATTCAAAATGGAAGGAGAGATAAAGAGTTTCCAAGACAGGCAGCAACTAAAAGAATATGTGACCTCCAAACCAGCTCTGCAAGAAATTTTAAGGGGGCCTCTTAAAATTCCCCTTTAAGAAGAAATTCAGTGGAACAGTCCACAAAAACAAAGACTGAATAGATATCATGATGACACTAAACTCATATCTCTCAATAGTAACTCTGAATGTGAACGGGCTTAATGACCCCATCAAAAGGCGCAGGGTTTCAGACTGGATAAAAAAGCAGGACCCATCTATTTGCTGTCTACAAGAGACTCATTTTAGACAGAAGGACACCTACAGCCTGAAAATAAAAGGTTGGAGAACCATTTACCATTCGAATGGTCCTCAAAAGAAAGCAGGGGTAGCCATCCTTATATCAGATAAACTAAAATTTACCCCAAAGACTGTAGTGAGAGATGAAGAGGGACACTATATCATACTTAAAGGATCTATTCAACAAGAGGACTTAACAATCCTCAATATATATGCTCCGAATGTGGGAGCTGCCAAATATATAAATCAATTATTAACCAAAGTGAAGAAATACTTAGATAATAATACACTTATACTTGGTGACTTCAATCTAGCTCTTTCTATACTTGATAGGTCTTCTAAGCAAAACATCTCCAAAGAAACGAGAGCTTTAAATGATACACTGGACCAGATGGATTTCACAGATATCTACAGAACTTTACATCCAAACTCAACTGAATACACATTCTTCTCAAGCGCACATGGAACTTTCTCCAGAATAGACCACATATTGGGTCACAAATCGGGTCTGAACCGATACCAAAAGATTGGGATTGTCCCCTGCATATTCTCGGACCATAATGCCTTGAAATTAGAACTAAATCACAACAAGAAGTTTGGAAGGACCTCAAACACATGGAGGTTAAGGACCATCCTGCTAAAAGATAAAAGGGTCAACCAGGAAATTAAGGAAGAATTAAAAAGATTCATGGAAACTAATGAGAATGAAGATACAACCGTTCAAAATCTTTGGGATGCAGCAAAAGCAGTCCTAAGGGGGAAATACATCGCAATACAAGCATCCATTCAAAAACTGGAAAGAACTCAAATACAAAAGCTAACCTTACACATAAAGGAGCTAGAGAAAAAACAGCAAATAGATCCTACACCCAAGAGAAGAAGGGAGATAATAAAGATTCGAGCAGAACTCAACGAAATCGAGACCAGAAGAACTGTGGAACAGATCAACAGAACCAGGAGTTGGTTCTTTGAAAGAATTAATAAGATAGATAAACCATTAGCCAGCCTTATTAAAAAGAAGAGAGAGAAGACTCAAATTAATAAAATCATGAATGAGAAAGGAGAGATCACTACCAACACCAAGGAAATACAAACGATTTTAAAAACATATTATGAACAGCTATACGCCAATAAATTAGGCAATCTAGAAGAAATGGACGCATTCCTGGAAAGCCACAAACTACCAAAACTGGAACAGGAAGAAATAGAAAACCTGAACAGGCCAATAACCAGGGAGGAAATTGAAGCAGTCATCAAAAACCTCCCAAGACACAAGAGTCCAGGGCCAGATGGCTTCCCAGGAGAATTTTATCAAACGTTTAAAGAAGAAATCATACCTATTCTCCTAAAGCTGTTTGGAAAGATAGAAAGAGATGGAGTACTTCCAAATTCGTTCTATGAAGCCAGCATCACCTTAATTCCAAAGCCAGACAAAGACCCCGCCAAAAAGGAGAATTACAGACCAATATCCCTGATGAACATGGATGCAAAAATTCTCAACAAGATACTGGCCAATAGGATCCAACAATACATTAAGAAAATTATTCACCATGACCAAGTAGGATTTATCCCTGGGACACAAGGCTGGTTCAACACCCGTAAAACAATCAATGTGATTCATCATATCAGCAAGAGAAAAACCAAGAACCATATGATCCTCTCATTGCATGCAGAGAAAGCATTTGACAAAATACAGCATCCATTCCTGATCAAAACTCTTCAGAGTGTAGGGATAGAGGGAACATTCCTCGACATCTTAAAAGCCATCTATGAAAAGCCCACAGCAAATATCATTCTCAATGGGGAAGCACTGGGAGCCTTTCCCCTAAGATCAGGAACAAGACAGGGATGTCCACTCTCACCACTGCTATTCAACATAGTACTGGAAGTCCTAGCCTCAGCAATCAGACAACAAAAAGACATTAAAGGCATTCAAATTGGCAAAGAAGAAGTCAAACTCTCTCTCTTCGCCGATGACATGATACTCTACTTAGAAAACCCAAAAGTCTCCACCCCAAGATTGCTAGAACTCATACAGCAATTCGGTAGCGTGGCAGGATACAAAATCAATGCCCAGAAGTCAGTGGCATTTCTATACACTAACAATGAGACTGAAGAAAGAGAAATTAAGGAGTCAATCCCATTTACAATTGCACCCAAAAGCATAAGACACCTAGGAATAAACCTCACCAAAGATGTAAAGGATCTATACCCTCAAAACTATAGAACACTTCTGAAAGAAATTGAGGAAGACACAAAGAGATGGAAAAATATTCCATGCTCATGGATTGGCAGAATTAATATTGTGAAAATGTCAATGTTACCCAGGGCAATATACACGTTTAATGCAATCCCTATCAAAATACCATGGACTTTCTTCAGAGAGTTAGAACAAATTATTTTAAGATTTGTGTGGAATCAGAAAAGACCCCGAATAGCCAGGGGAATTTTAAAAAAGAAAACCATATCTGGGGGCATCACAATGCCAGATTTCAGGTTGTACTACAAAGCTGTGGTCATCAAGACAGTGTGGTACTGGCACAAAAACAGACACATAGATCAGTGGAACAGAATAGAGAATCCAGAAGTGGACCCTGAACTTTATGGGCAACTAATATTCGATAAAGGAGGAAAGACTATCCATTGGAAGAAAGACAGTCTCTTCAATAAATGGTGCTGGGAAAATTGGACATCCACATGCAGAAGAATGAAACTAGACCACTCCCTTTCACCATACACAAAGATAAACTCAAAATGGATGAAAGATCTAAATGTGAGACAAGATTCCATCAAAATCCTAGAGAAGAACACAGGCAACACCCTTTTTGAACTCGGCCATAGTAACTTCTTGCAAGATACATCCACAAAGGCAAAAGAAACAAAAGCAAAAATGAACTATTGGGACTTCATCAAGATAAGAAGCTTTTGCACAGCAAAGGATACAGTCAACAAAACTCAAAGACAACCTACAGAATGGGAGAAGATATTTGCAAATGACATATCAGATAAAGGGCTAGTTTCCAAGATCTATAAAGAACTTATTAAACTCAACACCAAAGAAACAAACAATCCAATCATGAAATGGGCAAAAGACATGAACAGAAATCTCACAGAGGAAGACATAGACATGGCCAACATGCATATGAGAAAATGCTCTGCATCACTTGCCATCAGGGAAATACAAATCAAAACTACAATGAGATACCACCTCACACCAGTGAGAATGGGGAAAATTAACAAGGCAGGAAACAACAAATGTTGGAGAGGATGCGGAGAAAAGGGAACCCTCCTACACTGTTGGTGGGAATGTGAACTGGTGCAGCCACTCTGGAAAACTGTGTGGAGGTTCCTCAAACAGTTAAAAATATACCTGCCCTACGACCCAGCAATTGCACTGTTGGGGATTTACCCCAAAGATACAAATGCAATGAAACGCCGGGACACCTGCACCCCGATGTTTCTAGCAGCAATGGCCACGATAGCCAAACTGTGGAAGGAGCCTCGGTGTCCAACGAAAGATGAATGGATAAAGAAGATGTGGTTTATGTATACAATGGAATATTACTCAGCTATTAGAAATGACAAATACCCACCATTTGCTTCAACGTGGATGGAACTGGAGGGTATTATGCTGAGTGAAGTAAGTCAGTCGGAGAAGGACAAACATTATATGTTCTCATTCATTTGGGGAATATAAATAATAGTGAAAGGGAAAACAAGGGAAGGGAGAAGAAATGTGTGGGAAATATCAGAAAGGGAGACAGAACATAAAGACTGCTAACTCTGGGAAACGAACTAGGGGTGGTAGAAGGGGAGGAGGGCGGGGGGTGGGAGTGAATGGGTGACGGGCACTGGGTGTTTTTCTGTATGTTAGTAAATTGAACACCAATAAAAAAATAAAATAAAAAAAAATAAAAAAAAAATAAAAAAAGGATATGGTTACACTGTTCACTAACAGTGACTCGGCCGGACCTATTAACTCTCGTCGTCACCTTGTCCACACTTGGACATGGTGATACTGGTTCCCACCAGGGTCTCACCTGGACATGGTGTATCGGATCCCCACCTGGTCCTCACCTGAACTTGTAATTCTCGTTCCCACATGGACATCATGTGGACCTGGTGGCTGCAGTGTTTCTAGCTTCTCATGTACCTCGTGACTCTGGTCCCCACCAGGGCCTCACCGGGACTTGGTGAGTGTGGTTGCCACCTGCACCTCACCAGGACCTGGTGATTCTGGTCTCCACCTGAGACTACCCTGGATCTGCTGACTCTGGTCCCCACCTGGGCTTCAACTGAAATTGGGGACTCCAGTCCCCATCTGGGCCTCACCTGGCCCTGTTGAACATGGTCCTCAACTGGGCAAATTTGGGACCCAGAGACTGTGTTCCACAACTGGACCTCACCTGGACCAGGTGACTCTGGTCCCCCTCTGGGTCTCAACGTACCCTAGTGACTGTCAACCACACTTTGGCCTGACATGAACCTGCTGACCCCGGTTGCCACCTGCGACTGACCTCGAACAGTTGACTCTGGTTCTTTCAAGGGCCTCCCCCGTACCTGGTGATCATGGTGCCCACTTGGGCCTCACCTGGACGTGGTGACTCTGGTCACCACCGGGGCTCACATGGACCTGGTTACTGTGTTCCACCTGGGCCTAATGTAGACCTGTTGACCATGGTCCCCAAGCCGGCCTCACATGGACCTGTTGCCTCTGATCCCCACCGGGGCCTCACGTGTACCTGGTAACTCTGGCCCTCACCTAGGCTTCATCTGGACCTAGTGACTCTGGTCCCCACCTGGGCTTCACCTGGATCTGGTGACTCTGGTCCCCACCTGGAATTCACCTGGATCTGGTGACTCTGGTCCCCAGCTGGACCTCTCCTGGACCTGGTGACTCTCTTTCCAACATGGAGCTCACCTGGATCTGTTGACTCTGGTCCTCAGTTTGCCCTCACCTGGACCTGGTGTCTCTCGTCCCCACTTTGACCTAACTCAGAACTGCTGAATCTTGCCCCACCTAGTCCGCACCCACACCTGGTGAATCTTGTCCCCAGCTATGCCTCAATTCGACCTGATGAATCTGGTTCTGACGTAGGGCTCACATGGACCTGGGACTCAGCTGGATAGAGTGGCTCTGGATCCCACATGGGGCACACCTGATACTGGTGATTGTGGTCTTATTCTATGCCTAGCCAGGACCTAGTGATTCTGTTCCCCATCTGGGCCTGCATGGCCCTAGTGACTCTGGTCCTCACCCAGGCGTCTTTGGGACCTGGATACTCTATTCCACACCTGCGCCTCACTTTGACCAGGGACCTCTGGTCCCATTCTGGGCCTCAAACTAAACTGGTTACTCTGGTTCCCCTCTGGGCCTCACCCTTACCTGGTGACTCTGGTCACCCCTTGGGCTTCACTTGGGCCTGGTGAATCTGGTCCTTAGCTGGTCCGCATCTGGATCTGGTTATTGTTGGCCACCTGGGCCTCACCTGGACTTGGTGAACCCTGTTGTCACCTGCGCCTCACCTGGACCTCCTGACTGTGGTCCCAACTGGACCTCACCTGGATCTCTTGGCTCTGGTTCCCATATGGGGCTCTCCTGGACCTGGTTCCTGTGGTCTCCATCTAGCCTCACCTGGAACACAATAACTCTAATCCATGTATGGTCCTCTCCTGGACCTGTTCACTCTGGTCCTTTCCTGGCCATCATTGGGACCTGGATACTCTCTATATACCTGGGCCTGACATGGACCTGGTGAGTGTGCTCCCACCTGGGCCTCACCTGGACGAGGTGACTGGTTCCCACAGGGACCTCACCTGGACCTGGTGACTCAGGTCCTCATATGGGCATCATGTGACCTGGTTTCTCAGGTCCACATTGGGGTCTCACCTGGACCTAGTGGTTCTCGTCCCCCTCTGGGCCTCACCCTGACGTGCTGACTCTGGTCCCCACCTGGATATCACCAGAACCGGGTGACTATGGTCCCCCTCTGGGACTCACCCAGAGTTGGGGACACTGGTCCTCAAATGGGCCTAAACAGGACCTGGTGAATCTACTCCTCACTTAGGCCTCGTCCGTACCTTGTGACTCTTTTCCCAACTGACATCAATGGGACATGGTTACTCTGTTCCCCACCTAGGTCTCAACTGGACATGATAACTTTGCTCAACACTTTGGCCTCAACTGGTCCTGATGAATCTGGTCCCCCCACCTAGGCCTCAATCTGGAACTGGTGACTGTGGTCCTCATTTGGGTCTCACCTGGACCTGGTGACTCTCGTTCCCACATGAACCACACCTGGACTTGGTGACTGTGGTGTTCTTGTAGACTCACATTTACCTGGTGACTCCGGTCCCCACTAGGGCCTCACCTGGATCTGGTGACTCTGGCCTGCAAGTTGGCCTCACCTGGACCTGGTGAGTGGGGTTGCCACCTGGGCCTCACACATATCTGGTGACCCACGTCCCCACGTGGGCCTCTTGGACCTGGTGAATCTTGTCCTTACCTGGTACTCTTCCAGACCCAGGGACTCTGGTCACCACCTTGGCCTCCCTTGGGCCTGGTGAATCTGGTCCCATCTGGGTCTCACCCAGTCCTGGTGACTTTGTTCCCCACTTGGAACTGATTGCTGTGGACTCTTTTTGCCTCACCTGGAACTGGTGACTCTGATCCTATCTGCGCGTCACCCAGATCTGGTGACTCTGGAACTCACCTGGGCATCATTGGTACCTGATTACTCTGTTCCACACCTGAGCCTCACCTGGACATGATGACTCTGGAACCTCTCTGGGCCTCACCCTGACCTGGTGACTCTGGTCCCCATCTTGATGTCACCTGGACCAGGTGATTCTGGTACCCCTCTAGGCCTCAACCAAATCTGGTGACTCTGGTCCTCAAATGGGCCTCACTTGGACCTAGTGAATATACACGATCTGGGCCTCATATGGACCTGGTGACTCTGGTCCCTACCTGGGCTTCATCGGGACACGGTTCCTCTGCATGGCCTGCAGGTTGGCCTCACCTGGACGTGGTAACTCTGATCCCTACTTGGGCTTCATCGGGACACGGTTCCTCTGCATGGCCTGCAGGTTTGCCTCACCTGGACCTGGTGATTGGGGTTGCCACCAGGGCCTCACCCATATCTGGTGACACAGGTCCCCCCGTGGGCCTCACTTGGACCGGGTGAATCTGGTCCTTACCTGGTCCTCACCCAGAACTGGTAACTCTGGTCACCACCTGGGAATCACCTGGACCGGGTGAATCTGGTCCCCATCAGGGCCTCACCCAGTCCTGGTGACTTTGTTCCCCACCTGGACCTGATTGCTGTGGACTCCTTCTTGGCCTCACCTGGACCTGGTGACTCTGATCCTATCTGCGGGTCACCCAGACCTGGTGACTCTGGTCCTCACCTGGGCATCATTGGTACCTGGTGACTCTGTTCTACACCTGAGCCTCACCTGAACATGATGACTCTGGAACCTCTCTAGGCCTCACCCTTCCCTGGTGACTCTGGTCCCCATCTGGATGTCACCTGGACCAGGTGATTCTGGTACCCCTCTAGGCCTCAACCACATCTGGTGACTCAGGTCCTCAACTGGGCCTCACCTGGACCTAGTGAATATGCTCCATGTGGGCCTCATTTGGACCTGGTGACTCTGGTCACTCACTGAGCATCATCGGGAAATGGCTCCACTGCATGGCCTGCTGGTTGGCCTCACCTGGACCTGGTAACTCTGGTCCCTACTGGGCATCATCGGGACATGGTTCCTCTGCATGGCCTGCAGATTCGCCTCATCTTGACCTGGTGAGTGGGGTTCCCACGTGGGTCTTACCCATGCCTGGTGACACAGGTCCCCACGTGGGCCTCACTTGAACCTGGTAAATGTGGTCCTTACCTAGTCCTCACCCGGAACTGGTAAATCTGGTCACCACCTGGGCATCACCTAGTCCTGGTGACTTTGTTCCCCACCTGGACCTGATTGCTGTGGACACCTTCTTGGCCTCACCTGGAAGTGGTAATTCTGATCCTAACTGGGCCTCTTCCAGATCTGGTGACTCTGGTCCTCACCTGTGGACCATTATGACCTGGATACTCTGTTCCACACCTGAGCCTCACCTGGACATGATGACTCTGGATCCCCTCTGGGCCTCACCCTGACATGGTTACTCTGGTCCCCATCTGGATGTCACCTAACCAGGTGAATCTGGTACCCCTCTAGGCCTCAACCAAACCTGGTGACTCTAGTCCTCAACTGGGTCTGCCCGGGACCTAGTGAATATGCTCCCCAACTGCGCCTCATCTGGACATGATGACTCTGGTTCTACGTGGGCATCATCGGGACATGGTTACTCTATTCCCCACTGGGAGTGACCTGATCCTTGTAACACTGGTCTGACTTTGGCATTTTCTGTACCAGGTGACTCTGGCTCCACCTGGGCCACACCTGTAACTGGTGACTCTTATCCTAAGCATGGCCTCACCTGACTTGGTGACTCTGGTCCCCATTAGGATGTAACCTGGACCAGGTGATTCTGGTACCCCTCTAGGCCTCAACCAGTTCTGGTGACTCTGGTCCTCAATTGGCTTCACCTGGACCTAGTGAATATGCTCCATCTGGGCCTCATTTGGACCTGGTGACTGTCGTCCCTACCTGGGCATCATCGGGACATGGTTCCGCACATGGCCTGCAGGTTGGCCTCACCTGGACCTGGTGAGTGGGATTGCCACCTGTGGCTAACCCATACCTGGTGACTCAGGTCCCCACGTGGGCCTCTTGGACCTGGTGAATCTGGTCCTTACCTCTTCTTCTCCCAACCTGGGGACTCTGGTCATCACCTGGGCCTCACTTGGACAAGGTGAACTGGTCCCCATCTGGGCCTCACGCAGTCCTGGTTACTTTGTTCCCAACCTGGAACTGATTGCTGTGGACTCTTTCTTTTCCTCACCTGGAACTGGTGACTCTGATCCTATCTGCGCGTCACCCAGATCTGGTGACTCTGGTCCTCATCTGGGCATCATTGGTACCTGGTGACTCAGTTCCACCCCTGAACCTCACCTGGACATGATGTCTCTGGAACCTCTCTGGGCCTCACCCTGTCCTGGTGACTCTGGTCCCCATCTGGATGTCACCTGGACCAGGTGATTCTGGTACCCCTCTGAGCCTCAACCAGATCTGGTGACTCTGGTCCTCAACTGGGCCTCACCTGGACCTAGTGAATATGCTCCATCTGGGCCTCATTTGGACCTGGTGACTCTGTTCCCTCCCTGGGCATCATCGGGACATGGTTCCACTGCATGGCCTGCAGGTTGGCATCACCTGGACCTGGTAACTCTGGTTCCTACATGTACATCATCGGGACACGGTTCCTCTGCATGGCGCGAAGGATGGCCTCTCCTGGACCTGGTGAGTTTGGTTGCAACCTGTGCCTCACCCGTACCTGGGGACACAGGTCCCCGCTTGGGCCTCTTGGACCTGGTGAATCTGGTCCTTACCTGGTCGTCTCCCAGCCCCAGGGTCTCTGGTCACCACCTGGGAATCTCCTGGACCTGGTGAATCTGGTCCTGACCAGGGCCTCACCCAGTCCTGGTGAATTTGTTCCCCACCTGGACCTGATTGCTGTGGACTCCTTCTTGGCTTCACCTGTAACTGGTGACTCTGATCCTATCTGCGCGTCACCCAGACCTGGTGACTCTGGTCCTCACCTGGGCATCATTGGTACCCGGTGACTCTGTTCTACACCTGAGCCTCACCTGGACATGATGACTCTGGAACCTCTCTGGGCCTCAACCTTCCCTGGTGACTGTGGTCCCCATCTGGATGTCACCTGGACCAGGGGATTCTTGTACACCTCTCGGCCTCAACCAGATCTGGTGACTCTGGTCCTCAACTGGGCCTCACCTGGACCTAGTGAATATGCTCCATCTGGGCCTCATTTGGACCTGGTGACCCTGGTCTCTAATGGGCATCATCGGGACATGGTTTCACTGCATGGCCTGCAGGTTGGACTCACCTGGACCTGGTAACTCTGGTCCCTACCTGGGCATCATCGGGACATGGTTTCACTGCATGGCCTGCAGGTTGGCCTCACCTGGACCTGGTAACTCTGGTCCCTACCTGGGCATCATCTGGACACGGTTCCTCTCCATCACCTGCAGGTTGGCCTCACCTGTACCTGGTGAGTGGGGTTGCCAATTGTGCCTCACCCATACATGGTGACACAGGTCCCCACGTGGGCCTCAATTGGACCTGGTGAATCTGGTCCTTACCTGGTCCTTCCCCGGAACTGGTAACTCTGGTTACCACCTGGGAATCACCTGGGCCTGGTGAATCTGGTCCCCATCTGGGCCTCATCCAGTCCTGGTGACTTTGTTCCCCACATGGACCTGATTGCTGTGGACGCCTTCTTGGCCTCACCTGGAACTGGTGACTCTGATCCTATCTGCGCGTCACCTAGACCTAGTGAATCTGGTCCTCAACTGGGCATCATTGGTACCTGGTGACTCTGTTCCACACCTGAGCCTCACTTGGACATGATGTCTCTGGAATCTCTCTGGGCCTCACCCTGACCTGGTGACTCTGGTCCCCATCTCGTTGTCACCTGAACCAGGTGATTCTGGTACCCTTATAGGGCTCAACCAGATCTGGTGACTCTGGTCCTCAACTGGGCCTCACCTAGACCTAGTGAATATGCTCCATCTGGGCCTCATCTGGACATGGTGATTCTGATCCCTACCTCGGCATTACCGGGACATGGTTCCACTGCATGGCCTGCAGGTGTGCCTCACCTGGACCTGATAACTCTAGACACCACCTGGGCATCATCAGGACATGGTTCCTCGGCATGGCCTGCAGGTTTGCCTCACTTGGACCTAGTGAGTGGGGTTTTCACCTGAGACTCACCCATGCCTGGTGACACAGGTCCCAACGTGGGCCTCACGTGGACCTGGTGAATCTGGTCCTTCACTTGTCCTCACCCGGAACTGGTATCTCTGGTCATCACCTGGGAATCACCTGGACATTGTGATTCTGGTCCCCATTGGGCCTCATCCAGTCCTGGTGACTTTTTCCCACCTGGACCTGATTGCTGTGTACTCCTTATGGCCCTCACCTGGAACTAGTGACTCTGATCCTAACTGGGCCTCACCCAGATCTAGTGACTCTGGTCCTCACCTATGGACTATTATGACCTGGATACTCTGTTCCTCACCTGAGCCTCACCTGGACATGATGACTCTGGATCCCCTCTGGGCCTCAGCCTGACATGGTGACTCTGGTCCCCATCTGGATGTCACCTAGACCAGGTGAATATGTTACCCCTCCAAGCCTCAACTAGACCTGGTGACTCTGGTCCTCAACTTGGCCTAACCGGGACCTAGTGAATATGCTCCCCACCTGCACCTCATCGGGAGCTGGTGACTCTGGTTCTACCTGGGCATCATCGGGACATGGTTACTCTATTCCACACTGGGACTGACCTGATCCTGGTAACTCTGGTCCTGACTTTGGCCTCTTCTGTACCAGGTGACTCTGGCTCCACCTGGTCCTCACCTGTAACTGGTGATTGTCGTTCCCACATGGACATCTTGTGGACCTGGAGGCTGCAGTGTTTCTAGCTTCTCATGTACCTCGTGACTCTGGTCCCCACCAGGGCCTCACCGGGACCTGGTGTGTGTGGTTGCCACCTGCACCTCACCTGGACCTGGTGATTCTGGCCTGCACCTGAGACTACCCTGGATCTGGTGCCTGTGGTCTCCACCTGGGCTTCACCTGGATTTGGGGACTCCGGTCCCCATCTGGGCGTCACCTGGCCCTGTTGACCATGGTACTCAACTGGGCAAAATTGGGACCTGGTGACTGTGTTCCACACCTGGACCTCACCTGGACCAGGCGACTCTGGTCCCCCTCTGGGTCTCACCGTGCCATGGTGACTGTGAATCCAACTTTGGCCTGACTTGGACCTGCTGACCCTGGTTCCCACCTGCGACTGACATCGTACTGTTGACTCTGGTACTTTCAAGGGCCTCCCCTGGACCTGGTGATCCTGGTCCCCACCTGGGCCTCACCTGGACGTGGTAACTTTTGTCACCACCGGTTACTCACCTAGACCTGGTTACTGTGTTCCACACCTGAGCCTCAAGTAGACCTGTTGACCATGGTCCCCAAGCCGGCCTCACATGGACCTGTTGCCTCTGATCCCCACCGGGGCCTCTCGTGTACCTGGTAACTCTGGTCCTCACCTGGGCATCATTGGTCCTGGTGACTCTGTTCCATACCTGAGGCTCCCCTGGACATGATGTCTCTGGAACATCTCTGGCTATCAACCTGACCTGGTTACTCTGGTCCCCATATGGATGTCACCTGGACCAGGGGATTATGGTACCCCTCTGGGCCTCAACCAGGTCTGGTGACTCTGGTCCTCAACTGGGCCTCACCTGGACCTAGTGAATATGCTCCGTCTGGGCCTCATTTGGACCTGGTGACTCTGGTCCCTACCTGGGCATCATCGGGACATGGTTCCACTGCATGACCTGCAGGTTGGCCTCACCTGGACCTGGTAACTCTGGTCCCTACCTGCATTATCGGGACATGGTTCCACTGCATGGCCTGTAAGTTGGCCTCATCTGGACCTGGTAACTCTCGTGCCTACCTGAGCATCTTTGGGACCTGTTTCCTCTGCATGGCCTGCAGGTTGGCCTCACCTGGAACTGGTGAGTGGGTTTGTCACCTGGGCCTCACCTTGCCTAGTGACACAGGTCCCCACGTGGGCCTCACTTGGACCTGGTGAATCTGGTCCTTACCTGGTGGTCACCCGGAACTGGAAACTCTGGTCACCACATGGGAATCACCTGGGCCTGGTGAATCTGGTCCCCATCTGGGCCTCACCCAGGCCTGTTGACTTTCTTCCCCACCTGCACCTGATTGCTGTGGACTCCTTCTTGGCTAACCTGGAACTGCTGACTCTGATGCCAACTGGGCCTCACCCAGATCTGGTGACTCTGGTCCTCACCTGTGGACCATTATGACCTGGATACTCTGTTCCACACCTGAGCCTCACCTGGATATGTTGACTCTGGATCCCCTCTGGGCCTCAGCCTGACTTGGGGACTCTGGACCCCATCTGGTTGTCACCAGACCAGGTAAATCTGGTACCCCTCTAGGCCTCACCTAGACCTGGTGACTCTGGTCCTCAACTGGGCCTCAACGGGACCTAGTGAACATGCTCCCCACCTGCGCCACATCTGGGCCTGGTGACTCTGGTTCTACCTTGGCATCATCGGGACATGGTTACTCTATTCCCAATTGGAGTGACCTGATCCTGGTAACTCTGGTCCTGACTTTGGCCTCTTCTGTTCCAGGTGAGTCTGGCTCCACCTGGGCCTCATCTGTAACTGGTGACTCTGATCCTAAGCATGGCCTCACCTGACCTGGTGACTGTGGTTCCCATCGTGACCTCACCTGGACCTCATGTCTCTGGTCCCACTTAGGCCTCACCAGGATCTGGTGTCTCTGCCACCCACCTGGGTAGCATCAGGATATGGTTACACTGTTCACTAACAGTGACACAGCCGGAACTATTAACTCTGGTCTTCACCTGGGCCACACCTGGACATGGTGACACTGGTTCCCACCTGGGTCTCACCTGGACATGGTGAGTCGGATCCCCCCCTGGTCCTCATCTGTAACTGGTGATTCTCGTTCCCACATGGACATCATGTGGACCTGGTGGCTGCAGTGTTTCTAGCTTCTCATGTACCTCGTGACTCTGGTCCCCACCAAGGACTCACCGGGACCTGGTGTGTGTGGTTGCCACCTCCGCCTCACCTGGACCTGGTGATTCTGGTCTGCACCTGAGACTAACCTGGATCTGGTGACTGTGGTCCCAACCTGGGCTTCACCTGGATTTGGGGACTCCGGTCCCCAACTGGGCCTCACCTGGCCCTGTTGTCCATGGTCCTCACCTGGGGAAAATCGGACCCGGTGACTGTGTTCCACACCTGGACCTCACCTGGACCACATGACTCTGGTCCCCCTCTGGGTCTCACCGTTCCCTAGTGACTGTGAAACCCACTTTGGCCTGACTTGGACCTCCTGACACTTGTTGCCACCTGCGCCTGACCTCGAACTGTTGACTCTGGTTATTTCAAGGTCCTCCCCTGTACCTGGTGATCCTGGTCCCCACCAGGGCCTCATCTGGACATGGTGACACTTTTCACCACGGAGGACTCACCTGGACCTGTTTACTATGTTCCACTCCTGGGCCTCAATTAGACCTGTTGACCATGGTCCCCAAGCTGGCCTCACATGGACCTGTTGCCTCTGATCCCCACCGAGGCCTCACGAGTACCTGGTAACTCTGGTCCTCACCTGGGCCTCAACCGGACCTAGTGACTCTGGTCCCCAACTGGGCTTCACCTGATCTGGTGACTCTGGTCCACACCTGGACCTCTCCTGGACCTGGTGACTCTCTTTCCAACATGGACCTCACCTGGATCTGGTGACTCTGGTCCTCAGTTTGGCCTCACCTGGACCCGGTGTCTCTCGTCCCCATTTTGACCTAACTCAGAACTGCTGAAACTTGCCCCTCAGAACTGCTGAAACACCTAGGCCGCACCCAGACCTGGTGACTCTTGTCCCCAGCTATGCCTCAATTCGACCTGATGAATCTGGTCCTCACGTGGCCCTCACATGGACCTGCGACTCAGCTGGATAGAGTGGCTCTGGTTCCCAGAAGAGGCTCACCTGATACTGCTGACTGGGGTGTGTTTCTATGCCTCACCAGGACCTAGTGATTCTGTTCCCCATCTGGGCCTGCATGGCCCTAGTGACTCTGGACCTCACCCAAGCATCACTGGGATCTGGATACTCTATACCCCATATGAGCCTCAATTTGACCAGTGACCTCTGGTCCCATTCTGGGCCTCAAACTAAATGGTTACTCTGGTTCCCCCTCTGGGCCTCACCCTTACCTGGTGACTCTGGTCACCCCTTGGGGTTCACTTGGGCCTGGTGATTCTGGTCCTTAGCTGGTCTGCACCTGGATGTGTTGACTTGTCGCCACCTGGGCTTCACCTGGACTTGGTGAATCCTGTTGCCACCTGCACCTCACCTGGACCTTGTGACTGTGGCCACACCTGGACCTCACCTGGATCTGGTGGCTCTGTTTCCCATATGGGGGTCTCCTGGACCTGGTTCCTGTGGTCTCCATCTGGCCTCACCTGGAACACAATGACTCTGATCCATATTTGGACCTCTCCTGGACCTGTTGACTCTGGTCCTTACCTGGGCATCATTGGGACCTGGATACTCTCTTATATAACTGGGCCTCACCTGGACCTGGAGACTGTGGTCCCACTTGGGCCTCACCTGGACGAGGTGACTGGTTCCCACAGGGACCTCACCTGGACCTGGTGACTCAGGTCCTCATATGGTCATCATGGAACCTGGTTTCTCAGTTCCACATCGGGGCCTCACCTGGACCTAGTGATTCTCTTCCCCCTCTGGGCCTCTTCCTGACGTGCTGACTCTGGTACCCACCTGGACATCACCAGAACCGGGTGACTCTGGTCCCCCTCTGGGACTCACCCGGAGCTTGGGACTCTGGTCCTCAGCTGGGCCTCAACAGGACCTGGTGAATCTACTCCTCACTTAGACCTCGTCTGGACCTTGTGACTCTTTTCCCACCTGGCATCAATGGGACATGGTTACTGTGTTCCCCACCTGGGCCTCACCTGGACATGATAACTTTGCTCCACACTTTGGCCTCAACTGGTCCTGATGACTCTGGTCCCCCCACCTAGGCCTCAATCTGGACCTGGTGACTGTGGTCCCCACCTCTTTCTCACCTGGACCTGGTGACTCTCGTTCCCAGATGAACCACACCTGGAACTTGTGACTGTGGTGTTCTTGTAGACTCACATTTACCTGGTGACTCCGGTCCCCACTAGGGCCTCACCTGGATCTGGTGACTCTGGCCTGCAGGTTGGGCTCACCTGGACCTGGTGAGTGGGGTTGCCACCTG
The DNA here is from genome assembly GCF_048164855.1 of Canis lupus baileyi. NCBI lineage: Eukaryota > Metazoa > Chordata > Mammalia > Carnivora > Canidae > Canis > Canis lupus. The sequence continues at coordinate 26,708,313 of NC_132875.1, forward strand.
GGGCTCACCCTGACATGGTGACTCTGGTCCCCATCTGGATGTCACCTTGACCAGGTGAATCTGGTACCCCTCTGGGCCTCAACTAGACCTGGTGACACTGGTCCTCAACTGGGCCTCACCGGGACCTAGTGAATATGCTCCCCACCTGCGCCTCATCTGGACCTGGTGACTCGGGTTCTACCTGGGCATCATCGGGTCATGGTTACTCTATTCCCCACTGGGACTGAACTGATCCTGTTAACTCTGGTCCTGACTTTTGGCTCTTCTGTACCAGGTGACTCTGGTCACCATACATGGTGACACAGGTCCCCGGTGGGCCCAGTATGACCTGGTGAATCTCGTCCTTACATGGTCCTCACCCGTACCTGGTAACCCTGGTCACCACCTGGGAATCACCTGGACCTGGTGAATCTGGTCCCCATCTGGTCGTCACCCAGTCCTGGTGACTTTGTTCCCCTCTGGACGTGATTGCTGTGGACTCCTTCTTGGCCTCAACTGGAAGTGGTGACTCTGATCCTACCTGGGCCTCACCCAGATCTGGTGACTGTGGTCCTCACCTGTGGACATTATGACCTGGATACTCTGTTAAACACCTGAGCCTCACCTGGACATAATGACTCTGGATCCCCTCGGGGCCTCACTCTGACATGGTGACTCTGGTCCCCATCTGGATGTCACCTAGACCAGGTGAATCTGTTACCCTTCTAGGGCTCAAATAGACCTGGTGACACTGGTCCTCAACTGGGTGTCACCGAGACCTAGTGAATATGCTCCCCACCTGCGCCTCATCTGGACCTGGTGACGCTGGGTCTACCTGGGCATCATCGGGACATGGTTACTCTGTTCCCCACTGGGAATGTCCTGATCCTGGTAACTCTGGTCCTGATTTTGGCCTCTTCTGTACCAGGTGACTCAGGCTCCACCTGGGCCTCACCTGTAACTGGTGACTCTGATCCAAAGCATGGCCTCTCCTGACCTGGTGACTGTGGTTCCCATCGGGACCTCACCTGGACCTCATGTCTCTGGTCCAACCTGGGCCTCACCAGGACCTGGTGTCTCTGGTACCCACCTGGGTAGCATCAGGATATGGTTACACTGTTCACTAACAGTGACCAAGTCGGACCTATTAACTCTGGTCTTCACCTGGACCACACCTGGACATGGTGACATTGGTTCCCACCTGGGTCTCACCTGGAAATGGTGAGTCAGATACCCACCTGGTCCTAAACTATAACTGTTGATTCTCGTTCCCACATGGACATCATGTGGACCTGGTGGCTGCGGTGTTTCTACTTTGTCATGTACCTTGTGACACTGGTCCCCACCAGGGCCTCACCGAGACCTGGTGATTGTGTTTGCCACCTGCACCTCACCTGGACCTGGTGATTCTGATCTGCACCTGAGACTACCCTGGATCTGGTGACTGTGGTCCCCACCTGGGCTTCACCTGGATTTGGGGACTCTGGTCCCCATCTGAGTCTCACCTGGCCCTGTTGACCATGGTCCTCAACTGGCCAAAATTGGGAACCGGTGACTGTGTTCCACAACTGGACCTCACCTGGACCACGTGACTCTGGTGCCCCTCTGGGTCTCACCATTCCCTAGTGACTGTGAACCCCACTTTCCCCTTACTTGGACCTGCTGACCCTGGTTGAAACCTGCGCCTGACCTCGAACTGTTGACTCTGGTTCTTTCAAGCGCCTCCCCTGTACCTGGTGATCCTGGTCCCCCCTGGGCTTCACATGGATCTGGTGACTCTGGTCCCCACCTGGACTTCACCTGGATCTGGTGACTCTGGTCCCCACCTGGACCTCTCCTGGACCTCGTGACTCTCTTTCCAACATGGACCTCACCTGGATCTGGTGACTCTGGTCCTCCGTTTGGCCTCACCTGGACCTGGTGTCTCTCGTCCCCACTTTGACCTAACTCAGAACTGCTGAATCTTGCCCCACCTAGGCCGCACCCAGACCTGGTGACTCTTGTCCCCAGCTATGCCTCAATTCGACCTGATGAATCTGGTCCTCACGTGGGACTCACCTGGTCCTGGTACTCAGCTGGATAGTGTGGCTCTGGTTCTCACAAGGGGCTCACCTGATACTGCTGAATGTGGTCTTATTCTATGCCTCACCAGGACCTAGTGATTCTGTTCCCCATCTGGGCCTGCATGGCCCTAGTGATTCTGGTCCTCACCCAGGAGTCATTGGGACCTGGATACTCTATTCCACACCTGGGCATCTCTTTGACCAGGGACCTCTGGTCCCATTCTGGGCCTCAAACTAAACTGGTTAATCTGGTTCACCCTCTGGGCCTCACCCTACCCTGGTGACTCTGGTCACCCATTGCGCTTCACTTGGGCCTGGAGAATCTGGTCCTTAGCTGTTCCACACCTGGATCTGGTGACTGGTCGCGACCTGGGCCTCACCTGGACTTGGTGAATCCTGTTGCCTCCTGCGCCTCACCTGGAACTTGTGACTGTGGTCCCACCTGGACCTCACCTGGACGAGGTGACTGGTTCCCACAGGGACCTCACCTGGACCTGGTGACTCAGGTCCTCATATGGGCATCATGGGACCTGGTTTCTCAGTTCCACATCGGGGCCTCACCTGGACCTAGTGATTCTTGTCCCCCTCTGGGCCTCACCCTGACGTGGTGACTCTGGTCCCCACCTGGATATCACCAGAACCGGGTGACTCTGGTCCCCCACTGGGACTCACCTGGAGTTGGGGACACTGGTCCTCAGCTGATCCTCAACAGGATCTGGTGAATCTACTCCTCACTTAGGCCTCGTCTGGACCTTGTGTCTCTTTTCCCACCTGACATCAATGGGACATGGTTACTCTGTTCCCCACCTGGGCCTCACCTGAACATGATAACTTTGATCCACACTTTGGCCTCAACTGGTCCTGATGACTCTCGTCCCACCTCCTAGGCCTCACTCTGGACCTGGTGACTGTGGTCCCCACCTGGGTCTCACCTGGGCCTGGTGACTCTCGTTCCCACATGAACCACACCTGGACCTGGTGACTGTGGTGTTCTTGTAGACTCACATTTACCTGGTGACACCGGTCCCCACTAGGGCCTCACCTGGATCTGCTGACGGTGGCTTGCAGGTTGGCCTCACCTGGACCTGCTGAGTGGGGTTGCCACCTGAGCTTCACCTATACCTGGTGACTCAGGAACCCACGTGGTTCTCTTGGACCTGGTGAATCTGGTCCTTACATGGTCGTCTCCCGACCCGGAGATTCTGGTCACCACCTGGGCCTCCCCTGGACCTGGTGAATCTCTTCCCCATCTGGGCCTCACCCAGTCCTGGTGACTTTGTTCCCCACCTGGACCTGATTGCTTTGGACCCTTTCTTGGCCTCACCTGGAACTGGTGACTCTTATCCTCTCTGCGCGTGACTCAGGCCGGGTGACTCTGGTCCTTACCTGGGCAACATTGGTACCTGGTGACTCTGTTCCACACCTGAGCCTCACCTGGACATGATGACTCTGGAACCTCTCTGGGCCTCACCCTGACATGGTGACTCTGGTCCCTATCTGGATGTCACCTGGATCAGGTGATTCTGGTACCCCTCTAGGGCTAAAAAAGTTCTGGTGTCTCTGTTCCTCAACTTAGCCTCGGCTGGACCTAGTGAATATGCTCCATCTTGACCTCATTTGGACCTAGTTACTCTGGTCCCTACCTAGGCATCATGGGGACCTGGTTCCACTGCATGGCCTGCAGGTTGGCCTCACCTGGACCTGGTAACTCTGGTCCATACCTTGGCATTATCGGGACCTGGTTCCTTTGCATGGCCTACAGGTAGGCCTCACCTGGACCTGGTGAGTGGGGTTGCCACTTGGGCCTCACACATACCTGGTTACACAGGCCCCTACGTGGGCCTCACTTGGACGTGGTGTATCTGGTAATTCTGGTCACCACCTGGGAATCACCTGGACCTGGTGAATCTGGTAACTCTGGTCACCACCTGGGAATCACCTGGACCTGGTGAATCTGTGTCCCCATCTGGGCCTCACCCAGTCCTGGTGACTTTTTTCCCCACATGGACCTGATTGCTGTGGACTCCTTCTTAGCCTCACCTGGAACTATTGACTCTGATCCTAACTGGGCCTCACCCAGATCTGGTGACTCTGGTCCTCACCTGTGGACCATTATGACCTGGATAGTCTGTTCCACACCTGAGACTCACCTGGACATGATGACTCTAGATCCCCTCTGGGCCTCTCCCTGACATGGTGACTCTGGTCCCCATCTGGACGGCACCTAGACCAGGTGAATCTGGTACCCCTCTAGGCCTCAACTTGACCTGGTGACTCTGGTCCTCAACTGGGCCTCACCGGGACCTAGTGAACATGGTCCCGACGTGCGCCTCATCTGGACCTGGTGACTCTGGTTCTACCTGGGCATCACCGGTACATGGTTACTCAATTCCCCACTGGGACTGCCCTGATCCTTGTAACTCTGGTCCTGACTTTGCCCTCTTCTATACCAGGTGACTCTGGCTCCACCTGGGCCTCACCTGTAACTGGTGACTCTGATTCAAAGCATGGCCTCACCTGACATGGTGACTGTGGTTCCAATGGGGACCTCAACTGGACCTCAGGTCTCTGGTCCCATCTCGGGGTCACCAGGAACTGGTGTCTCTGGTACCCACCTGTGTAGCATCAGGATATCGTTACACTGTTCACTAACAGTGACCCAGCCGGACCTATTAACTCTAGTCTTCACCTGGGCCACACCTGGACATGGTGACACTGGCTCCCACCTGGGTCTCAACTGGACATGGTGATTCGGATCCCCACTTGGTCCTCACCTGTAACTGGTGATTCTCGTTCCCACATGGACATCATGTGGATCTGGTGGCTGCAGTGTTTCTAGCTTCTCATGTAACTCGTGACTCTGGTCCCCACCAGGGCCTCACCGGGACCTGGTGAGTGTGGTTGCCACCTGCACCTCACCTGGACCTGGTGATTCTGGTCTGCACCTGAGACAACCCTGGATCTGGTGACTGTGGTCTCCACCTGGGCTTCACCTGGATTTGGGGACTCCGGTCCCCATCTGGGCCACACCTGGCCCTGTTGACGATGGTCCTCAACTGTGCAAAATTGGGACCCGGTGACTGTGTTCCACAACTGGACCTCACCTGGACCATGTGACTCTGGTCCCCCTCTGGGTCTCACCGTGCCCTAATGACTCTGAACCCCACTTTGGCATGACTTGGACCTGGTGTCCTTGGTTGCCACCTGTGCCTGACCTCGAACTGTTGACTCTGGTTCTTTCAAGGGCCTCCCCTGTACCTGGTGATCCTGGTCCCCACCTGGGTCTCACTTGGACGTGGTGACTCTTGTCACCACCGGGGACTCACCTGGACCTGGTTACTGTGTTCCACACATGGGCCTCAAATACACCTGTTGACCATGGTCCGCAAGCCGGCCTCACATGGAGCTGTTGCCTCTGATTCCCACCGTGGCCTCACGTGTACCTGGTAACTCTGGTCCTCACCTGGGCCTAATCTGGACCTAGTGACTCTGGTCCCCACCTGTGCTTCACTTGGATCTGTTGACTCTGGTCCCCTCCGGGACTTCACCTGGATCTGGTGACTCTGGTCCCAACCTGGACCTCTCCTGGACCTGCTGACTCTCTGTCCAACATGGATCTCACCTGGATCTGGTGACTCTGGTCCTCAGTTTGGTCTCACATGGACCTGGTGTCTCTCGTCCCCACTTGGACCTAACTCAGAACTGCTGAATCTTGCCCCACATAGGCCGCACGCAGACCTGGTGACTCTTGTACCCAGCTATGCCTCAATTCGACCTGATGAATCTGGTCCTCACGTGGGCCTCACATGGACCTGGGACTCAGCTGGATAGAGTGGCTCTGGTTCCCACAAGGGGCTCACCTGATACTGCTGACTGTGGTCTTATTCTATGCCTCACCAGGACCAAGTGATTCTGTTCCCCATTTGTGCCCTCATGGCCCTAGAGACTCTGGTCCTCACCCAGGCATCATTGGGACCTGGATACTCTATTCCACACCTGGGCCTCATTTTGACCAGGGACCTCTGGTCCCATTCTGGGCCTCAAACTAAACTGGTTACTCTGGTTCCCCCTCTGGGCCTCACCCTTACCTGGTGAACTTGGGGTTCACCTGGGCCTGGTGAATCTGGTCCTTAGCTGGTCCTCACATGGATCTGGTGACTGGCCGCCACCTGGGCCTCACCTGGACTTGGTGAATCCTGTTGACACCTGCGCCTCACCGGGACCTTGTGACTCTTTTCCCACCTGGCATCAATGGGACATGGTTACTCTGTTCCTCACCTGGGCCTCACCTGGATATGATAACTTGGCTCCACACTTTGGCCTCAACTGGTCCTGATGACTCTGGTCCGCCCACCTAGCCCTCAATCTGGCCCTGGTGACTGTGGTCCCCACCTGGGTCTCACCTGGACCTGGTGTCTCTCGTTCCCACATGACCACACCTGGACTTGGTGACTGTGGTGTTCTTGTAGACGCACATTTACCTGGTGATTCCGGTCCCCACTAGGGCCTCACGTGGATCTGGTGACTCTGGCCTGAAGGTTGGCCTCACCTGGACCTGGTGAGTGGGGTTGCCACCCCGTACCTTGTGACTGTTCCCCATGTGGGCCTCTTGGACCTGGTGAAACTGGTCCTTACCTGGTCCACTCCCAGACCCGGGGACTCTGGTCACCACCTGGGCCTCACCTGGACCTGTTGAATCTGGTCCCCATCTGAGCCTCACCCAGTCCTGGTGACTTTGTTCCCCACCTGGACCTGATTGCTGTTGACTCTTTCTTGGCCTCACCTGGAACTGGTGACTCTGATCCTATCTGCGCGTCACACAGATCTGGTCACTCTGGTCTTCACCTCTGGACCACTATGACCTGGACACTGTGTTCCACACCTGAGACTCACCTGGACATGTTGACTCTGGAGCCACTGTGTGCCTCACCCTGACCTGGTGACTCTGGTCCCCATCTGGATGTCACCTGTACCAGGTGATTCTGGTACCCCTCTAGGCCTCAACCAGATCTGGTGACTCTGGTCCTCAACTGGGCCTCACCTGGACCTAGTGAATATGCTCCATCTGGGCCTCATTTGCCCCTGGTGACTCTGGTCCCTACCTGGGCATCATCGGGACATGGTTCCACTGCATGACCTGCAGGTTGGCCTCACCTGGACCTGGTAACTCTGTTCCCTACCTGGACATCATCGGGACATGGTTCCACTGCATGGCCTGCAGGTTGGCCTCACCTGGACCTAGTAACTCTAGTCCCTACCTGGGCATCATCGGGACATGGTTCCACTGCATGGCCTGCAGGTTTCCCTCACCTGGACCTTGTGAGTCGGGTTGACACCTGGGCCTCACCCTTGCCTGGTGACACAGGTCCCCACGTGGGTCTCACTTGGACCTGGTGAATCTGGTCCTTACCTGGACCTCACCCGGAACTGGTAACTCTGGTCTCCACCTGGGAATATCCTGGACCTGTTGAATCTGGTCCCCATCTGTGCCTCACCCAGTCCTAATGACTTTGTTCCCCACCTGGGCCTGATTGCTGTGGAATCCTTTTGGCCTCACCTTGAACTGGTGACTCTGATCCTGACTGGGTCTCACCCAGATCTGGTGACTCTGGTCCTCACCTGTGGACCATTATGACCTGGTTACTGTGTTCCACACCTGGGCCTCAAGTAGACCTGTTGACCATGGTCCCCAAGCCGGCCTCACATGGACATGTTGCCTCTGATCCCCACCGGGGCCTCACGTGTACCTTGTAACTCTGGTCCTCACTTGGGCCTCATCTGGACCTAGAGACTCTGGTCTCCACCTGGGCTTCACCTGGATCTGGTGACTCTGGTCCCAATCTGGACCTCTCCTGGACTTGGTATCTCTCTTGCCCACTTTGACCTAACTCAGAACTGCTGAATCTTGCCCCACCTATTATGCACCCAGACCTGGTGACTCTTGTCCCCAGCTATTCCTCAATTCGACCTGATTAATCGGGTCTCACATGGACCTCACATGTACCTGGGACTCAGCTGGAAAGAGTGGCTCTGGTTCGCACAAGGGGCTCACCTGATACTGCTGACTGTGGTCTTATTCTATGCCTCACCAGGACCTAGTGATTCTGTTCCCCATCTGGGCCTGCATGGCCTTAGTGACTCTTGTCCTCACCCAGGCATCATTGGGACCTGGATACTCTATTCCACACCTGGGCCTCACTATGACAAGGGACCGCTGGTCGCATTCTGGGCCTCAAACTAAACTGGTTACTCTGGTTCCCCCTCTGAACCTCACCCTTACCTGGTGACTCTGGTCACCCTTTGGGCTTCACCTGGGCCTGGTGAATCTGATCCTTAGCAGGTCCGCACCTGGATGGTGATTAGTCGCCACCTGGGCCTCACCTGGAATTGGTGAATCCTGTTGCCACCTGCGCCTCACCTGGTACTTGTAGCTGTGGTCCCACCTGGACCTCACCTGGATCTGGTTGCTCTGGTTCCCATATGGGTCTCCCCTGGACCTGGTTCCTGTGGTCTCCATATGGCCTCACCTGGATCACAATGACTCTGATCTATATTTGGGCCTCTCCTGGACCTGTTGACTCTGGTCCTTACCTGGGCATCATTGGGACCTGGATACTCTTTTACACACCTGGGCCTCACCTGGACCTGGTGACTCAGGTCCTCATATGGGCATCTATCCACCTGGTTTCTCAGTTCCACATCGGGACCTCACCTGGACATAGTGATTCTCGTCCGACTCTGGGTGTCACCCTGACGTGCTGACTCTGATCCCCACCTGGATATCAACAGAACCGGGTGACGCTGGTCCCCCTCTGGGACTCACGCGGAGCTGGAGACCCTGGTCCTCAACAGGGCGTAAACAGGACCTGGTGAATCTACTCACTAAGGCCTCGTCTGGACCTTGTGACTCTTTTCCCACCTGGCATCAATGGGACATGGTTACTCTGTTCCCCACCTGGGCCTCACTTGGACATGATAACTTTGCTCCACACTTTGGCCTCAACTGGTCCTGATGACTCTGATCCGCCCACCTAGCCCTCAATCTGGACCTGGTGACTGTGGTCCCCACCTGGGTCTCACCTGGACCTGGTGACTCTCGTTCCCACATGAACCACACCTGGACCTGGTGACTGTGGTATTTTTGTAGATTCATATTTACCTGGTGACTCCGGTCCCCACTAGGGCCTCACGTGGATCTGGTGACTTTGGCCTGCGGGCTGGCCTCACCTGGACCTGGTGAGTAGGGTTGCCACCAGGACCTCACCCATACCTGGTGACTCTGTCCCCACAAGGGCCTCTTGGATCTGGTGAATCTGGTCCTTACCTGGTCCTCTCCCAGACCTGGGGACTCTGGTCACCACCTGGGCCTCACCTGGACCTGGTAAATCTGGTCCCCATCTGGGCCTCACCCAGTCCTGGTTGCTTTGTTCCCCACCGGGACCTGATTGCTGTGGACTCTTTCTTGGCCTCACCTGGAACTGGTGACTCTGATCCTATCTGTGAGTCACCCAGATCTGGTCACTCTGGTCCTCACCTGTGGACCATTATAACCTGGATAGTCTGTTCCACACCTGAGCCTCACCTGGTCATGATGACTCTGGATCCCCTCTTGGCCTCAGCCTGACATGGTGACTCTGGTCCCCATCTGGATATCACCAATACCAGGTGAATCTGGTACCCCTCTATGCCTCAACTAGACCTGGTGACTCTGGTCCTCAACTGGGCCTCAACGGGACCTAGTGAACATGCTCCCCACCTGCGCCTCATCTGGACCTGGTGACTCTGGTTCTACCTGGGCATCATCGGGACATGGTTACTTTATTCCCCACTGGGACTGACCTGATCCTGGTAACTCTAGTCCTAACTTTGACCTCTTCTGTACCAGGTGACTCTGGCTCAACCTGGGCCTCACCTGTAACTGGTGACTCTGACCTAAGCATGGCCTCACCTGATCTGGTACTGTGGTTCCCATCGGGACCTCACCTGGACCTCATGTCTCTTGTCCCACCTGGGCTTCACCAGGCCTTCGTGTCTCTGGTCCCCACCTGGGTAGCATCAGGATATGGTTACACTGTTCACTAACAGTGACCCACCCGGACCTATTAACTGTGGTCTTCACCTGGGGAACACCTGGACATGGTGACACTGGTTCCCACCTAGGTCTCACCTGGACATGGTGAGTCGGATCCCCAACTGTGCCTCAATGTAACTGGTGATTCTCGTTCCCACATGGACATCATGTGGACCTGGTGGCTGCAGTGTTTCTAGCTTCTCATGCACCTCGTGGCTTGGTCCCCACCAGGGCCTCACCGGGACCTGTTGAGTGTGGTTGCAACCTGCACCTCACCTGGACTTTGCTGATTCTTGTCTGCCCCTGAGACTACCCTGGATGTGGTGACTGTGGTCCCCACCTGGGCTTCCCCTGGATTTGGGGACTCCGGTCCCCATCTGGGCCTCACCTGGCCCTGATGACCATGATCCTCAACTGGGCACAATTGGGACCCGGTACTGTGTTCCACAACTGGACCTCACCTGCACCATGAGACTCTGGTCCCCCTCTGGGTCTCACCGTGCCCTAGTGACTGTGAATCCAACTTTGGCCTGACTTGGAAATGCTGATGCTGGTTGCCACCTGCGCCTGACCTCGAACTGTTAACTCTGGTTCGTTCAAGGGCTTACCCTGTACCTGGTGATCCTGGTCCCCACCTGGGACTCACCTGGACGTGGTGACTCTTGTCACCACCGGGGACTCACCTGGACCTGCTTACCTTGTTCCACATCTGGGCCACAAGTAGACTTGTTGACCATGGTCTCCAAGCCGGCCTCACATGGACCTGTTGCCTCTGATCCCCACCGGGGCCTCACGTGTACCGGGTATCTCTGGTCCTAACCAGGGCCTCATCTGGACCTACAGACTCTGGTCCCCACCTGGGCTTCACCTGATTCTGGTGACTCTGGTCCCACCTGGACCTCTCCTGGACCTGGTGACTCTCTTTCCAACATGGACCTCACCTGGATCTGGTGCCTCTGGTCCTCAGTTTCGCCTTTCCTGGACCTGGTGTCTCTCATCCCCACTTTGACCTAACTCAGAACTGCTGAATCATGCCCCACCTAGGCCGCACCCAGACCTGGTGACTCTTGTCCCCTGCTATACCTCAATTCGACCTGATGAATCTTGTCCTCACGTGGGCCTCACATGGACGTGGGACTCAGCTGGATTGAGTGGCTCTGGTTCCCACAAGGGGCTCACCTGATTCTGGTGACTCTGGTCTTATTCTATGCCTAACCAGGAAATAGTGATTCTGTTCCCCATCTGCGCCTGCATGACCCTAGTGACTCTGGTCCTCACCCAGGCATCATTGGGATCTGGATAATCTATTCCACACCAGGGCGTCACTCTGACCAGGGACCTCTGGTCCCATTCTGGTCCTCAAACTAAACTGGTTACTCTGGTTATCCCTCTGGGCCTCACCCTTACCTGGTGACTCTGGTCACCCCTTGGGCTTCACTTGGGCCTGGTGAATCTGGTCCTTAGCTGGTCCACACCTGGATCTGGTGACATGTCGCCACCTGGGCCTCACCTGGACTTGGTGAATCCTGTTGCCACCTGCGCCTCACCTGGTCCTTGTGACTGTGGTCCCACCTAGACCTCACCTGGATCTGGTGGCTCTGGTTCCCATATGGCGCTCTCCTGATCCTGCTTCCTGTGGTCTCCTTCTGGCCTCACCTAGAACACAATGACTCTGATCCATATTTGGGCCTCTCCTGGACCTGTGGACTCTGGTCCTTACCTGGGCATCATTGGGACCTGGATACTCTCTTATATAACTTGGCCTCACCTGGACCTGGTGAGTGTGGTCCCACCTGGGCCTCACCTGGACGAGGTAACTTGTTCCCCAGGGACCTCACCTGGACCTGGTGACTCAGGTCCTCATATGGGCATCATGGGAACTGGTTTCTCAGGTCCACATTGGGGCCTCACCTGGACCTAGGGATTCTCGTCCCCCTCTGGGCCTCACCCTGACATGGTGACTCTGGTCCCCACCTGGATATAACCAGAACCTGGTGACTCTGGTCCCCCTCTGGGACTCACCCAGAGCTGGGGACACTGGTCCTCAAATGGGCCTCAACAGGACCTGGTGAATCTCCTCCTCACTTAGGCCTCGTCGGGACCTTGTGACTCTTTTCCCAACTGGCATCAATGGGACATGGTTACTCTGTTCCCCACCTATGTCTCTACTGGACATGATAACTTTGCTCAACACTTTGGCCTCAACTGCTCCTGATGAATCTGGTCCCCCCACCTAGGCCTCAATCTGGAACTGGTGACTGTGGTCCCCACCTGGGTCTCAGCTGGACCTGGTGACTCTCGTTCCCACATGAAACACACCTAGACCTGGTGACTGTGGTGTTCTTGTAGACTCACATTTACCTGGTGACTCCGGTCCTACTGTGGCCTCACCTGTTCTGGTGACTTGGGCCTGCATGGTGGCCTCACCTGGACCTGGTTAGTGGGGTTCCCACCTGGGCCTCACACATACCTGGTGACCACGTCCCCACGTGGGCCTCTTGGATCTGGTGAATCTGGCCCTTACCTGGTCTTCTCCCAGACCCGGGGACTCTGGTCACCACCTTGGCCTCACCTGGGCCTGGTGAATCTGGTCCCCATCTGTGCCTCACCCAGTCCTGGTGACTTTGTTCCCCACTTGGACCTGATTGCTGTGGACTCTTTCTTGGCCTCACTTGGAACTGGTGACTCTGATCCTATCTGTGTGTCACCCAGACCTAGTGACTCTCGTCCTCACTTAGACATCATTGGTACCTGATTACTCTGTTTCACACCTGAGCCTCCCCTGGACATGATGACTCTGGAACCTCTGAGGGTCTCACCCTGACCTGGTGACTCTGGTACCCATCTGGATGTCACCTGGACCAGGTGATTCTGGTACCCCTCTAGGCCTCAAGCAGATGTGGTGACTTTTGTCCTCAACTGGTCCTCACCTGGACGTAGTGAATATGCTCCATCTGGGCCTCATTTGGACCTGGAAACTCTGGTCACTCACTGGGCATCATCGGGAAATGGTTCCACTGCATGGCCTGCTGGTTTGCCTCACCTGGACCTGGTAACTCTGATCCCTACCTGGGTTTCATCGGGACACGGTTCCTCTGCTTGGCCTGCAGGTTGGCCTCATCTTGACCTGGTGAGTGGAGTTCCCACCTGGGTCTTACCCATGCCTGGTGACAGAGGTCCCCACGTGGGCCTCACTTGGACCTGGTGAATTTGGTCCTTACCTAGTCCTCACCCGGAACTGGTAAATCTGGTCACCACGTGGGCATCACCTAGACCTGACTTTGTTCCCCACCTGGACCTGATTGCTGTGGACACCTGGAAGTGGTAACTCTGATCCTAACTGGGTCTTTCCAAGATCTGGTGACTCTGGTCCTCACCTGTGGACAATTATGACCTGGATACTCTGTTCCACACCTGAGCCTCACCTGGACATGATGACTCTGGATCCCCTCTGGGCCTCACCCTGACATGGTTACTCTGGTCCCCATCTGGATGTCACCTAGACCAGGTGAATCTGGTACCCCTCTGGGCCTCAACCAGATCTGGTGACTCTGGTCCTCAACTGGGCCTCACTTGGACCTAGTGAATATGCTCTATCTGGGCCTCATTTGGACCTGGTGACTCTGGTCCCTACGTGGGTAACATCGGGACATGGTTCCACATAATGGTCTGCAGGTTGGCCTCTTCTTGACCTGGTAACTCTGGTCCCTACCTGGGCATCATCGGGACACGGTTCCTGTGCATGGCCTGCAGGTTGGCGTCACCTGGACCTCGTACCTCTGGTCCCTACCTGGGCATCATCGGGACACGGTTCCTCTGCATGACCTGCAGGTTGGCCTCACCTGGACCTGGAGAGTGGGCTTGCCACCTGGGCCTCACCCATACCTGGTGACACAGGTCCCACGTGGGCCTAACTTGGACCTGGTGAATCTGGTCCTTACCTGGTCCTCACCCAGAACTGGTAACCCTTGTCTCCACCTGGGAATCACCTGGACCTGGTGAATCTGGTCCCCATCTGGGCCTCACCCAGTCCTGGTGACTTTGTTCCCCACCTGGACCTGATTGCTGTGGACTAATTCTTGGCCTCACCTGGAACTTGTGACTCTGCTTCTAACTGGGCCTCACCCAGATATGGTGACTCTGGTCCTCACCTGTGGACCATTATGACCTGGATACTCTGTTCCACACCTGAACCTCACCTGGACATGATGACTCTGGATGCCCTCTGGACCTCACCCTGACATGGTGACTCTGGTCCCCATCTGGATGTCCCCTAGACCAGGTGAATGTGGTACCCCTCTAGGCGTCAACTAGACCTGGTGACTCTGGTCCTCATCTGGGCCTCACCTGGACCTAGTGAATATTCTCCCCACCTGCGCCTCGATGGACCTGGTGACTCTGGTTCTACCTGGGCATCATTGGGACATGGTTACTGTATTTCCCACTGGGACTGACCTGATCCTGGTAACTCTGGTCCTGACTTTGGCCTCTTCTGTACCAGGAGACTCTGGCTCCACCTGGGCCTCACCTGTACCTGGTGACTCTGATCCTAAGCATGGCCTCACCTGACCTGGTGACTGTGATTCCCATCGGGACCTCACCTGGACCTCATGTCTCCGGTTAAACCTGGGCCTCACCAGGACCTGGTGTCTCTGGTACCCACCTAGGTAGCATCAGGATATGGTTACACTGTTCACTAATAGTGACCCAGCCAGACCTATTAACTCTGGACTTCACCTGGGCCACACCTGGACATGGTGACACTGGTTCGAACCTGGGTCTCACCTGGACATGGTGAGTCGGATCCCCACCTGGTCCTCACGTGTAACTGGTGATTCTCATTCCAGCATGGACATCACGTGGACCTGGTGGCTGCAGTGTTTCTAGCTTCTCATGTACCTCGTGACTCTGGTCCCCACCAGGGCTTCACCGGGACCTGGTGAGTGTGGTTGCCACCTGCACCTCACCTGGACCTGGTGATTCTGGTCTGCACCTGAGACTACCCTGAATCTGGTGACTGTGGTTCCCTCCTGGGCTTCACCTGGATTTGGGGACTCCGGTCCCCATCTGGGCCTCACCTGGCCCTGTTGACCATGGTCCTCACCTGGGCAAAATTGGGACCCTGTGACTGTGTTCCACAACTGGACCTCACCTGGACCAGGTGACTCTGGTCCCCCTCTGGGTCTCACCGTGCCCTTGTACTGTGAACCCCACTTTGGCCTGGCTTCGACCTGCTGACCCTGGTTGCCACCTGCGCCTGACCTCGAACTGTTGTCTCTGGTTCTTTCAAGGGCCTTCCCTGGACCTGGTGATCCAGGTCGGACCTGGGCCACACCTGGACGTGGTGACTCCTGTCACCAATGGGTAGTCACCTGGACCTGCTTACTGTGTTCCACACCTGGGCCTCAAGTAGACCAGTTGACCATGGTCCCCAAGCCGGCCTCACATGGACCTGTTCACTCTGATCCCCACCGGGTCCTCACGTGTACCTGGTAACTCTAGTCCTCACCTGGGCCTCATCTGGACCTAGTGACTCTGGTCCCCATCTGGGCTTCACATGGATCTGGTGACTCTGGTCCCCACCTGGACTTCACCTGGATCTCGTGACTCTGGACTCCACCTGGACCTCTCCTGGACCTCGTGACTCTCTTTCCAACATGGACCTCACCTGGATCTGGTGACTCTGGTCCTCAGTTTGGCCTCACCTGGACCTGGTGTCTCTCGTCCCCACTTGGACCTAACTCAGAACTGCTGAATCTTGCCCCACCTAGGCCGCACCCAGACCTGGTGACTCTTGTCCCCAGCTATGCCTGAACACGACCTGATGAATCTGGTCCTCACGTGGGCCTCACATGGTCCTGGGACTCAGCTGGATAGAGTGGCTCTGGTTCCCACAAGGGGCTCACCTGATACTGCTGAATTTGGTCTTATTCTATGCCTCACTAGGACCTAGTGATTCTGTTCCCCATCTGGGCCTGCATGGCCCTAGTGACTCTGGTCCTCACCCAGGCGTCACTGGGACCTGGATACTCTATTCCACACCTGGGCCTCACTTTGACCAGGGACCTCTGGTCCCATTCTGGGCCTCAAACTAAACTGGTTACTCTGGTTCCCCCTCTGGCCCTCACCCTGACATGGTGACTCTGGTCACCCGTTGGGCTTCACTTGGGCCTGGAGAATCTGGTCCTTATCTGTTCCACACCTGGATCTGGTGACTGGTCGCCACCTTGGCCTCAACTGGACTTGGTGAATCTTGTTGCCACCTGCGCCTCACCTGGACCTTGCGACTGTGGTCCCACCTGGACCTCACCTGGACGAGGTGACTGGTTCCCACAGGGACCTCACCTGGACCTGGTGACTCAGGTCCTCATATGGGCATCATGGGACCTGGTTTCTCAGTTCCACATCGGGGCCGCCCCTGGACCTAGTGATTCTTGTCCCCCTCTGGACCTCACCCTGACGTGGTGACTCCGGTCCCCACCTGGATATCACCAGAACCGGGTGACTCTGGTCCCCCTCTGGGACTCACCCGGAGCTGGGGACACTGGTCCTCAGCTGGTCCTCAACAGGACCTGGTGAATCTACTCCTCACTTAGGCCTCGTCTGGACCTTGTGACTCTTTTCCCATCTGGCATCAATGGGACATGGTTACTCTGTTCCCCACCTTGGCCTCACATGAACATGATAACTTTGATCCACACTTTGGCCTCAACTGCTCCTGATGACTCTGGTCCCCCACCTAGGCCTCAAACTGGACCTGGTGACTGTGGTCCCCACCTGGGTCTCACCTGAATCTGGTGACTCTCGTTCCCACATGAACCACACCTGGACCTGGTGACTGTGGTGTTCTTGTAGACTCACATTTACCTGGTGACACCGGTCCCCACTAGGGCCTCACCTGGTTCTGCTGACTGTGGCCTTTCGGTTGGCCTCATCTGGACCTGGTGAGTGGGGTTGCCACCTGAGGTTCACCCATACCTGGTGACTCAGGAACACACGTGGTCCTCTTTGACCTGGTAAATCTGGTCCTTACATGGTCCTCTCCCAGACCCAGGGACTCTGGTCACCACCTGGGCCTCACCTGGACCTGGTGAATCTCTTCTCCATCTGGGCCTCACCCAGTCTTGGTGACTTTGTTCCACACCTGGACCTGATTGCTTTGGACCCTTTCTTGGCCTCACCTGTAACTGGTGACTCTTATCCTCTCTGCGCGTGACTCAGGCCTGGTGACTCTGGTCCTCACCCGGGCATCATTGGTACCTGGTGACTCTGTTCCACACCTGAGCCTCACCTGGACATGATGACTCTGGAACCACTCTGGGCCTCACCCTGACCTGGTGACTCTGGTCCCCATCTGGATGTCACCTGGACCAGGGGATTCTGGTACCCCTCTAGGCCTCAACCAGATCTGGTTTCTCTTGTCCTCAACTGGGCCTCGGTTGGTCCTAGTGAATATGCTCCATCTTGGCCTCATTTGGACCTGGTTACTCTGGTCCCTACCAGGGCATCATGGGGACCTATTTCTACTGCATGGCCTGCAGGTTGGCCTCACCTGGACCTGGTAACTCTGGTCCCTACCTTGGCATTATCGGGACCCGGTTGCTTTGCATGGCCTGCAGGTAGGCCTCACCTGGAACTGGTGAGTGTGGTTGCCTCTTGGCCCTCACACATACCTGGTGACACAGGCCCCTACGTGGGCCTCACTTGGACCTGGTGTAGCTGGTAATTCTGCTCACCACCTGGGGATCACCTGGACCTGGTGAATCTGGTAACTCTGGTCACCACCTGGGAATCACCTGGACCTGGTGAATCTGTGTCCCCATCTGGGCCTCACCCAGTCCTGGTGACTTTTTTCCCCACCTGGCCCTGATTGCTGTGGACTCCTTCTTAGCCTCACCTGGAACTGTTGACTCTGATCCTAACTCGGCCTCACCCAGATCTGTTGACTCTGGTCCTCACCTGTGGATCATTATGACCTGGATACTCTGTTCCACACCTGAGACTCACCTGGACATGATGACTCTGGATCCCCTCTGGTCCTCTCCCTGACATGGTGAAACTGGTCCCCATCTGGACGGCACCTAGACCAGGTGAATCTGGTACCCCTCTAGGCCTCAACTAGACCTGGTGACTCTGGTCCTCTACTGGGCCTCAACGGGACGTAGTGAATATGCTCCCCAACTTCGCCTCATCTGGACATGGTGACTCTGGCTCCACCTGGGCCTCACCTGTAACTGGTGACTCTGATCCTAAGCATGGCCTCACCTGACCTGGTGACTGTGGTTCCCATCGGGACCTCACCTGGACCTCAAGTCTCTGGTCCCACCTGGGGCTCACCAGGTCCTGGTGTCTCTGGTACCCACCTGGGTAGCATCAGGATATGGTTATATTGTACACTAACAGTGACCCAGCCGGACCTATCTACTCTGGTCTTATCCTGGGCCACTCCTGGACATGGTGACACTGGTTCCCACCTGGATCTCACCTGGACATGGTGAGTCGGATCCCCACATGGTCCTCACCTATAACTGGTGATTCTCGTCCCCACATGGACATCATGTGGATCTGGTGGCTGCAGTGTTTCTAGCTTCTCATGTACCTTGTGACAGTGGTCCCACCAGGGCCTCTTCGGGACCTGGTGAGTGTGGTTGCCACCTGCACCTCACCTGAACCTGGTGATTCTGGTCTGCACCTGAGACTACCCTGGATCTGGTGACTGTGGTCCCCACCTTGGCTTCACCTGGATTTGGGGACGCCGATCCCCATCTGGGTCTCACCTGGCCCTGTTGACCATGGTCCTCAACAGGGTAAAATTGGGACCCGGTGAGTGTGTTCCACAACTGGACCTCACCTGGACCAGGTGACTCTGGTCCCCGTCTGGGTCTCACCGAGCCCTAGTGGCTGTGAACCCCCTTTGGCCTGACATGGAACTGCTGACCCTGGTTGAAACCTACGCCTGACCTCGAACTGTTCACTCTGGTTCTTTCAAGGGCCTCCCCTGGACCTGGTGAACCTGGTCCCCAACTGGGCCTCATCTGGACGTGGTGACACTTGTCATAACCAGGGACTCACCTGGACCTGTTTACGGTGTTCCACACCAGGGCCTCAAGTAGACCTGTTGACCATAGTCCACAAGCTGGCCTCACATGGACCTGTTGCCTCTGATCCCCACCGGGGCCTCACTTGTACCTGGTAACTCAGGCCCTTCACCTGGATCTGGTGACTCTGGTCCCCACCTGGACCTCTCTTGGACCTGGTGACTCTCTTTCCAACATGGACCTCACCTGGATCTGGTGACTCTGGTCCTCCGTTTGGCCTCACCTGGACCTGGTGTCTCTCTTCCCCACTTTGACCTAACTCAGAACTGCTGAATCTTGCCCCATCTAGGCCGCACCCAGACCTGGTGACTCTTATCCCCAGCTATGCCTCAATTCGACCTGATGAATCTGCTCCTCACGTGGGCCTCACATGGACCTGGGACTCAGCTGGATAGAGTGGCTCTGGTACCCACAATGGGCTCACCTGTTATTGCTTACTGTGGTCTTATTCTCTGCCTCACCAGGACCTAGTGATTCTCTTCCCCATCTGGGCCTGCATGGCCCTAGTGACTCTGGTCCTCACCCAGGCATCATTGCGACCTGGATACTCTATTCCACATCTGGGCCTCACTTTGACCAGGGACCTCTGGTCCCAATCCGGGCCCCAAACTAAACTGGTTACTCTGGTTCCGCCTCTGGGCCTCACCATTACCTGTTGACTCTGGTCACCCATTGGGCTTCACTTTGGCCTGGTGAACCTGGTCATAGCTCGTCCGCACCTGGATCTGGTGACTGGTCGCCACCTGGGCCTCACTTGGACTTGGTGAATCCTGTTGCCACCTGCGCCTCACCTGGACCTTGTGACTGTGGTCCCACCTGGACCTCACCTGGATCTGGTTGCTCTGGTTCCCATATGGGGCTCTCCTGGACCTGGTTCCTGTGGTCTCCATCTGGCCTCAACTGGAACACAATGACTCTGATCCATATTGGGCCTCTCCTGGACTTGTTGACTCTGGTCGTTACATGGGCATCATTGGGACCTGGATACTCTCTTATATTCCTGGGCCTCATCTGGACCTGGTGACTGTGGTCTCACCTGGGCCTCACCTGGACGAGTTGACTCTTTCCCACAGGGACCTCATTTGGACCTGGTGACTCAGGTCTTCATATGGGCATCATGGGACCTTGTTTCTCAGTTCCACATCGGGGCCTCACCTGGACCTAGTGATTCTCGTCCACCTCTGGGCCTCACCCTGAAGTGGTGACTCTGGTCCCCACCTGGATATCACGAGGACCGGGTGTCTCTGATCACCCTCTAGAACTCACCCGGAACTGGCGACACTTGTCCTCAGCTGGGCCTCAACAGGACCTGGTGAATCTACTCCTCAGTTAGGCCACTTCTGGACCTTGTGACTCTTTTCCCACCTGGCATCAATGGGACATGGTTACTCTGTTCCCCACCTGGGCCTCACCTGGACATGATAACTTTGCTCCGCACTTTGTTCTAAACTGGTCCTGATGACTCTGGTCCCCCCACCTAGGCCTCAATCTGGACCTGGTGACTGTGGTCCCCACCTGGGTCTCACCTGGCCCTGGTGACTCTCGTTCCCACATGAACCGCACCAGTACCTGGGGACCGTGGTGTTCTTGTAGACTCACATTTACCTGGTGACTCCCGTCCCCACTAGGACCTCACCTGGATCTGGAGACTCTGGCCTGCAGGTTGGCCTCACCTGGACCTGGTGAGTGGGGTTGCCTCCTGGGCCTCACCCATACCTGGTGACTCAGGTCCCCACGTGGGCCTCTTGGACCTGGTGAATCTGGTCCTTACCTGGTCCTTCCCGGACCCGGGGACTCTGTTCACCACCTGGGAATCACCTGGACCTGGTGAATCTGGTCCCCATCTGGGTCTCACCCAGTCCTGGTGATTTGTTCACCACCTGGACCTGATTGATGTGGACTCTTTCTTGGCCTCACCTGGAACTAGTGACTCTGATTCTATCTGCGCATCACGCAGACCTGGTGACTCTGGTCCTCACCTGGGCATCGTTGGTACCTGGTGACTCTGTTCCACACCTGAGCCTCACCTGGACATGATGACTCTGGAAAATCTCTGTGTCTCACCCTGACCTGGTGACTCTGGTCCCCGTCTGGATGTCACCTGGACCAGGTGATTCTGGTACCCCTCTAGGCCTCAACCAGATCTGGAAACTCTGGTCCTCAACTGGGCCTCACCTGGACCTAGTGAATATGCTCCATCTGGGCCTCATTTGGACCTGGTGACTCTGGTCCCTACCTGGGCATTATCGGGACATGGTTCCACTGCATGGCCTGCAGGTTGGCCTCACCTTTATCTGGTAACTCTGGTCCCAACCAGGGCATCATCGTGACATGTTTCCTCTGCATGGCCTGCATGTTGGACTCACCTGGACCTGGGGAGTGGTGTTGCCACCTGGGCCTCACCCATACCTGGTGACACAGGTCCCTACGTGGGCCTCACGTGGACCTGTTGAATCTTATCCTTACCTGGTCCTCACCCGGAACTGGTAAGTCTGGTCACCACCTGGAAGTCACCTGGACCTGGTGAATCTGGTCCCCATCTGGGCCTCACCCAGTCCTGGTGAATTTGTTGCCCACCTGGTCCTGATTGCTGTGGATTCCTTCTTGGGCTCACCTGGAACTGGTGACTCTGATCCAAACTGGGCCTCACCCAGATCTGCTGAATCTGGTCCTCACCTGTGTCCATTGTGACCTGGATACTCTCTTCCACACCTGAGGCCTACCTGGACATGATGACTCTGGATCCCCTCTGGGCCTCACCCTGACATGGTGACTCTGGTCCTCATCTGGATGTCACCTAGACCAGGTGAATCTGGTACCCCTCTAGGCCTCAAATAGACCTGGTGACTCTGTTCCTCAACTGGCCCTCACCGGGACCTAGTGAACATGCTCCACACCTGTGCCTCATCTGGACCTGGTGACTCTGGTTCTACCTGGGCATCATCGGGACATGGTTACTCTATTCCTCACTGGGACTGACCTGATCCTGGTAACTCTCGTCCTGTCTTTGGCCTCGTCTGTACCAGGTGACTCTGGCAACACCTGGGCCTCACTTTTATCTGGTGACACTGATACAAAGCATGACGTCAACTGACCTGGTGACTGTAGTTCCCATCAGGACCTCACCTGGACCTCATGTCTCTGGTCCGACCTGGGCCTCCCCGAGACCTGGTGTCTCTGGTACCCACCTGGGTAGCATCAGGATATGGTTACCCTGTTCACTATCAGTGACCAAGCCGGACCTATTAACTCTGGTCTTCACATGGGCCACACATCGACATTGTGACACTGGTTCCCACCTGAAACTCACCTGGACATGGTGAGTCGGATCCCCACCTGGTCCTCACCTATAACTGGTGATTGTCGTTCCCACGTGGACATCATGTGGACCTGGTGGCTGCAGTGTTTCTAGCTTCTCATGTACCTAGTGACTCTGATCCCCACCAGGGCCTCACCAGGTCCTGGTGACTTTGGTTTCACCTGAACCTCACCTGGACCTGGTGATTCTGGTCTGCACCTAAGACTACCCTGGATCTGGTGACCGTGGTACACACCTGGGATTCAACTGGATTTGGGGACTCCGGTCCCCATCTGGGCCTCACCTGGCCCTGTTGACCATGGTCCTCAACTGGGCAAAATTGGGACCCGGTGACTGTGTTCCACAACTGGACCTCACCTGGACCAGGTCACTCTGGTCCCCCTCTGGGTCTCACGTGTCCTAGTGACTGTGAACCCCACTTTGGCCTGACTTGGACCTGCTGACCCTGGTTGCCACCTGCGCCTGACCTCGAACTGTTGACTCTGGTTCTTTCAAGGCCTCCACTGTACCTGGTGATTCTGGTCCCCACCTGGGCCAAACCAGGACGTGGTGACACTTGTCACCACCAGGGAATCACCTGGACCTGCTTACTGTGTTCCACACCTGCGCCTCAAGTAGACCTGTTGACCATGGTCCCTAAGCCGGTCTCACATGGACCTGTTGCCTCTGATCCCCACCGGGGCCTCACTTGTACCTGATATCTCTGGTCCCCCCTTGACCTCATCTGGACCTAGTGACTCTGGTCCCCACCTGGGCTTCACCTGGATCTGGTGACTCTGGTCTCCCCTTTGACTTCTCTTGGGCCTGGTGAATCTGGACATTAGCTGGTCCGCACATGGATGTGGTGACTGGTCGCCACCTGGGCCTCCCCTGGACTTGGGGAATCCTGTTGCTAATTGCGCCTCACCTGGACCTTGTGACTGTGTCCCACCTGGACCTCACATGGATCTGGTGGCTCTGGTTCCCATATTGGGCTCTCCTGGACCTGGTTCCTGTGGTCTCCATCTGGAATCACCTGGAAAACAATGACTCTGATCCATATTTGGGCCTATCCTGGATCTGTTCTCTCTGGTCCTTACCTGGCCTCATTGGGACCTGTATACTCATTTATATACCTGGGCCTCACCTGAACCTGGTGACTGTGGTCCCACCTGGGCTTCACTTGCACGAGGTGCCTAGTTTCCACAGGGACCTCACCTGGACCTGGTGACTCAGGTCCTCATATGGGCATCATGGGACCTGGTTTCTCAGTTCCACATCGGGGCCTCACCTGGACCTAGTGATTCTCGTCCCCCTCTGGGCCTCACCCTGACGTGGTGACTCTGGTCCCCACCTGGATATCACCAGAACCAGGTGACTCTAGTCCACCTCTGGGACTCACCGGGAGCTGGGGACACTGGTCCTCATCTGGGCCTCAACAGGACCTGGTGAATCTACTCCTCACTTAGGCCTCGTCTGGACCTTGTGACTCTTTTCCCACCTGGCATCAATGGGATATGGTTACTCTGTTCCCCACCTGGGCCTCACCTGGACATGATAACTTTGCTCCACACTTTGGCATCAACTTGTCCTGATGACTCTGGTCCCCCACCTAGTCCTCAATCTGGACCTGTTGACTGTGGTCCCCACCTGGGTCTCACCTGGACCTGGTGACTCTTGTTCCCACATGAACCACATTTGGACCTGGTGACTGTGCTGTTCTTGTAGACACATTTACCTGGTGACTCCGGTCCCCATTAGTGCCTCACCCGCAATTCGTAACTCTGGTCCCTACCTGGGCATTATCGGGACACGGTTCCTCTGCATGGCCCGAAGTTTGGCCTCCCCTGGACCTGGTGAGTGGGGTTGCCATCTGGGCCTCACCCATACCGGTGACACAGGTACCCACGTGGGCCTCACTTGGACCTGGTGAATATGGTCCTTACCTGGTCCTCATCCGGAACTGGTAACTCTGGTCACCACGTGGGAATCACCTGGACCTGGTGAATCAGGTCCCCATCTGGGCCTCACCCAGTCCTGGTGACTTTGTTCCCTACCGGGACCTGATTGCTGTGGACTCCTTCTTGGCCTCACCTGGTACTGGTGCGTCTGATGCTATGTGTGCCTCACCCAGATCTGGTGACTCTGGTCTTCACCTGTGGACCATTATGACGTGGATACTCTGTTCCACACCTGACCCTCACCTGGACATGATGACTCTGGATCAACTCTGGGCCTCACCCTGACATGGTGACTCTCGTCCCCATCTGGATGTCACGAAGGCCAGGTGAATCTGGTTCCCCTCTAGGCCTCAACTAGACCTGGGTATTCTGGTCCTCAACTGGGCCTCACCGGGACCTAGTGAATATGCTCCCCACCTGTGCCTCATCTGGACTTGGTGACTCGGGTTCTACCTGGGCATCATCGGGACATGGTTACTCTATTCCCTACTGGGACTGACCTAATCCTTGTAACTCTAGTCCTGACTTTGGCCTCTTCTGTCCCAGGTGACTCTGGCTCCACCAGGGACTCACCTCTAACTGGTGACTCTGATCCTAAGCATGGCCTCACCAGACCTGGTGACTGTGGTTCCCAATGGAACCTCACCTGGACCTCATGTCTCTGGTCCCTCCTGACCCTCACCAGGACCTGGTGTCTCTGGTACCCACCAGGGTAGCATCAGGATATGGTTACACTGTTCACTAACAGTGACCCAGCCGGACCTATTAACTCTGGTCTTCAACTGGGCCACACCTGGACATGGTGTCACTGGTTCCCACCAGGGTCTCACCTGGACATGGTGAGTCGGATCCCCACCTGGTCCTCACCTGTAACTGATGATTCTCGTTCCCACGTGGACATCATGTGGACCTGGTGGGTGCAGTGTTTCTAGCTTCTCATGTACCTCGTGACTCTGGTCCCCACCTGGGCTTCACCTGGATCTGGTGACTCTTGTCCCCACCTGGACTTCACCTGGATCTGGGGACTCTGGTCCACACCTGGACCTGACCTGCATCTGGTGACTCTGGTCCTCAGTTTGGCCTCACCTGGATCTGGCATCCCTCCTCACCACTTTGACCTAAATCAGAACTGCTGAATCTTGCCCCACCTCGGCCGCAACCAGACCTGGTGACTCTTGTCCCCAGCTATGCCTCAATTCGACCTGATGAATCTGGTCCTCACGTGAGCCTCACATGGACCTGGGACTCAGCTGAATAGAGTGGCTCTGGTTCCCACAAGGGGCTCACCTGATACAACTGACTGTGGTCTTATTCTATGCCTCACCTGGTCCTAGTGATTCTGTTCCCATCTGGGCCTGCATGGCCCTAGTGACTCTGGTCCTCACTCAGGAATCATTAGGACCTGGATACTCTATTCCACACCTGTGCCTCACATTGACCATGGACCTCTCGTCCCATTATGGGACTCAAACTAAACTAGTTACTGGTTCCCCTTTGGGCCTCACCCTTACCTGGTGACTCTGGTCACCCGTTTGGCTTCACTTGGGCCTGGTGAATCTGGTCCTTAGCTAGTCTCACCTGAATCTGGTGAATGGTATCCACCTGGGCCTCACCTGGTCTTGGAGAATCCTGTTGCCACATGTGCCTCACCTGGACCTTGTGACTGTGGTCCCACCTGGATCTCACCTGGATCTGGTGGCTCTGGTTCCCATATGGGGCTCTCCTGGACCTGGTTCCTGTGGTCTCCATCTGGCCTCACCTGGAACACAATGACTCTGATCCATATTTGGGCCTCTCCTGCACCCGTTGACTATGGTCCTTACATGGGCATCATTGGGACCTCGATACTCTCTTATATACCTGGGCCTCACCCCGACCTGGTGACTTTGGTCCCACCCGGGCCTCTACTGGATGAGGTGACTGGTTCCCACAGGGACCTCACCTGGACCTGGTGACTCAGGTCCTCATATGGGCATCATGGTACCTGGTTTCGCAGTTCCACATCGGGGCCTCACCTGTACCTAGTGATTCTCGTCCCCCTCTGGACCTCACCCTGACGTGGTGACTCTGGTCCCCACCTGGATATCACCAGAACCGGGTGACTCTGGTCCCCCTCTGGGCTCACCCGGATATGGGGACACTGGTCCTCAACTGGGCCTCAATAGGACCTGGTGAATCTACTCCTCACTTAGGCATCGTCTGGACCTTGTGACACTTTTCCCACCTGGCATCAATGGGACATTGCTACTCTGTTCCCCACCTGGGCCTCACCTGGACATGATAACTTTGCTCCACTCTTTGGCCTCAACTGGTCCTGATGACTCTGGTCCCCCCACCTAGGCCTCAATCTGGACCTGGTGACTGTGGTCCCCACCTGGGTCTCACCTGGACCTGGTGACTCTCGTTCCCAGGTGAACCACACGTGGACCTGGTGACTGTGGTTTTCTTGTAGACTCACATTTACCTGGTGACTCCGGTCCCCACTAGGGCCTCACCTGGATCTGGTTACTCTGGCCCGCCGGTTGGCCTCACCTGGACCTGGTGAGTGAGGTTGCCACCTAGGCCTCACACATAGCTGGTGACTCAGGTCCCCACGTGAGCCTCTTGGACCTGGTGAATCTGGTCCTTACCTGGTCCTTTCCTAGACCCGGGGACTCTATCCCCACCTGGGCCTCACCTGGACCTGATGAATCTGGTCCCCATCTGGTTCTCACCCAGGTCTGGTGACTTTGTTCCCCACCTGGACCTGATTGCTGTGAACTCTCTCTTGGCCTCACCTGCAACTGGTGACTCTGATTCTATCTGGGCCTCACCCAGATCTGGTGACTCTGGTCCTCACTTGGGCATCATTGGTACCTGGTGACTCTGTTCCACACCTGAGTCTCACCTGGACCCGATGACTCTGGGACCACTCTGGGCCTCCACCTGACCTGGTGACTCTCGTCCCCATCTGGATATCACCTGGACCAGATGATTCTCTTACCCTTCTAAGGCTCAAGCAGATATGGTGAAACTGGTCCTCAACTGGGCCTCACCTGGACCTAGTGAATATGCTCCATCTGGGCCTTATTTGGACCTGGTGACTTGGTCCCTACCTGGGCTTATCGGGACATGGTTCCACTTCATTGCCTGCAGATTGGCCTCATCTGGACCTGGCAAATCTGGTCCCAACCTGAGCATCACCAGGACATGGTTCCTCTGCATGGCCTGCAGGTTGGCCTCACCTGGACCTGGTAAGTGGGGTTGCCACCTGGGCCTCCCCCATACCTTGTGACACAGGGCCCCACGTGGGCCTCTCTTTGACATGGTGAATCTGGTCCTTACCTGGTCCTCACTCGGAACTAGTAAGTCTGGACACAACATGGGAATCATCTGGACCTGGTGAATCTGGTCCCCATTGGGCCTCACACAGTCCTGGTGACTTTGTTCCCCACCTGGACCTGATTGCTGTGGACTCCTTTGGGCCTCACCTGGAACGGGTGACTCTGATCGTAACTGGGACTCACCCAGATCTGGTGACTCTGGTCCTCACCTGTGGACCATTATGAACTGGATACTCTGTTCCACACCTGATACTCACCTGGACATGATGAAGCTGGATCCCCTCTGGGCCACAGCCTGACATGGTGACTCAGGTCCCCATCTGGATATCACCAGAATCGGGTGACTCTGTTCCCCCTCTGGGACTCACCCGGAGCTGGGACACTGGTCCTCAACTGGGCACAACTGGACCTGGTGAATATACTCCTCATTTAGGTCTCGTCTGGACCTTGTGACACTTTTCCCACCTGGCATCAATGGGACATGGTTACTCTGTTCCCGCTGAGCCTCACCTGGACATGATAACTTTGCTCCACACTTTGACCTCAACTGGTCTTGATGACTCTGATCCCCGCACCTAGGCCTCAAACTGAACCTAGTGACTGTGGTCCCCACCTGGGTCACACCTGGACCTGGTGACTGTGGTCCCCACATGGGTCTCACCTGGACCTGGTGGTCTCGTTCCTACATGAACCACGCCTGGACCTGGTGACTCTGGCGTTCTTGTAGACTAACTTTTACCTGGTGAATCCGGTCCCCACTAGGGACTCACGTGGATCTGGTGACTCTGGCCTGCAGGTTGGTCTCAACAGGACCTGGTGAGTGGGGTTGCCACCTGGGCCTCACCCATACCTGGTGACTCAAGTCCCTACGTGGGCCCCTTGGACCTGGTGAATCTTGTCCTTACCCGGTCCCCTCCTAGACCCGGGGACTCTTGACACCACCTGGGCCTCACCTGGACCTGGTGAATCTGGTCCACATCTGGGCATCACCCAGTCCTGGTGACTTTGTTCCCCACCTGGACCTGATTGCTGTGCCCTTTCTTGGCCTCACCTGGAACTGCGCCTCACACATACATTGTGACAAGGTCCCCACGTGGATCTCACTTGGACCTGGTGAATCTCGTCCTTAACTGGTCCTCACCCGGAACTGGTAACTCTGGTCCACACCTGGGAATAACCTGGACCTTTTGAATCTGGTCCCCATCTTGGCCTCACACAGTCCTGGTGACTTTGTTCCCCACCTGAACCTGATTGCTGTGGACACCTTCTTGGCCTCACCTGGAACTGGTGACTCTGATCCTAACTGGGCCTCATCCAGATCTGGTGACTCTGGTCCTCACCTGTGGACCATTATGACCCGGATACTCTTTTCCACACCTGAGAGTCACTTGGTCATGATGACTCTGGATCCCCTCTGGGCCTCACTCTGACATGGTGACTCTGGTCCCCATCTGGATGTCACCTGCACCAGGTGAATCTGGTACCCTTCTAGGCCTCAACTA
This sequence comes from Canis lupus baileyi, assembly GCF_048164855.1. Lineage (NCBI taxonomy): Eukaryota > Metazoa > Chordata > Mammalia > Carnivora > Canidae > Canis > Canis lupus. Next base: position 26,737,608 of record NC_132875.1, read on the forward strand.
GACCGGGTGATCTGGACCTCAACTGGGCCTCACCGGGACCTAGTGAATATACTCCCCACCTGCGCCTCATCTGGACGTGATGACTCGGGTTCTACCTGGGCATTATCGGGACAATGTTACTCTATGCCCGACTGGGACTGACCTGATCCTGGTAACTCTGGTCCTGACTTTGGCATCTTCTCTACCGGGTGACTCTGGCTCCACCTGGGCCTCACCTGTAACTGGTGACTCTGATCCTAAGCATGGCCTCACCTGACCTGGTGACTGTTGTTCCCATCGGGACCTCACCTGGACCTCATGTCTCTGGTCCCACCTGGTCCTCACCAGGACCTGGTGTCTCTGGTACCCACCTGGGTAGCATCAGGATATGGTTACACTGTTCACTAACAGTGACCCAGCCGGACCTATTAACTCTGGTCTTCACCTGGGGCACACCTGGACATGGTGACACTGGTACCCACTTGGGTCTGACCTGAACATGGTGAGTCGGATCCCCGCCTGGTCCTCACATGTAACTGGTGATTCTCATTCCCACATGGACATCATGTGGACCTGGTGGCTGCAGTTTTTCTAGCTTCTCATATACCTCGTGACTCTGGTTCCCACTAGGGCCTCACCGGGACCTGGTGAGTGTGGTTGCCACCTGCACCTCACCTGGACCTGGTGATTCTGGTCTGCACCTGAGACTACCCTGGATCCGGTGACTGTAGTCCCCACCTGGGCTTCACCTGGATTTGGGGACTCCGGTCCCCATCTGGGACTAACCTGGCACTGTTGACTATCGTCCTCAACTGGGCAAATTTGGGACCCGGTGACTGTGTTCCACAACTGGACCTCACCTGGATCAGGTGACTCTGGTCCCCCTCTGGGTCTCACCGTGCCGTAGTGACTGTGAACCCCACTTTAGCATGACTTGGACCTGTTGACCCTGGTTGCCACCTGCGCCTGACCTCGAAATGTTGACACTGGTTCTTTCAAGGGCGTCCTATGGACATGGTGATCCTGGTGCCCACATGGGCCTCACCTGGACCTGGTGACTCTTGTCACCACCGGGAAGTCACCTGGATCTGCTTACTGTGTTCCACACCTGGGCCTCAAGTAGACCTGTTGACCATGGTCCCCAAGCCGGCCTCACATGGACCTGTTGCCTCTGATCCCCACCAGGGCTTCACGTATACCTGGCAACTCTGGTCCTCACATTCGCCTCATCTGGACCTAGTGACTCTGGTCCCCACCTGGGCTTCACCTGGATCTGATGACTCTGGTCCCCACCTGGACTTCACCTGGATCTGGTGACTCTGGTCCCCACCTGGACCTGACCTGCATCTGGTGACTCTGGTCCTCAGTTTGGCCTCACCTGGACCTGGTGAGTGGGGTTGCCACCTGGACCTCACCCATACCTGGTGACTCAGGTCCCCACTTGAGCCTCTTGGACCTGGTGAATCTGGTAATTGTGGTCACCACCTGGGAATCCCCTGGACCTGGAGAATCTGGTCGCCATCTGGGCCTCACCCAGTCCTGGTGACTTTGCTCCCCACCTGGACCTGATTGCTGTGGACTCCTTTTGGGCCTCACCTGGAACTGGTGAGTCTGATCCTAACTGGGCCTCACCCAGATCTGGTGACTCTGGTCCTCACCTGCGGACCACTATGACCTGGATACTCTGTTCCACACCTGAGCCTCACCTGGACATAATGACTCTGGATCCTCTCTGGGCCTCACTCTGACATGGTGACTCTGGTCCCCATCTGGATGTCACCTAGACCAGGTGAATCTGGTACCCCTGTCGGCCTCAACCAGACCTGGTGACTCTGGTACCACAACTGGGCCTCACCTGGACCTAGTGTACATGCTCCACACCTGCGCCTCATCTGGACGTGGTGACTCGGGTACTACCTGGGCATCCTCGGGACATGGTTACTCTATTCCCCAATGGGACTGACCTGATCCTAGTAACTCTGGTCCTGTCTTTGGCCTCTTTTGTACCAGGTCACTCTGGCTCCACCTGGGCCTCACCTGTAACTGGTAACTCTGATCCTAAGCATGGCCTCACCTGACCTGGTGACTGTGGTTCCCATCGGGATCTTACCTGGACCTCATGTCTCTGGTCCCACCTGGGCCTCACCAGGACCTGGTGTCTCCGGTACACACCTGGGTAGCATTAGGATATGGTTACACTGTTCACTAACAGCGACCCAGCCGGACATATTTACTCTGCTCTTCACCTGGGCCACACCTGGACATGGTGACACTGGATACCACCTGGGTCTCAACTTGACATGGTGAGTCAGATCCCCACCTGGTCCTCACCTGTAACTGCTGATTCTCCGGCCCATATGGACATCATGTGGACATGGTGGCTGCAGTGTTTCTAGCTTCTCATGTACCTTGTGACTCTGGGCCCCGCCAGGGCCTCACTGGGTCCTGGGGAATGTTGTTGCCACCTGCATCTCACTTGGACCTGGTGATTATGGTCTGCACCTGAGACTACCCTGGATCTACTGACTGTGGTCCCCATCTGGGCTTCACCTGGATATTTGGACTCCGGTCCCCATCTGGGCCTCACCTGGCCCTGTTGACTATCGTCCTCAACTGGGCAAAATTTGGACCCGGTGACTGTGTTCCAAAACTGGAAGTCACCTGGACCAGGTGACTCTGGTCCCCCTCTGGGTCTCACCGTGCCTAGTGACTGTGAACCCCACGTTGGCCTGACTTGGACCTGCTGACCCTGGTTGCTACCTGCGTCTAACCCCGAACTGTTGACTCTGGTATTTTCAAGGGCCTCCCCTGTACCTGGTGATCCTGTTCCCCACCTGGGCCTCACCTGGACGTGGTGACTCTTGTCACCACCGGGGACTCACCAGGACCTGCTTACTGTGTTCCACACCTGGGCCTCAAGTAGACTTGTTGACCATGGTCCCCAAGCCGGCCTCACATGGACCTGTTGCCTCTGATCCCCATCGGGGCCTCAAGTGTACCTGGGAACTCTGGTCCTCACCTAGGCCTCATCTGGTCCTAGAGACTCTGGTCTCCACCTGGGCTTCACCTGGATCTGGTGACTCAGGTCCCCACCTGGACTTACCTGGATCCGTTGACACTGGTCCCCACCTGGACCTCTCCTGGACCTGGTGACTCTCTTTCCAACATGGACCTCACCTGGATCTGGTGACTCTGGTCCTCAGTTTGGCCTCACCTGGACCTGTTGTCTCTCGTCCCCACTTGAACCTAACTCAGAACTGCTCAATATTGCCCCAACCTGGCCACATCCATACCTGGTGACTCTTGTCCCCACCTTTGCCTCAATTCCACCTGATGAATCTGGTCCTCACGTTTGCCTCACATGGACCTGGCACTCAGCTGGACCTGGGACTTAGCTGGATAGAGTGGATCTGTTTCCCACAAGGGGTCACCTGATACTGGTGACTGTGGTTTTATTCTATGCCTCATCAGGACCTAGTGATTCTGTTCCCCATCTCGGCCTGCATGGCCCTAGTGACTCTGGTACTCACCCAGGCATCATTGCGACCTGGATACTCTATTCCACACTTGGCCTCACTTTGACCAGGGACCTCTGGTCCCATTCTGGACCTCAAACTAATCTGGTTACTCTGGTTCCCCCTCTGGGCCTCACCCTTACCTGGTGACTCTGGTCACCCCTTGGGCTTCATTTGGCCCTGGTGAATCTGGTCCTTAGGTGGTCCGCACCTGGATCTGGTGACTGGTCGCCACCTGGACCTCTTCTGGACTTGGTGAATCCTGTTGCCACCTGGGCCTCACTTGGACCTTGTGACTGTGGTCCCACCTGGACCTCACCTGGATCTGGGGGCTCTGGTTCCCATTTGGGGCTCTCCTGGACCTGGTTCCTGTGGTCTCCATCTGGCCTATCCTGGAACACAATGACTCTGATCCATATTTGTGCCTCTCCTGCACTTGTTGACTCTGGTCTTTACCTGGGCATCATTGGGACCTGGATACTCTCTTATATACCTGGGCCTCACCTGGACCTGGTGATAGAGGTCCCACCTTGGCCTCACCTGGATAGGTGACTGGTTCCCACAGGGACCTCACCTGGTCCTGGTGACTCAGGTCCTCATATGGGCATCATGGGACCTGGTTTCTCAGTTCCACATAGGGGCCTCATCTGGACCTAATGATTCACCTTCCCCTCTGGGCCTCACCCTGACGTGGTGACTCTGGTCCCCACCTGGATATCACCAGAACCGGGTGACTCTGGTCTCCCTCTGAGACTCAGCGGACCTGTGGACACTGGTTCTCAACTAGGCCTCAACAGGATCTGATGAATCTACTCTTCACTTAGGCCTCGTCTGACCTTGTGACTCTTTTCCCACCTGGCATCAATGGGACATTGTTACTCTGTTCCCCACCTGGGCCTCACCTGGACATGATAACTTTGCTCCATTCTTTGGCCTCAACTGGTCCTGATGACTCTCGTCCCCCCACCTAGGCCTCAATAGGGTCCTGGTGACTGTGTTCCCCACCTGGGTCTCCCCTGGACCTGGTGACTCTCGTTCCTACATGAACCACACCTGGACTTGGTGACTGTGGTGTTCTTGTAGACTCACATTTCCCAGGTGACTCAGGTCCCCACTAGGGCCTCACCTCGATCTGGAGACTCTGGCCTGCAGGTTCGCCTCACCTGGACTTGGTGAGTGGGGTTGACACCTGGGCGTCACCCATACCTGGTGACTCAGGTCCCCACGTGGGCCTCTTGGACCTGGTGAATCTGGTCCTTACCTGGCCTCTCTCAGACCCAGGGACTCTGGTCACCACCTGGACCTCACCTGGACCTGGTGATTCTGGTCCCCATCTGGGCCTCACCCATTCCTGGTGACTTTGTTCCCCACCTGGACCTGATTGCTGTGGACTCTTTCTTGGCCTCACCTGGAACTGGTGAATCTGATCCTATCTGCGCGTCACCCAGATCTGGTGACTCTGGGCCTCACCTGGGCATCATTGGTACCTGGTGACTCTGTTCCACGCCTGAGCCTAACCTGGACATGATGACTCTGGAACCACTCTAGGCCTCTCCCTGACCTGATGCCTCAGGTCCCCATCTGGATGTCACCTGGACGATGTGATTCTGGTACCCCTCTAAGCCTCAACCAGATCTGGTGACAGTGGTCCTCAACTGGACCTCACTGGACCTAGTGAATATGCTCCATCTGGGTCTCATTTGGACCTGGTGACTCTAGTCCCTATCTGGGCATCATCGGGACATGGTTCCTCTGCATGGCCTGCAGTTTGGCCTCACCTGGACCTGGGGAGTGGGGTTGCCACCTGGGCCTCACCCATGCTTGGTGACACAGGACCCGACGTGGGCCTCACTTGGACCTGGTGAATCTATTCCTTACCTGGTCCTCACCCGGAACTGGTTTCTCTGGTCACCACCTGGGAATCAATTGTACCTGGTGAATCTGGTCCCCATCTGGGCCTCACCCAGTCCTCGTGACTTTGTTCCCCACCTGCACCTGATTGCTGTGGACTCCTTCTTGGCCTCACCTGGAACTGGTGACTCTGATCCTACCTGGGCCTCACCCAGATCTGGTGACTCTGGTCCTCACCTGTGGACCATTATGACCTGGATCTCTGTTCCACACCTGAGCCTCACCTGGACATGATGACTATGGATCCCCTCTGGGCCTCACCCTGACATGGTTACTCTGCTCCACATCTGGATGACACCTAGACCAGGTGAATCTGGTACCCCTGTCGGCCTCAACTAGACCTGGAGATTCTGGTCCTCAAGTGCGCCTCACGGAGACCTAGAGAATATGCTCCCCACCTGCTCCTCATCTGCACTTGGTGACTCTGGTTCTACCTGCGCATCATCGGGACATGGTTACTCTATTCCCCACTGGGACTGACCTGATCCTGGTAACTCTGGTCCTGACTTTGGCCTCTTCTGTACCAGGTGACTCTGGTTCCACCTGGTCCTCACCTGTAACTGGTGACTCTGATCCTAAGCATGGCCTCACCTGACCTGGTGACTGTGGTTCCCATCGGGACCTCAACTGGACCTCATGACTCTGGTCCCACCGGGGCCTCACCAGGACCTGGTGTCTCTGGTACCCACCTGGGTAGCATCAGGATATGGTTACAGTGTTCTCTAACAGTGACCCACCCGGACCTATTAACTCTAGTGTTCACCTGGGCCACACCTGGACATGGTGACACTGGTTCCCACCTGGGTCTCACCTGGACATGGTGAGTCGGATCTCCGCCTGGTCCTCACCTGTAACTGGTGATTCTCGTTCCAGCATGGACATCATGTGGACCTGGTGGCTGCAGTGTTTCTAGCTTCTCATGTACCTCGTGACTCTGGTCCCCACCAGGGCCTCACCGGGACCTGGTGAGTGTGTTTGCACCTGCACCTCACCTGGACCTGGTGAGTCGGTCTGCACCTGAGACTACTGTGGATCTGGTGACTGTGGTCCCCACCTGGGCTTCACCTGGATTTGGGGACTTCGGTCCCCATCTGGGCCTCGCCTGGCCCTGTTGACCATGGTCCTCAACTGGGCATAATTGGGACCCGGTCATTGTGTTCCATTACTGGACCTCACCTGGACCAAGTGACTCTGGTCCCCCTCTGGATCTCACCGTGCCCTAATGACTGTGAACCCCACTGTGGCCTGACTTGGACCTGCTGACACTGGTTGCCACCTGCGCCTGACCTCGAACTGTTGACACTTGTTCTTTCAAAGGCCTCCCCTGGACATGGTGATCCTGGTGCCCTCATGGGCCTCACCGGGACCTGATGACTCTTGTCACCACAGGGAACTCTCGTGGACCTGGTTACTGTGTTCCACACCTGGGCCTCAATAGACCTGTTGACCATGGTCCCCGCCGGCTTCACATGTACCTGTTGCCTCTGATTACCACCGGGGCCTCACGTGTACCTGGTAACACTGTTCCTCACCTGGTTCTCATCTGGACCTCATGACTCTGGTCCCCACCTGGGCTTCACCTGTATCTGGTGACTCTGGTCCCCACCTGGGCCTCTCCTGGACCTGGTGACTCTCTTTCCAACATGGACCTTACCTGGATCTGGTGACTCTGGTCCCCACCTGGACCTCTCCTGGACCTGGTGACTCTGGACCTCAGTTTGGCCTCACCTGGTCCTGGTGTCTCTCGTCCCCACTTTGACCTAACTCAGAACTGCTGTATCTTGCCCCACCTAGGCCGCACCCAGACCTGGTGACTCTTGTCCCAAGCTATGCTTCAATTCGATCTGATGAATATGGTCCTCACGTGGGCCTCACATGGACCTGGGACTCAGCTGGATAGAGTGGCTCTGGTTCCCACAAGGGGCTCACCTGATACTGCTAACTATGTTGTTATTCTATGCCTCACCAGGACCTAGTGATTCTGTTCCCCATCTGGGCCTGCATGGCCCTAGTGACTCTGGTCCTCACCCAGGCATCATTGGGACCTGGATACTCTATTCCACACCTGGACCTCACTCTGACCACGGACCTCTGGTCCCTTTCTGGGCCTCAAACTAAACTGGTTACTCTGGTTCCCCCGCTGGGCCTCACCCTTACCTGGTGACTCTGGTCACCCCTTGGGCTTCACTTGGGCCTGGTGAATCTGGTGCTTAGCTGGTCCTCACCTGGATCTGGTGACTGGTCGCCACCTGGGCCTCACCTGGACCTGGTGAATCCTGTTGCCACCTGCGCCTCACCTGGACCTTGTGACTGTTGTGCTACCTGAACCTCACCTGGATTGGTGGCTCTGGTTCCCATATTGGGCTCTCCTGGACCTGGTTCCTGTGGTCTCCATCAGGCATCACCTGGAACAAAATGACTGTGATCCGTATTTCGGCCTCTCCTGGGCTGTTGTCTCTGGTCCCTACCTGGCCATCATTGGGACCTGGATACTCTCTTATATACCGGGGCTGACCTGGACCTGGTGACTGTGGTCCCACCTGGGCCTCACCTGGACGAGGTGACTGGTTCCCAGAGGGACCTCACCTGGACCTGGTGACTCAGGTCCTCATATGGGCATCATGGGACCTGGTTTCTCAGTTCCACATCGGGGCCTCACCTGGACCTAGTGATTCTCGTCCCGCTCTGGGCCTCACCCTGACGTGGTGACTCTGGTCCCCACCTGGATATCACCAGAACTGGGTGACTCTGGTCCCCCTCTGGGACTCACCCGGAGCTGGGGACACTGCTCCTCAACTGGGCCTCAACAGGATCTGGTGAATCTACTCCTCACTTAGGCCTCGTCTGGACCTGTGACTCTTTTCCCACCTGGCATCAATGGGACATGGTTACTCTGTTCCCCACCTGGGCCTCACCTGGACATGATAACTTTGCTCCACACTTTGGCATCAACTTGTCCTGATGACTCTGGTCCCCCCATTAGGCCTCAATCTGGACCTGGTGACTGTGGTCCCCACCTGGGTCTCACCTGGACCTGGTGACTCTCGTTCCCACATGAACCACACCAGGACCTGGTGACTGTGGTGTTTTTGTAGACTCACATTTACCTGGTGACTCTGGTCCCCACTAGGGCCTCACCTCGATCTGGAGACTCTGGCCTGCAGGTTCGCCTCACCTGGACTTGGTTAGTGGGGTTGACACCTGGGCGTCACCCATACCTGGTGACTCAGGTCCCCACGTGGGCCTCTTGGACCTGGTGAATCTGGTCCTTACCTGGCCTCTCTCAGACCCAGGGACTCTGGTCACCACCTGGACCTCACCTGGACCTGGTGATTCTGGTCCCCATCTGGGCCTCACCCATTCCTGGTGACTTTGTTCCCCACCTGGACCTGATTGCTGTGGACTCTTTCTTGGCCTCACCTGGAACTGGTGAATCTGATCCTATCTGCGCGTCACCCAGATCTGGTGACTCTGGGCCTCACCTGGGCATCATTGGTACCTGGTGACTCTGTTCCACGCCTGAGCCTAACCTGGACATGATGACTCTGGAACCACTCTAGGCCTCTCCCTGACCTGATGCCTCAGGTCCCCATCTGGATGTCACCTGGACGATGTGATTCTGGTACCACTCTAGGCCTCAACCAGATCTGGGGACTCTGGACCTCAACTGGGCCTCACCTGGACCTAGGGAATATGCTCCATCTGGGCCTCATTTGGACCTGGTGACTCTGGTCCCTACCTGGGCATCATCGGGACATGGTTCCACTGCATGGCCTGAAGGTTGGCCTCACCTGGATCTGGTAACTCTGGTCCCAACCAGGGCATCATCATGACATGGTTCCTCTTCATGGCCTGCAAGTTGGCCTCACCTGGACCTGGGGAGTTGGGTTGCCACCTGGGCCTCACCCATACCTGGTGACACAGGTCCCCACGTGGGCCTCACGTGGACCTGTTGAATCTTGTCCTTACCTGGTCCTCACCCGGAACTAGTAAGTCTGGTCACCACCTGGAAGTCACCTGGACCTGGTGAATCTGGTCCCCATCTGGGCCTCACCCAGTCCTGGTGAATTTGTTGCCCACCTGGACCTGATTGCTGTGGACTCCTACTTGGCCTCACCTGGAATTTGTGACTCTGATCCTAACTGGGCCTCTGCCAGATCTGGTGACTCTGGTCCTCACCTGAGGACCATTTGATCTGGATACTCGGTTCCACACCTGAGCCTCACCTGGACATGATGACTCTTAATCCCCTCTGGACCTCACCCTGACATGGTGACTCTGGTCCCCATCTGGATGCCACCCAGACCAGGTGAATCTGGTACCCCTCTAGGCCTCAACTAGACCTGGCGACTCTGGTCCTCAACTGGGCCTCAGCGGGACCTAGTAAACATGCTTCCCACCTGCGCCTCATCTGGACCTGGTGACTTGGTTCTACCTGGGCTCCATCGGGACATGGTTACTCTATTCCCCACTGGGACTGACCTGATCCTGGTAACTCTCGTCCTGACGTTGGCCTCGTCTGTACCAGGTGACTCTGGCACCACTTGGGCCTCACTTTTATCTGGTGACACTGATTCTAAGCATGACCTCACCTGAACTGGTGACTGTGGTTCCCATCAGGACCTCACCTGGACCTCATGTCTCTGGACCCACCTGGGCCTCACCGAGACCCGGTGTCTCTGGTACCCACCTGGGTAGCATCAGGATATGGTTACCCTGTTCACTATCAGTGACCAAGCCGGACCTATTAACTCTGGTCTTCACATGGGCCACACCTGGACATGGTGAAACTGGTTCCCACCTGGGACTCACCTGGACATGGTGAGTCGGATGCCCACCTGGTCCTCACCTGTAACTGGTGATTCTCGTTCCCACATGAACATCATGTGGACCTGGTGGCTGCAGTGTTCCTAGCTTCTCATGTATCTCGTGACTCTGATCCCCACCAGGGCTTCACCGGGTCCTGGTGAGTTTGGTTTCACTTGCACCTCACCTGGACCTGGTGATTCTGGTCTGCACCTGAGACTACCCTGGATCTGGTGACTGTGGTCCCCACCTGGGATTCACCTGGATTTCGGGACTCCGGTCCCCATCTGGGCCTCACCTGGCCCTGTTGACCATGGTCCTCAACTGGGCAAATTTGGGACCCGGTGAGTGTGTTCCACAACTGGACCTCACCTGGATCAGGTCACTCTGGTCCCCCTCTGAGTCTCAAGTGCCCTAGTTACTGTGAACCTCACTTTGGCCTTACTTGGACCTGTTCACCCTGGTTGCCACCTGCGCCTGACCTCGAACTGTTGACTCTGGTTCTTTCAAGGGCCTCCACTGTACCTGGTGATTCTGGTCCCCACCTGGGCCAAACCAGGACAAGGATTCCCCACTTGTGACACCGGGGAATCACCTGGACCTGCTTACTGTGTTCCACACCTGGGCCTCAAGTAGACCTGTTGACCATGGTCCCTAAGCCGGCCTCACATGGACCTGTTGCCTCTGATCCCCACCAGGGCCTCACGTGTACCTGGTAACTCTGGTCCTCACCAAGGCCTCATCTGGACCTAGCGACTCTGGTCCCCACCTGGACTTCACCTGGATCTCGTGACTCTGGTCCCCACCTGGACTTCACCTGGATCTGATGACACTGGTCCCCACCTGGACCTCACCTGGACCTGGTGACTCTCGTCCTCAGTTTGGCCTCACCTGGACCTGTTTACTCTTGTCCCCACTTTGACCTACCTCAGAACTGCTGAATCTTGTCCCAACTAGGCCGCACCCAGACCTGGTGACTCTTGTCCTCAGCTATGCCTCAATTCGACCTGATGAATCTGGTCCTCACGTGGGTCTCACATGGACCTGGGACTCAGCTGGATAGTGTGGCTCTGGTGCCCACAAGGGGCTCACCTGATACTGCTGACTTTGGTCTTATTCTATGCCTCACCAGGACCTGGTGATTCTGTTCCCCATCTAGGCCTGCATGGCCCTAGTAACTCTGTTCCTCACCCAGGCATCATTGGGACCTGGATACTCTATTCCAACCTGGGCCTCACTCTGACCAGGGACCTCTGGTCCCATTCTGGGCCTCAAACGAAACTGGTTACTCTGGTACCCCCTCTGGGCCTCACCCTTACCTGGTGACTCTGGTCACCCCCTTGGCTTCTCTTGGGCCTGGTGAATCTGGACCTTAGCTGGTCCGCACCTGGATGTGGTGACTGGTCGCCACCTGGGCCTCCCCTGGTCTTGGTGAATCCTGTTGCCAATTGCGCCTCACCTGGTACTTGTGACTGTGTTGCCACCTGGACCTCACATGGATCTGGTGGCTCTGGTTCCCTATTGGGCTCTCCTGGACCTGGTTCCTGTGGTCTCCATCTGGGCTCACCTGGAACACAATGACTCTTATCCATATTTGAGCCTATCTTGGATCTGTTGTCTCTGGTCCTTACCTTGCCTCATTGGGACCTGGATACTCACTTATATACCTGGGCCTTACCTGGACCTGGTGACGGTGGTCCCACCTGGGCCTCACTTGGACGAGGTGCATGGTTCCCACAGGGACCTCACTTGGACTTGGTGACTCAGGTCCTCATATGGGCATCATGGGACCTGGTTTCTCAGTTCCACATCAGGGCCTCACCTGGACCTAGTGATTCTCGTCCCCCTCTAGGCCTCACCCTGACGTGGTGACTCTGGTCTCCAGCTGGATATCACCAGAACGGGTGACTCTGGTCCCCCTCTGGGACTCACCCGGAGCTGGGGACATGGCTCCTCAACTGTGCCTCAACAGGACCTAGTGAATCTACTCCTCACTTAGGCCTCGTGTGGACCTTGTGACTCTTTTCCCACCTGGCATCAAGGGGACATGGTTACTCTGTTCCCCACCTGGGCCTCACCTGGACATGATAACTTTGCTCCGGACTTTGGCCTCAATTGGTCCTGATCACTCTGCTCCCCCACCTAGTCCTTAATCTGGACCTGGTGACTCTGGTCCCCACCTGGGTCTCACCTGGACCTGGTGACTCTTGTTCCCACATGAACCACACCTGGACCTGGTGACTGTGGTGTTCTTGTAGACTCACATTTACCTGGTGACTCCGGTCCCCATTAGGGCCTCACCTGCAACTCGTAACTCTGGTCCCTACCTGGGCATTATCGGGACACGGTTCCTCTGCATGGCCTGCAGGTTGGCCTCACCTGGACCTGGTAACTCTGGTCCCTACCTGAGCATTATCGGGACATGGTTCCTCTGCATGGCCTGCATTTTGGCCTCACCTGGACCTGGTGAGTGGGGTTGCCACCTGGGCCTCACCCATACCTGGTGACACAGGTCCCAAAGTGGGCCTCACTTGGACCTGGTGAATCTGGTCCTTACCTGGTCCTCACCTGCAACTAGTAACTCTGGTCACCCCCTGGGAATCACCTGGACCTGGTGAATCTTGTCCCCATTGGGCCTCACTCATTCCTGGTGAATTTGTTCCCCACCTGGACCTGATTGCTGTGCACTCCTTCTTGGCCTTATTGGAACTGATGACTCTGATCCTAACTGGGCCTTACCCAGATCTGCTGACTCTGGTCCTCATCTGTGGACCATTATGACCTGGATACTCTGTTCCACACCTGAGCCTCACCTGGACCTGATGACTCTGGATCCCCTCTGGGCCTCAGCCTGACATGGTGAATCTGGTCCCCATCTGGATGTCACCTAGACCAGGTGAATCTGCTACCCCTCTAGGCCTCAACTAGACCTGGTGACTCTGGTCCTCAACTGGGCCTCACCGGGACCTCGTGAATATGCTCCCCACCTGCGCCTCATCCGCACCTGGTGGCTCTGGTTCTACATGGGCATCATCGGGACATGGTTACTCTATTCCCCACTGGGACTGTCCTGATCCTGGTAACTCTGGTCCTGACTTTGGCCTCTAATGTACCAGGTGACTCTGGCTCCACGTGGGCCTCACCTGTATCTGGTGACTCTGATGCTAAGCATAGCCTCACCTGACCTGGAGACTGTGGTTCCCATTGGGACCTCACCTGGACCTAATGTCTCTGGACCCACCTGGGACTCACCAGGACCTGTTGTCTCTGGTACCCACCTGGGTAGCATCAGGATATGGTTACACTGTTCACTAACAGTGACCCAGCCGGACCTATTAACTCCGGTCTTCACCTGGGCGACACCTGGACATGGTGACACTTGTTCCCACCTGGGTCTCACCTGGATATGGTGAGTCGGATCCCCACCTGGTCCTCACCTGTAACTGGTGATTCTCGTTCCCACATCGACATCATGTGGACCTAGTGGCTGCAGTGTTTCTAGCTTCTCATCTACCTCGTGACTCTGGTCCCCACCAGGGCCTCACAGGGACCTGGTGAGTGTGGTTGCCACCTGCACCTCACCTGGACCTGGTGATTCTGGTCTGCACCTGAGTCTACCCTGGATATGGTGACTGTGGTCCCCACCTGGGCATCACCTGGATTTTGGGACTCCGGTCCGCTTCTGGGCCTCAACTGGCCCTGTTGAACCAGGTCCTCAACTGGGCAAAATTTGGACCCGGTGACTGTGTTCCACAACTGGATCTCACCTGGACCAGGTGACGCTGGTCCCCCTCTGGGTCTCACCGTGCCCTAGTGACTGTGAACCCCACATTGGCCTGACTTGGACCTACTGACCCTGGTTGCCACCTGCGCCTGACCTCGAAATGTTGACTCTGGTTCTTTCAAGGGCCTCCCCTGTACCTGTTCATCCTGGTCCCCACCTGGGCCTCACCTGGACGTGGTGACTCTTGTCACCACCGGGGACTCACCTGGATCTGCTTACTGTGTTCCACACCTGGGCCTCAAGTAGAACTGTTGACCATGGTCCCAAAGCCGGCCTCACATGGATCTGTTGCCTCTGATCCCCACCGGGGCCTCACCTGTACCTGGTAACTCTGGTTCTTACCTGGGCCTCATCGGGACCTAGTGAGTCTGGTCAGCACCTGGTCTACACCTGGATCTGGTGACTCTGGTCCCACCTGGACCTCTCCAGGACCTGGTGACTCTCTTTCCAACATGGACCTCACCTGGACCTGGTGATTCTGGTCCTCAGTTTGGCCTCACCTGGACCTGTTGACTCTTGTCACCACTTTGACCTAACTCAGAACTGCTGAATCTTGCCCCACCTAGGCCGCACCCAGACCTGTGACTCTTGTCCCCAGCTATGCCTCAATTCGACCTGATGAATCTGGTCCTCACGTGGGTCTCACATGGACCTGGGACTCAGCTGGATAGAGTGGCTCTGGGTCCCACAAGGGGCTCACCTGATACTGCTGACTGTTGTCTTATTCTATGCCTCACCAGGACCTGGTGATTCTGTTCCCCATCTAGGCCTGCATGGCCCTAGTAACTCTGTTCCACACCCAGGCATCTTTGGGACCTGGATACTCTATTAAATACCTGGGCCTCACTCTGCCCAGGGACCTCTGGTCCCATTATGGGCCTCAAACTAAACTGGTTACTCTGGTTACCCCTATGAGCCTCACTATTACCTGGTGACTCTGGTCACCCCTTGGGCTTCACTTGGGCCTGGTGAATCTGGTCCTTAGCTTGTCCTCACTTGGATCTGGTGACTGGTCGCCACCTGGGCCTCACCTGGACATGGTGGATCCTGTTGCCACCTGTGCCTCACCTGGACCTTGTGACTGTGATCCCACCTGAAAGTCACCTGGATCTGGTGGCTCTGGTTCCCATATGGGGCTCTCCTGGACCTGGTTCCTGTGGTCTCCATCAGGCCTCACCTGGAACACAATGACTCTGATGCATATTTGTGCCTCTCCTGGACCTGTTGACTCTGGTCTTACCTGGGCTTCATTGGGGCCTGGATACTCTCTTATATACCTGGTCCTCACCTGGACCTGGTGATTGTGGTCCCACCTGGACCTCACCGGGACGAGGTGACTGGTTTCCACAGGGACCTCAGCTGGACCTCGTGACTCAGGTCCTCATATGGGCATCATGGGACCTGGTTTCTCAGTTCCACATCGGGGCCTCACCTGGACCTAGTGATTCTCGTCCCCCTCTGGGCCTCACCCTGACGTGGTGACTCTGGTCCCAACCTGGATATCACCAGAACCTGGTGACTGTGGTCCCCCTCTGGGACTCACCCGTAGATGGGGCACTGGTCCTCAACTGGGCCTCAACAGGACCTGTTGAATCTACTCCTCACTTAGGCCTCGTCTGGACCTTGTGACTCTTTTCCCACCTGGCATCAATGGGACATGGTTACTCTCTTCCCCACCTGGGCCTCACCTCCACATGATAACTTTGCTCCACACTTTGGCCTCACTGCTCCTGATGACTCTGTTCCCCCCACCTAGGCCTCAGTTTGGACCTGGTTACTGTGGTGCCCACATGGGTCTCACCTGTACCTGGTGATTCTCTTTCCCACATGAACCACACCTGGACCTGGTGACTGTGGTGTTCTTGTAGACTCACATTTACCTGGTGACACTGGTCCCCACTAGGGCCTCACCTGGATCTGGTGACTCTGGCCTGCTGGTTGGCCTCACCTTGACCTGGTGAGTGGAGTTGCCACCTGGGCCTCACACATACCTGGTGACTCAATTCCCCTCGTGGGCCTCTTGGACTTGGTGAATCTGGTCCTTACTTGGTCCTGTCGCAGACCCGGGGACTCTGGTCACCACCTGGGCTTCACCTGTAACTGGTGACTCTGATCCTATGCATGGCCTCACCTGACCTGGTGACTGTGGTTCCCATCGGGACCTCACCTGGACCTCATGTCTCTGGTCCCACCTGGGCCTCACCAGGTCCTTGTGTCTCTGGTACCCACCTGGATAGCATCAGGATATGGTTAAACTGTTCACTAACAGTGAACCAGCTGGACATATTAACCCTGGTCTTCACCTGGGGCACACCTGGACATGTGACACTCGTTCCCACCTGGGTCTCACTTGGACATGGTGAGTCGGATCCCCACCTGGTCCTCACCTGTAACTGGTGATTCTCGTTCCCACATGGACATCCTGTGGACCTAGTGGCTGCAGTGTTTCTAGCTTCTCATGTACCTCGTGACTCTGGTCCCCACTTGGGCCTCACCGGGACCTGGTGAGTGTGGTTGCCACCTGCAACTCACCTGGACTTGGTGATTCTGGTCAGCACCTGAAACTACCCTGGATCTGGTGACTGTTTTCCCCACCTGGTCTTCACCTGGTTTTGGGGACTCCCGTCCCCATCTGGGCCTCACCTGGCCCTGTTGACCATGGTCCTCAACTGGGCACAATTGGGGCCCCGTGACTGTGTTCCACAAATGGACCTCACCTGGACAAGGTGACTCTGGTCCCCCTCTGGGACTCACCGTGCCCTAATGACTGTGAACCCCACTTTGGCCTGACTTGGACCTGCTGACCCTGGTTGCCACCTGCGCTTGACTTCGACCTGTTGACTCTGGTTCTTTCTTTTTTTTTTTTTAATTTATTTTTTATTATTGGTGTTCTATTTACTAACATACAGAATAACCCCCAGTGCCCGTCACCCATTCACTCCCACCCCCCGCCCTCCTCCCCTTCTACCACCCCTAGTTCGTTTCCCAGGGTTAACAGTCTTTACGTTCTGTCTCCCTTTCTTATATTTCCCACACATTTCTTCCCCCTTCCCTTATATTCCCTTTCACTATTATTTATATTCCCCAAATGAATGAGAACATATGATGTTTGTCTTTCTCCGACTGGCTTACTTCACTCAGCATAATACCCTCCAGTTCCATCCACGTTGAAGCAAATGGGGGGTATTTGTCATTTTTAATAGCTGAGTAATATTCCATTGTATACATAAACCACATCTTCTTTATCTATTCATCTTTCGTTGGACACCGAGGCTCCTTCCACAGTTTGGCTATCGTGGCCATTGCTGCTATAAACATCGGGGTGCAGGTGTCCCGGCGTTTCATTGCATTTGTCTCTTTGGGGAAAATCCCCAACAGTGCAATTGCTGGGTCGTAGGGCAGGTATATTTTTAACTGTTTGAGGAACCTCCACACAGTTTTCCAGAGTGGCTGCACCAGTTCACATTCCCACCAACAGTGTATGAGGATTCCCTTTTCTCCGCATCCTCTCCAACATTGGTTGTTTCCTGTCTTGTTAATTTTCCCCATTCTCACTGGTGTGAGGTGGTATCTCATTGTGTTTTTGATTTGTATTTCCCTGATGGCAAGTGATGCGGAGCATTTTCTCATGTGCATGTTGGCCATGTCTATGTCTTCCTCTGTGAGATTTCTGTTCATGTCTTTTGCCCATTTCATGATTGGATTGTTTGTTTCTTTGGTGTTGAGTTTGATAAGTTCTTTATAGATCTTGGAAACTAGTCCTTTATCTGATATGTCATTTGCAAATATCGTCTCCCATTCTGTAGGTTGTCTTTGAGTTTTGTTGACTGTATCCTTTGCTGTGCAAAAGCTTCTTATCTTGATGAAGTCCCAATAGTTCATTTTTGCTTTTGTTTCTTTTGCCTTCGTGGATGTATCTTGCAAGAAGTTACTATGGCCGAGTTCAAAAAGGGTGTTGCCTGTGTTCTTCTCTAGGATTTTGATGGAATCTTGTCTCACATTTAGATCTTTCATCCATTTTGAGTTTATCTTTGTGTATGGTGAAAGAGAGTGGTCTAGTTTCATTCTTCTGCATGTGGATGTCCAATTTTCCCAGCACCATTTATTGAAGAGACTGTCTTTCTTCTAATGGATAGTATTTCCTCCTTTATCGAATATTAGTTGCCCATAAAGTTCAGGGTCCACTTCTGGATTCTCTATTCTGTTTCACTGATCTATGTGTCTGTTTTTGTGCCAGTAGACTCTAGTTCTTTCAAGGGCCTCAACTGTACCTGGTGATCCTGGTCCCCACCTGGGACTCACCTGGACGTGGTGACTCTTTTCACCACCGGGGACTCACCTGGACCTGCTTACTGTGTTACACACCAGGGCCTCAAGTAGACCTGTTGACCATGGTCCTCAAGCCGGCCTCACATGGACCTGTTGTCTCTGATCCCCACCGGGGCCTCACCTGTACCTGGTAACTCTGGTCCTCACCTGGGCCTCATCGGGACCTAGTGACTCTGGTCCCCACCTGGGCTTCACGTGGATCTGGTGACTCTGTTCCCCACCTGGACCTCTCCCGGTCCTGGTGACTCTCTTTCCAACATGGAGCTCACCTGGATCTGGTGACTCTGGTCCTCAGTTTGGCCTCCCTGGACCCGGCGTCTCTCGTCCCCACTTTGACCTAGCTCAGAACAGCTGAATCTTGCCCCACCTAGCCCGCACCCAGACCTGGTGACTCTTGTCCCCAGCCATGCCTCAATTCGACCTAATGAATCTGGTCCTCACGTGAGCCTCACATGGACCTGGGACTCAGCTGGATAGAGTGGCTCTGGTTCACGCAAGGGGATCAAATGATAATGCTGACTGTGGTCTTATTCTATGCCTTACCAGGACCTAGTGATTTGTCCCCATCTGGGCCTGCATGGCCCTTGTGACTCTGGTCCTCACCCAGGCATCATTGCGACCTGGATACACTATTCCACACCAGGGCCTCACTCTGACTAGGGACCTCTGGACCCATTCTGGGCCTCAAACTAAACTGGTTACTCTGGTTCCTCCTCTGGGACTCACCCTTACCTGGTGACTGTGGTCACCCCATGGGCTTCATTTGGGCCTGGTGAATCTGGTCGTTAGCTTGTCCTCACTTGGATCTGGTGACTGGTCGCCAGCTGGGCCTCACCTGGACTTGGTGAATCCTGTTGCCTCCTGGGACTCACCTGGACGAGGTGACTGGTTCCCACAGGGATCTCACCTGGACCTGCTGACTCAGGTCCTCATATGGGCATCATGGGACCTGGTTTCATTTCCACATCGTGACCTCACCTGGAGCTAGTGATTCTCGTCCCCCTCTGGGCCTCACCCTGACGTGGTGACTCTGGTCCCCACCTGGATATTACCGGAACCGGGTGACTCTGGTCCCCCTCTGGGACCCACCCAGAGCTGGGGACACTGGTCCTCAACTGGGCCTCACCTGGACCTGGTGAATCTGGCCTCATATGGGCCTCACCCAGTCGTGGTGACTTTGTTCCCCACCTGGACCTGATTGCTGTGGACTCCTTCTTGGCCTCACCTGGAACTGGTGACTCTGATCCTAACTGGAGCTCACCCAGATCTGGTGACTCTGGTCCTCACCTCTGGACCATTATGACCTGGATACTCTGTTTCACACCGGAGCCTCACCTGGACATGATGACTCTGGATCCCCTCTGGCCTCACCGTGACATGGTAACGCTGGTCCGCATCTGGATGTCACCTAGACCAGGTGAATCTGGTACCCCTCTATGCCTCAACTAGACCTGGTGACTCTGGTCCTCAACTGGGCCTCACCATGACTTAGTGAATATGCTCGCCACCTGTGCCTCATCTCGACCTGATGACTCTGGTTCTACCTGGGCATCATCGGGACATGGTTACTCTATTCCCCACTGGGACTGACCTGATCCTGGTAACTCTGGTGCTGACTTTGGCCTCTTCTGTACCAGGTGACTCTGGCTCCGCCTGGGCCTCACCTGTAACTGGTGACTCTGATCCTAAGCATGGCCTCACCTGACCTGGTGACTGTGGTTCCCATCGGGACCTCACCTGGACCTCATATCTTTGGTCCCATCTGGGCCTCACTAGGACCTGGTGTCTCTGGTACCCACCTGGGTAGCATCAGGATATGGTTACACTGTTCACTAACAGTGACCCAGCCGGACCTATTAAATCTGGTCTTCACCTGGGCCACACCTGGACATGGTGACACTGGTTCCCACTTGGGTATCACCTGGACATGGTGAGTCGGATCCCCACCTGGTCCTCACCTGTAACTGGTGATTCTCGTTTCCACATGGACATCATGTGGACCTGGTGGCTGCAGTGTTTCTACCTTATCATGTACCTCATGAATCTGGTCCCCACCAGGGCCGCACCGTGACCTGGTGAGTGTGGTTGCTACTTGCACCTCACCTGGACCTGGTGATTCTGGTCTGCATCTGAGACTACGCTGGATCTGGTGACTGTGGTCCCCACCTGGGCTTCACCTGGATTTGGGGACTCCGGTCCCCTTCTGGGCCTCACTTGGCACTGTTGACCATGGTCCTCAACTGGGCAAAATTGGGACCCGGTGACTGTGTTCCACAACTGGACCTCACCTGGACCAGGTTACACTGGTCCCCCTCTGGGTCTCACCGTGCCCTAGTGACTGTGAACCCCACTTTGGCCTGACTTGGACCTGCTGTCCCTGGTTGCCACCTGCGCCTGACCACGAACTGTTGACTCTGGTTCTTTCAAGGGCCTCCCCTGTACCTGGTGATCCTGGTCCCCACCTGGGCCTCACCTGGACGTGGTGACTCTTTTCACCACCGGGGACTCACCTGGATCTGCTTACTGTGTTCCACATTGGGCATCAAGTAGACCTGTTGACCATGGTCCCCAAGCCGGCCTCACATGGACATGTTGCCTCTGATCCCCACCGAGGCCTCACGTGTACCTGGTAACTGTGGTCCTCACCTGGGCCTCACCTGGAACTGGTGACTCTGGTCCCCCCTGTGTATCACCTGGATCAGGTGACTCTGGTCCCACCTGGACTTCACCTGGATCTGGTGACTCTTGTCCCCACATGGACCTCTCCTGGACCTGCTGAGTCTCTTCCCAACATGGACCTCACCTGGATCTGGTGACTCTGGTCCTCAGTTTGGCCTCACCTGGACCTGGTGTCTCTCGTCCCCACTTTGACTTAACTCAGAACTGCTGCATCTTGCCCCACCTAGGCCGCACCCAGACCTGGTGACTCTTGTCCCCAGCTATGTCTCAATTCGACCTGATGAATCTGGTCCTCACGTGGGCCTCACATGGACCTGGGACTCAGCTGGATAGAGTGGGTCTGGTTCCTACAAGGTGCTCACCTGGACCTGGTGACTGTGGTCCCACCTGGGCCTCACCGTGACGAGGTGACTGGTTCCCACACAGACCTCACCTGGACCTGGTGACTCAGGTCCTCATATGGGCATCATGGGACCTCGTTTCACAGTTCCACATCGGGGCCTCACTTGGACTTAGTGATTCTTGTCCCCCTCTGGACTTCACCCTGACGTGGTGACTATGGTCCCCACCTGGATATCACCAGAACCGGGTGACTCTGGTCCCCCTCTGGGACTCACCCGGAGATGGGGATACTGGTCCTCAACTGGACCTCAAAGGACCTGGTGAATCTACTCCTCACTTAGGCCTCGTCTGGACCTTGTGATTCTTTTCTCACCTGGCATCAATGGGACATTGTTACACTGTTCTCTACCTGGGCCTCAACTGGACATGAAAACTTTGCTCCACACTTTGGCCTCAACTGGTCCTGATGACTCTGGTCCCCCACCTAGGCCTCAATCTGGCCCTGGTGACTGTGGACCCCACCTGGGTCTCACCTGGACTTGGTGACTCTCGTTTCCACATGAACCATACCTGGACCTGGTGACTGTGGTGTTCTTGTATACTCACATTTACCTGGTGCCTCCGGTCCCCAATAGGGCCCCACTTGGATCTGGTGACTCTGGTTTGCAGGCTGGCCTCACCTGGACCTGGTGAGTGGGGTTGCAACCTGGGCCTCACCCATACCTGGTGACTCAGGACCCCACGTGGGCCTCTTGGACCTGTTCATCTGGTCGTTACCGGGTCCTCTCCCAGACCCGGGGACTCTGGTCTCCACGTGGGCCTCACTTGGCCCTGGTGAATCTGGTCCCCATCTGGATCTCACCCGCCCTGGTGACTTTGTTACCCACGTGGACCTGATTGCTGTGGACTCTTTCTTGGCCTCACCTGGAACTGGTGACTCTGATCCTATCTGCGCGTCACCCATACCTGGTGACTCTCGTCCCTACCTGGGCATCATCGGGACATGGTTCCACTGCATGGCCTGCAGGTTGGCCTCACCTGGACCTCGTAACTCTGGTCCCTACCTGGGCATCATCGGTAAACCGTTCCTCTGCATTGCCTACAGGTTGGCCTCACCTGGACCTGGTGAGTGGGGTTGACACCTGGGTCTCACCCATACCTGGTGACACAGGTCCCCACGTGGGCCTCACATCGACCTGGTGAATCTGGTCCTTACCTGGTCCTCACCCGGAACTGGTAACTCTGATCACCACCTGGGCCTCACCTGGGCCTGGAGAATCTGGTCCCCATCTGGGACTCACCCAGTCCTGTTGACTTTGTTACCCAACTGGACCTGATTGCTGTGGACCCCTTCTTGTCCTCACCTGGAACTTGTGACTCTGATCCTAACTGGGCCTCACCCAGATCTGGTGACTCTGGCACTCACCTGTGGACCATTATGACCTGGATACTCTGTTCCACACCTGAGCCTCACCTGGACATGATGACTCTGGATCCCCTCTGGGCCTCAGCCTAACATGGGGACTCTGGTCCCCATCTGGATGTCACCCAAACCAGGTGAATCTAGTACCCCTCAAGGCCTCAACTTGACCTGGTGTCTCTGGTCCTCAACTGGGCCTCACCGGGACCTAGTGACTCTGTTCCCCACCTGAGCTTCACCTGGATTGGTGACTCGGGTCCCCACCTGGACTTCACCTGGATCTGGTGACTCTGTTCCCCACCTGGACCTCTCCTGGACTTGGTGACTCTCTTTCCAACAAGAACCTCACCTGGATCTGGTGACTCTGGTCCTCAGTTTGGCCTCACCTGGACCTCGTGTCTCGTCCCCTCTTTGACCTAACTCAGAACTGCTGAATCTTGCCCCACCCAGGGCGCACCCAGACCTGGTGACTCTTGTCCCCAGCTATGCCTCAATTCGACCTGATGAATCTGGTCCTCCCGTGGGCCTCACATGGACCTCGGACTCAGCTGCATAGAGTGTCTCTGGTTCCCACAAGGGGCTCACCTGATACTCCTGACTGTGGTCTTATTCTTTGCCTCACCAGGACCTAGTGATTCTCTTCCACATCTGGGCCTGCATGGCCGTAGTGACTCTGATCCTCACCCAGGCATCACTGGGACCTGGATACTCTATTCCACAACTGGGTCTCACTTGGACCAGTGACCTGTGGTCTCATTCTGGGCCTCAAATAAACTGGTTACTCTGGTTCCCCCTCTGGGCCTTACCCTTACCTGGTGACTCTGGTCACCCCTTGGGCTTCACTTGGGACTGGTGAATCTGGTCCTTAGCTGGTCCGCACCTGGATCTGGTGACTGGTCGCCACCTGGGTCTCACCTGGACTTGGTGAATCCTGTTGCCACCTGCGCCTCACCTGGACCTTGTGACTGTGGTCAAACCTGGACCTCACCTGGATATGTTGGCTCTGGTTCCCATATGGGGCTCTCCTGGACCTGGTTCCTGTGGTCTCCATCTGGCCTCACCTGGAACACAATGACTCTGATCCATATTTGGGCCTCTCCTGGACATGTTGACTCTGGTCCTTACCTGGGCATTTTTAGGACCTGGATACTATCTTTTATACCTGGGCCTCATCTGGACATGGTGACAGTGGTCCCATCTGGACCTCACCTGGATGAGGTGACTAGTTCCCTCAGGGACCTCACCTGAACCTGGTGTCTCAGGTCCTCATATGGGCATCATGGGACCTGGTTACTTACTTCCACATCGGGGCCTCACCTGGACCTCGTGAATCTCGTCCCCCTCTGGGCCTCACCCCGACGTGGTGACTCTGGTCCCCACCTGGATATCACCAGAACCGGGTGACTCTGGTCCCCCTCTGGGAGTCACCCAGCGCTGGGGACAGTGGTCCTCAACTGGGCCTCAACAGAACCTGGTGAATCTACTCCTATCTTAGGCCTCGTGTGGACCTTGTGACTCTTTTCCCACCTGGCATCAATGGGACATGTTTACTCTGTTCCCCACCTGGGCCTCACCTGGACATGTTAACTTTGCTCCACACTTTGGCCTCAACTGGTCCTGATGACTCTGTTCCCCCCACCTAGGCCTCATTCTGGACCTGGTGACTGTGGTCCCCACCTGGGTCTCACCTGGACTGGTGACTCTCGTTTCCACATGAACCATACCTGGACCTGGTGACTGTGGTGTTCTTGTAGACTCACGTTTACCTGGTGACTCCGGTCCCCACTAGGGTCTCACCTGGATCTGGTGACTCTAGCCTGCAGCTTGGCGTCACCTGGACCTGGTGAGTGGGGTTGCCACCTGGGCCTAACCCATAACTGGTGACTAATTCCCCACGTGGGCCTCTTGAACCTGGTGAATCTGGTCCTTACCTGTCCTCTCCCAGACCCAGGGACTCTGCTCAACACCTGGGCCTCACCTGGACCTGATGAATCTGGTCCCCATCTGGGCCTCACCCAGTCCTGGTGACTTTGTTCCCCACCTGGACCTGATTTCTGTGGACTCTTTCTTGGCCTCACCTGGAAGTGGTGACTCTGATCCTATCTGCGCGTCACCCAGAACTGGTCACTCTGGTCCTCACCTGTGGACCATTATGACCTGGATACTCTGCTCCACACCTGAGACTCACCTGGACAAGGTGACTCTGGATCCCCTCTATGCCTCACCCTGTCATGGTGACGCTGGTCCCCTTCTGGATATCACCAAGACCAGGTTAACATGGTTCCCCTCTAGGCCTCAACTTGACCTGGTGACTCTGGTCCTCAACTGGGCCTCACCAGGACCTAGTGAACATGCTCCCCACCTGCGCCTCATCTGGACCTGGTGACACTGGTTCTCCCTGGGCATCATCGGCACATGGTTTCTCTATTCCCCACTGGGACTGACCTAATCCTGGTAACTCTGCTCCTGACTTTGGTCTCTTCTGTACCAGGTGACTCTGGCTCGACCTGGGCCTAACCTGTAACTGGTGACTCTGATCCAAATCATGGCCTCACCAGACCTGGTGACTGCGGTTCCCATCGGGACCTCACCTGGTCCTCATGTCTCTGTTCTCACCTGGGCCTCCCCAGGACCTGGTGTTTCTCGTACCCACCTGGGTAGCATCAGGATATGATTACACTGTTCACTAACTGTGACCCAGCCGGACCTATTATCTCTGGTCTTCACCTCACCACACATGGACATGGTGACACTGGTTACCACCTCGGTCTCACCTGGACATGGTGAGTCTGATCGCCACCTGGGCCTCAATGTAACTGGTGATTCTCGTTCCCACATGGACATCATGTGGATCTGGTGGCTGCAGTGTTTCTAGCTTCTCATGTAATCGTGACTCTGGTCCCCACCAGGGCCTCACCGGGACCTGGTGAGTGTGGTTGCCACCTGCACCTCACCTGGACCTGGTGATTCTGGTCTGCACCTGAGACTACCCTGGATCTGGTGACTGTGGTCTCCACCTGGGCTTCACCTGGATTTGGGGACTCCGGTCCCCATCTGGGCCACACCTGGCCCTGTTGACGATGGTCCTCAACTGGGCAAAATTGGGACCCGGTGACTGTGTTCCACAACTGGACCTCACCTGGACCATGTGACTCTGGTCCCCCTCTGGGTCTCACCGTGCCCTAATGACTCTGAACCCCACTTTGGCCTGACTTGGACCTGCTGTCCTTGGTTGCCACCTGTGCCTGACCTCGAACTGTTGACTCTGGTTCTTTCAAGGGCCTCCCCTGTACCTGGTGATCCTGGTCCCCACCTGGGTCTCACTTGTACGTGGTGACTCTTGTCACCACCGGGGACTCACCTGGACCTGGTTACTGTGTTCCACACATGGGCCTCAAATACACCTGTTGACCATGGTCCCCAAGCCGGCCTCACATGGAGCTGTTGCCTCTGATTCCCAACGTGGCCTCACGTATACCTGGTAACTCTGGTCCTCACCTGGGCCTAATCTGGACCTAGTTTCTCTGGTCCCCACCTGTGCTTCACTTGGATCTGTTGACTCTGGTCCCCACCGGGACTTCACCTGGATCTGGTGACTCTGGTCCCAACCTGGACCTCTCCTGGACCTGGTGACTCTCTTTCCAACATGGAGCTCACCTGGATCTGGTGACTCTGGTCCTCAGTTTGGTCTCACCTGGACCTGGTGTCTCTCGTCCCCACTTGGACCTAACTCAGAACTGCTGAATCTTGCCCCACATAGGCCGCATGCAGACCTGGTGACTCTTGTCCCCAGCTATGCGTCAATTCGACCTGATGAATCTGGTCCTCACGTGGGCCTCACATGGACCTGGGACTCAGCTGGATAGAGTGGCTCTGGTTCCCACAAGGGGCTCACCTGATACTGCTGACTGTGGTCTTATTCTATGCCTCACCAGGACCAAGTGATTCTGTTCCCCATTTGGGCCTGCATGGCCCTAGAGACTCTGGTCCTCACCCAGGCATCATTGGGACCTGGATACTCTATTCCACACCTGGGACTCACTTTGACCAGGGATCTCTGGTCCCATTCTGGGCCTCAAACTAAACTGGTTACTCTGGTTCCCCCTCTGGGCCTCACCCTTACCTGGTGATGCTGGTCACCCCTTGGGCTTCACCTGGGCCTGGTGAATCTGGTCCTTAGCTGGTCCTCACATGGATCTGGTGACTGGTCGCCACCTGGGCCTCACCTGGACTTGGTGAATCCTGTTGACACCTGCGCCTCACCGGGACCTAGTGACTCTTTTCCCACCTGGCATCAATGGGACATGGTTACTCTGTTCCCCACCTGGGCCTCACCTGGATATGATAACTTTGCTCCACACTTTGGCCTCAAATGGTCCTGATGACTCTGGTCCCCCCACCTAGCCCTCAATCTGGACCTGGTGACTGTGGTCCCCACCTGGGTCTCACCTGGACCTGGTGTCTCTCGTTCCCACATGACCACACCTGGACTTGGTGACTGTGGTGTTCTTGTAGACGCACATTTACCTGGTGACTCCAGTCCCCACTAGGGCCTCACGTGGATCTGGTGACTCTGGCCTGAAGGTTGGCCTCACCTGGACCTGGTGAGTGGGGTTGCCACCCCGTACGTTGTGACTGTTCCCCACCTGGGCCTCTTGGACCTGGTGAAACTGGTCCTTACCTGGTCCACTCCCAGAACCGGGGACTCTGGTCACCACCTGGGCCTCACCTGGACCTGTTGAATCTGGTCCGCATCTGGGCCTCACCCAGTCCTGGTGACTGTGTTCCCCACCTGGACCTGATTGCTGTGGACGCTTTCTTGGCCTCACCTGGAACTGGTGACTCTGATCCTATCTGCGCGTCACACAGATCTGGTCACTCTGGTCCTCACCTGTGGACCACTATGACCTGGACACTGTGTTCCACACCTGAGCCTCACCTGGACATGTTGACTCTGGAGCCCCTCTGGGCCTCACCCTGACCTGGTGACTCTGGTCCCCATCTGGATGTCACCTGTACCAGGTGATTCTGGTACCCCTCTAGGCCTCAACCAGATCTGGTGACTCTGGTCCTCAACTGGGCCTCACCTGGACCTAGTGAATATGCTCCATCTGGGCCTCATTTGCCCCTGGTGACTCTGGTCCCTATCTGGGCATCATCGGGACATGGTTCCACTGCATGACCTGCAGGTTGGCCTCACCTGGACCTGGTAACTCTGTTCCCTACCTGGGCATCATCGGGATATGGTTCCACTGCATGGCCTGCAGGTTTCCCTCACCTGGACCTGGTGAGTGGGGTTGACACCTGGGCCTCACCCATGCCTGGTGACACAGGTCCCCACGTGGGTCTCACTTGGACCTGGTGAATCTGGTCCTTACCTGGACCTCACCCGGAACTGGTAACTCTGGTCACCACCTGGGAATAACCTGGACCTGGTGAATCTGGTCCCCATCTGTGCCTCACCCAGTCCTGGTGACTTTGTTCCCCACCTGGGCCTGATTGCTGTGGAATCCTTTTGGCCTCACCTTGAACTGGTGACTCTGATCCTACCTGGGTCTCACCCAGATCTGGTGACTCTGGTCCTCACCTGTGGACCATTATGACCTGGTTACTTTGTTCCACACCTGGGCCTCAAGTAGACCTGTTGACCATGGTCCCCAAGCCGGCCTCACATGGACCTGTTGCCTCTGATCCCCACCGGGGCCTCACGTGTACCTTGTAACTCTGGTCCTCACTTGGGCCTCATCTGGACCTAGAGACTCTGGTCTCCACCTGGGCTTCACCTGGTTCTGGAGACTCTGGTCCCCATCTGGGCTTCACCTGGATCTGGTGACTCTGGTCCCAATCTGGACCTCTCCTGGACTTGGTATCTCTCTTGCCCACTTTGACCTAACTCAGAACTGCTGAATCTTGCCCCACCTATTATGCACCCAGACCTGGTGACTCTTGTCCCCAGCTATTCCTCAATTCGACCTGATGAATCGGGTCTCACATGGACCTCACATGTACCTGGGACTCAGCTGGAAAGAGTGGCTCTGGTTCCCAAAAGGGGCTCACCTTACTGCTGACTGTGTTCTTATTCTATGCCGAAACAGGACCTAGTGATTCTGTTCCCCATCTGGGCCTGCATGGCCCTTGTGACTCTGGTCCTCACACAGGCACACTGGGACCTGGACACTCTATTCCACACCTGGGCCTCACACTGCCAAGGGACCTCTGATCCCATTCTGGGCCTCAACCTTACCTGCTGACTCTGGTTCCCCCTCTGGGCCTCAACCTTACCTGCTGACTCTGGTCACCCCTTGGGATTCACTTGGGCCTGGTGAATCTGGTGTTTAGCTGGTCCGCACCTGGATACGTGACTGGTCGCCACCTGGGCTTCACCTGGACTTGGTGAATCCTGTTGCCACATGCACATCACCTGGACCTTGTGACTGTGGCCCCACGTGGACCTCACCTGGATCTGGTGGCTCTGGTTCCCATATGGGGCTCTCCTGGACCTGGTTCCTGTGGTCTCCATCTGGCCTCACCTGGAACACAATGACTCTGATCCATATTTGGGCCTCTCCTGGACCTGTTGACTCTGGTCCTTACCTGGGCATCATTGGGACCTGGATACTCTCTTATATACCTGGGCCTCAACTGGACCTGGTGACTGTGGTCCCACCTGGGCCTCACCTGGGCGAGGTGACTGGTTCCCACAGGGACCTTACCTGGACCTGGTGACTCAGGTCCTCATATGGGCATCATGGGACCTGGTTTCTCAGTTCCACATCGGGGCCTCATCTAGACCCAGTGATACTCGTCCCCCTCTGGGCCTCT
Source organism: Canis lupus baileyi (assembly GCF_048164855.1). Classification (NCBI taxonomy): domain Eukaryota; kingdom Metazoa; phylum Chordata; class Mammalia; order Carnivora; family Canidae; genus Canis; species Canis lupus. The sequence goes on from NC_132875.1 coordinate 26,767,195, forward strand.
TCCTGACCTGCTGACTCTGGTTCCCACCTGGATATCACCAGAACCGGGGGACTCTGGTCCCCCTCTGGGACTCACCCGGAGCTGGGGACACTGGTCCTCAGCTGGGCCTCAACAGGACCTGGTGAATCTACTCCTCACTTAGACCTCGTCTGGACCTTGTGACTCTTTTCCCACCTGGCATCAATGGGACATGGTTACTGTGTTCCCCACCTGGGTCTCACCTGGACATGATAACTTTGCTCCACACTTTGGCCTCAACTGTTCCTGATGACTCTGGTCCCCCCACCTAGGCCTCAATCTGGACCTGGTGACTGTGGTCCCCACCTGGGTCTCACCTGGATCTGGTGACTCTCGTTCCCACATGAACCAAACCTGGACCTGGTGACTGTGGTGTACTTGTAGACTCACATTTACCTGGTGACTCGTGTCCCCACTAGGGCCTCACCTGGATCTGGTGACTCTGGCCTGCAGGTTCGCCGCACTTGGACCTGGTGAGTGGGGTTGCCACCTGGCCCTCACCGAAACCTGGTGACTTAGGTCCCCACGTGGACCTCTTGGACCTGTTAATCTGGTCCTTACCTGGTACTCTCTCAGACCCGGGGACTCTGGTCCCCATCTGGGCCTCACCAGGACCTGGTGATTCTGGTCCCCATCTGGGCCTCACCCAGTCCTGGTGACTTTGTTCCCCACCTGGACCTGATTGCTGTGGACTCTTTCTTGGCCTCACCTGGAACTGGTGTCTCTGATCCTATCTGCGCGTCACCCAGACCTGGTGACTCTGGTCCTCACCTGGGCATCATTGGTACCTGGTGACTCTGTTCCACACCTGAGCCTCACCTGGACATGTAGACTCTGGAACCTCTCTGGGCCTCACCCTGACCTGGTGACTCTGGTCCCTACGTGGGCAACATCGCGACCTGGTTCCACATAATGGTCTGCAGGTTGGCCTCTTCTTGACCTGGTAACTCTCTTCCCTACCTGGGCATCATCGGGACATGGTTCCACTGCATGGCTTTTAGGTGGGCCGCACCCGGAGCTCGTACCTCTGGTCCCTACCTGGGCATCATCGGGACGTGTTTACTCTATTCCCAGTGGGACTGACCTGATCGTGGTAACTCTGGTCCTGACTTTCGCCTCTTCTGTGCCATGTGACTCTGGCTCCCCCTGGACCTCACTTGTAAGTGGTGATTCTGATCCTAAGCATGGCCTCACCTGACCTGGTGACTGTGGTTTCCATCGGTACCTCACCTGGTCCTCATATCTCTGGTCCCAACTGGGACTCACCAGGAACTTGTATCTGGTACACACATGAGTAGCATCAGTATATGGTTACACTGTTCACTAACAGTGACCCGGCCGGACCTATTAACTCATGTCTTCACCTGGTCCACACTTGGACATGGTGACACTGGTTCCCACCAGGGTCTCACCTGGACATGGTGACTCAGATCGCCACCTGGTCCTCACCTGTAACTGGTGATTCTCGTTCCCACATGGACATCATGTGGACCTGGTGGCTGCAGTGTTTCTAGCTTCTCATGTACCTCGTGACTCTGGTCCCCACCAGGGCTTCACCCGGACTTGGTGAGTGTGGTTGCCACCTGCACCTCACCAGGACCTGGTGATTCTGGTGTCCACCTGAGACTACCCTGGATCTGGTGACTGTGGTCCCCACCTGGGCTTCACCTGAATTTGGGGACTTCGGTCCCCATCTGGGCCTCACCTGGCCCTGTTGACCATGGTCCTCAACTGGGCAAAATTGGGACCCGGTGACTGTGTTCCACAACTGGACCTCACCTGGACAAGGTGACTCTGGTCCCCCTCTGGGTCTCACTGTGCCCTAGTGACTGTGAACCCCACCTTGGCCTGACTTGGACCTGCTGACCCTGGTTGCCACCTGCGCCTGACCTCGAACTGTTGACTCTGGTTCTCTCAAGGGCCTCACCTGTACTTGGTGATCCTGGTCCCCAATTGGGCCTCAACTGGACGTGGTGACTCTTGTCACCACCGGGGACTCACCTGGACATGATTACTGTGTTCCACACCTGAGCCTCAGGTAGACCTGTTGACCATGGTCCCCAAGCCGGCCTCACGTGGATATTTTGGCTCTGATCCCCGCCGGGGGTTACGTGTATCTGGTAACTCTGATCCTTACCTGGGTCTAATCAGGACCTAGTGACTCTGGTCCCCACCTGGGCTTCACCTGGATCTCGTGACTCTGGTCCCCACCTGTACCTCACCTGGATCTGGGGACTCTGGTCCCCACATGGACCTCTCCTGGACCTGGTGACTCTCTTTCCAACATGGACCTCACCTGGATCTGGTGACTCTGGTCCTCAGTTTGGCCTCACCTGGACCTGGTGTCTCTCGTCCCCACTTTGACCTAACTCAGAACTGCTGAATCTTGCCCCACCTAGCCCGCACCCATACCTGGTGACTCTTGTCCCGAACTATGCCTCAATTCGACCTGATGCATCTGGTCCTGACGTGGGGCTCACATGGACCTGTTACTCAGCTGGATAGAGTGGCTCTGGTTCCCACAAGGGGCACACCTGATACTGGTGATTGTGGTCTTATTCTATGCCTCAACAGGATCTAGTGATTCTGTTCCCCATCTGGGCCTGCATGGCCCTAGTGACTCTGGTCCTCACCCAGGCATCATTGGGACCTGGATACTCTATGGCACACCTGGGCCTACCTTTGACCAGGGACCTCAGGTCCCATTCTTGGCCTCAAACTAAACTGGTTACTCTGGTTCCCACTCGGGCCTCACCCTTACCTGGTGACTCTGGTCACCCCTTGGGCTTCACTTGGGCCTCGTGAATCTGGTCCTTAGCTGGTCCGCATCTGGATCTGGTGACTGGTGGCCACCTGGGCCTGACCTGGACTTGGTGAATCCTGTTGCCACCTGCGCCTCACCTGGACCTTCTGACTGTGGTCACAACTGGACCTCACCGTGATCTGTTGGCTCTGGTTCCCATATGGGGCTCTCCTGGACCTGGTTCCTGTGGTCTCCTTCTGGCCTCACCTGGAACACAATGACTCTCATTCATATTTGGTCCTCTCCTGGACCTGTTGACTCTGGTCCTTACCTGGGCATCATTGGGACCTGGATACTCTCTATATACCTGGGCCTCACCTGGACCTGGTGACTGTGGTCCCACCTGGGCCTCACCTAGACGAGGTGACTGGTTCCCACAGGGACCTCATTTGGACCTGGTGACTCAGGTCCTCATATGGGCATCATGGGACCAGGGTTCTCAGTTCCACATCGGGGTCTCATCTGGACCTAGTGATTCTCGTCCCCCTCTGGGCCTCACCCTGACGTGGAGACTCTGGTCCCCACCTGGATATCACCAGAACCGGGTGACACTTGTCCCCCTCTGGGACTCACCCGGAGATGGGGCACTGGTCCTCAACTGGGCCTCAACAGGACCTGGTGAATCTACTCCTCACTAAGGCCTCGTCTGGACCTTGTGACTCTTTTCCCACCTGGCATCAATGGGACATGGTTACTCTTCCACAACTGGGCCTCACATGGACCTGATAACTTTGCTCCACACTTTGGCCTCAACTAGTCCTGATGACTCTGGTCCCCCGACCTAGGCCTCACCTGGACCTGTTGACTGTGGTCCCACCTGGGCCTCAACTGGACCTGGTGATTGTGGTCCCCACCTGGGTCTCACCTGGACCTGGTGACTCTCATTCCCACATGAATCACACCAGGATCTGGTGACTGTGTTGTTTTTGTAGAATCATTTTTAACTGGTGACTCCAGTCCCCACTAGGTCCTCACGTGGATCGGGTGACTTGGCCTGCAGGTTGGCCTCACATGGACCTGGTTAGTGGGGATGCCACCTGGGCCTCACCCATAATTGGTGACTCAGGTCCCCATGTGGGCCTCTTCTACCTGCTGAATCTGGTCCTTACCTGGTCCTCTCCCAGACCTGGGGACTCTGGTCACCATCTGGGCCTCACCTGGACCTGGTGAATCTGGTCCCCATCTTGGCCTCACTCAGTCCTGGTGACTTTGTTCCCCACCTGGACCTGGTTGCTGTGGACTCCTTCTTGGCTAACCTGGAACTGCTGACTCTGATGCTAACTGGGCCTCACCCAGATCTGGTGATTCTGGTCCTCACCTGTGGACCATTATGACCTGGATATTCTGTTCCACACTTGAGCCTCACCTGGATAAGTTGACTCTGGATCCACTCTGGGCCTCAGCCTGACATGGGGACTCTGGTCCACATCTGTTTGTCACCAGACCAGGTGAATCTGGTACCCCTCTAGGCCACACCTAGACCTGGTGACTCTGGTCCTCAACTGGGCCTCAACGGGACCTAGTGAACATGCTCCCCACCTGCGCCACATCTGGGACTGGTGACTCTGGTTCTACCTGGGCATCACCAGGACATGATTACTCTATTCCCACTTGGAGTGACCTGATCCTGGTAACTCTGGTCCTGACTTTGGCCTCTTCTGTACCAGGTGACTCTGGCTCCACCTGGGCCTCACCTGGAACTGGTGACTCTGATCCTAAGCATGGCCTCACCTGACCTGGTGACTGTGGTTCCCATCGGGACCTCACCTGGACCTCATGTCTCTGGTCCCACTTGGGCCTCACCAGGACCTGGTGTCTCTGCTACCCACCTGGGCAGCATCAGGATATGGTTACACTGTTCACTAACAGTGACCCAGCCGGACCTATTAACTCTGGTCTTCACCTGGGCCACACCTGGACATGGTGACACTGTTTCCCACCTGGGTCTCACCTGGACATGTTGAGTCGGATCCCCACCTGGTCCTCACCTGTAACTGGTGATTCTCGTTCCCACATGGAGATCATTTGGACCTGTTGGCCGCAGTGTTTCTAACATCTTTTTTTTTAATTTTTATTTATTTATGATAGTCACAGAGAGAGAGAGAGGCAGAGACACAGGCAGAGGGAGAAGCAGGCTCCATGCACCGGGAGCCCGACGTGGGATTCGATCCCGGGTCTCCAGGATCGCGCCCTGGTCCAAAGGCAGGCGCCAAACCGCTGCGCCACCCAGGGATCCCGTGTGTTTCTAGCTTCTCATGTACCTCGTGACTTCTCATGTACCCAACCAGTGCCTTACCGGGACCTGGTGAGTTTGGTTGCCACCTGCACCACACCTGGACCTGGTGATTCTGGTCTGCACCTGAGTCTACACTGGATCTGGTGACTGTGGTCCCCACCTGGGCTTCACCTGGATTTCGGGACTCCGGTCCCCATCTGGGCCTCACCTGGCCCTGTTGACCGTGGTCCTCAACTGGGCAAAATTGGGACCTGGTGACTGTGTTCCACAACTGAACCTCACCTGGACCATGTGACTATGCTCCCCCTCTGGGTCTCACCGTGCCCTAGTGACTGTGAAGTCCCCTTTGGCTTGACTTGGACCTGCTGACCCTGGTTGCCACCTGCGCCTGAACTCGAACTCTTGACTCTGGTTCTTTCAAGGGCCTCCCCTGTACCTGGTGATCCTGGTCCCCACCTGGACCTCACCTGGACGTGGTGACTCTTGTCACCACGGGGGACTAACCTGGACCAGCTTACTGTGTTTCACACCTGGGTCTCAAGTGGACCTGTTGACGATGGTCCCCAAGCCGGCCTCACATGGACCTGTCGCCTCTGATCCCCACCGGATCCTCACGTGTACCTGGTAACTCTGGTCCTCACCTGGGCCTCATCTGAACCTAGTGACTCTGGTCCTCACCTGGGCTTCACCTCGATCTGGTGACTCTGGTCCCCACCTGGACTTCACCTGGATATAGTGACTCTGGTCCCCACATGGACCTCTCCTGGACTTGGTGACTCTCTTTCCAACATGGACCTGACCTGGATGTGGTGAATCTGGTAATCAGTTTGGCCTCACCTGGACCTGGTGTCTCTCGTCACCACTTTGACATAACTCAGTACTGCTGAATCTTGCCCCACCTAGGCCGCACCCAGACCTGGTGACTCTTGTCCCCAGCTATGCCTCAATTCGACCTGGTGAATCTGGTCCTCACGTGGACTTCACATGGACCTGGGACTCAGCTGGATACAGTGGCTCTGGTTCCCACAAGGGACTCACCTGATACTGGTGACTGTGGTCTTTTTCTATGCCTCACCAGGACCTAGTGATTCTGTTCCCCATCTGGGCCTGCATGGCCCTAGTGACTCTGGTCCTCACCCAGGCATCATTCGAACCTGGATACTCTATTCCACACCTGGGCCTCACTTTGACCAGGGACCTCTGGTCCCATTCTGGGCCTCAAACTAAACTGGTTACTCTGGTTCCCCCGCTGGGCCTCACCCTTACCTGGTAATCTGGTCACCCCTTGGGCTTCACTTGGTCCTGGTGAATCTGGTCCTTAGCTGGTCCTCACATGGATCTGGTGACTGGTCGCCACCTGGGCCTCACCTGGACTTGGAGAATCCTGTTGCCACCTGCGCCTCACCGGGACCTTGTGACTCTTTTCCCACCTGGCATCAATGGGACATGGTTACTCTGTTCCCCACCTGGGCCTCACCTGGACATGATAACTTTGCTCCACACTTTGGCCTCAACTGGTCCTGATGACTCTGGTCCCCCCACCTAGGCTTCAATCTGGACCTGGTGACTGTGGTCCCCACCTGGTTCTCACCTGGACCTGGTGTCTCTCGTTCCCACATGAACAACACCTGGACTTGGTGACTGTGGTGTTCTTGTAGACGCACATTTACCTGGTGACTCCGGTCCCCACTAGGGCCTCACGTGGATCTGGTGACTCTGGCCTGAAGGTTGGCCTCACCTGGACCTGGTGAGTCGGGTTGCCACACCATAACTGGTGACTCAGTTCCCAACGTGGGCCTCTTGGACCTGTTAATCTGGTCCTTACCTGGTCCAATCCCAGACCCGGGACACTGGTCACCACCTGGGCCTCACCTGGACCTGTTGAATCTGGTCCCAATCTGGGCCTCACCCAGTCCTGGTGACTGTGTTCCCCACCTGGACCTGATTGCTGTGGACTCTTTCTTGGCCTCACCTGGAACTGGTGACTCTGATCCTATCTGCGCATCACCCAGATCTTGTCACTCTGGTCCTCACCTGTGGACCACTATGATCTGGACACTGTGTTCCACACCTGAGCCTCACCTGGACATGATGACTCTGGAGCCCCTCTGGGCCTCACCCTGACCTGGTGACTCTGGTCCCCATTTGGATGTCACCTGTACCAGGTGATTCTGGTACCCCTCTATGCCTCAACCAGATCTGGTGACTCTGGTCCTCAACTGGGCCTCACCTGGAGCTAGTGAATATGCTCCATCTGGCCCTCATTTGGACCTGGTGACTCTTGTCCTTTCCTGGGGATCATAGGGATATGGCTCCACTGCATGACCTGCAGGTTGGCCTCACCTGGACCTGGTAACTCTGGTCCCTACCTGGGCATCATCGGGACATGGTTCCACTGCATGGCCTGCAGGTTGGCCTCACCTGGACCTGGTAACTCTAGTCCCTACCTGGGCATCATCGGGACATGGTTCCTCTCAATGGCCTGCAGGTTGCCCTGACCTGGACATGGTGAATTGGGTTGACACCTGAGCCTCACCCTTGTCTCGTGACACAGGTCCCCACGTGGGTCTCACTTGGACCTGGTGAATCTGGTCCTTACCTGGACCTCACCCGGAATTGGTAACTCTGGTCACCACCTGGGAATCTCCTGGACCTGGTGAATCTGGTCCCCATCTAGGCCTCACTCAGTCCTGGTGACTTTGTTCCCCACCTGGGCCTGATTCCTGTGGACTCCTTCTTGGCCTCACCTTGAACTGGTGACTCTGATCCTAACTGGGTCTCACCCAGATCTGGTGACTCTGGTCCTCACCTGTGGACCATTATGACTGGATACTTTGTTACACACCTGAGCCTCACCTGGACATGATGACTCTATATCCCCTCTGGGCCTCAGCCTGACATGGTGACTCTGGTCCCCATCTGGATGTCACCTAGACCAGGTGAATCTGGTACCCCTCTAGGCCTCAACTTGACCTGGTGACTCTGGTCCTCAACTGGGCCTCACCATGACGTAGTGAACATGCTCCCCACCTGCGCCTCATCTGGACCTGGTGACTCTGGTTCTACCTGGGCATCATCGGGACATGGTTACTCTATTCCCCTCTGGGACTGACCTGATCCTGGAAACTCTGGTCCTGACTTTGGCCTCTTCTCTACCAGGTGACTCTGGCTCCACCTGGGCATCACCTGTAACTGGTGACTCTGATTCTAAGCATGGCCTCACCTGACATGGTGACTGGTTCCCATCGGGACCTCAACTGGACCTCAGGTCTCTGGTCCCATCTCGGGGTCACCAGGACCTGGTGTCTCTGTAACCACCTGTGTAGCATCAGGATATGGTTACACTGTTCACTTACAGTGACCCAGCCGGACCTATTAACTCTAGTCTTCAACCGGGCCACACCTGGTCATGGTGACACTGGCTCCCACCTGGGTCTCACCTGGACATGGTGAGTCGGATCACCACCTGGTCCTCACCTGTAACTGGTGATTCTCCTTCCCACATGAACATCATGTGGACCTGGTGGCTGCAGTGTTTCTAGGTTTGCATGTACCTCATGACTCTGGTCCTCACCAGGGTCCACCGGTTCCTGGTGAGTGTGGTTGCCACCTGCACTTCACCTGAACCTGGTGATTCTGGTCTGCACCTGAGACTACCCTGGATCTGGTGACTGTGGTCCCCACCTGGGCTTCACCTGGATCTGGAGACTCTGGCCCCCACCTGGACTTTACCTGGACCTGGTGACTGTGGTCCCACCCGGGCCTCTAATGGATGAGGTGACTGGTTCCCACAGGGACCTCACCTGGACCTGGTGACTCAGGTCCTCATATGGGCATCATGGTACCTGGTTTCTCAGTTCCACATCGGGGCCTCACCTGGACCTAGTGATTCTCGTCCCCCTCTGGGCCTCAACCTGACGTGGTGACTCTGGTCACTCCTGGATATCACCAGAACCGGGTGACTCTGGTCCCCCCCTGGGACTCTGCCGGAGCTGGGGACACTGGTCCTCAGCTGGGCCTCAACAGGACCTGGTGAATCTACTCCTCACTTAGGCCTCTTCTGGACCTTGTGACTCTTTTCCCACCTGGCATCAATGGGACATGGTTACACTGTTGCCCACCTGGGCCTCTCCTGGACATGATAACTTTGCTCCACACTTTGGCCTTAACTGGTCCTGATGAATCTTGTCCCCCCACCTAGACCTCAATCTGGACCTGTGAGTGTGGTCCCCACCTGGGTGCCACCTGGACCTGGTGACTCTCGTTCCCACTTGAAACACACCTGGCCCTGTTGACTGTGGTGTTCTTGTAGACTCACATTTACTTGTGACTCCGGTCCCCACTAGGGCCTCACCTGGATCTGGTGACTCTAACCTGCAGGTTGGCCTCACCTGGACCTGGTGAGTCGGGTTGCCACATGGGCCTCACCCATACGTGTTGACTCAGGTCCACACGTGGGCTTCTTGGACCTGGTGAATCTGGTCATTACCTGGTCCTCTCCCAGACTCGGGGACTCTGGTCACCACCTGGGCCTCACCTAGATCTGGTGAATCTGGTCCCCATCTGGATCTCACCCAGTCCTGGTGACTTAGTTCCCCACCTTGACCTGATTGCTGTGGACTCTTTCTTGGCCTCACCTGGAACTGGTGACTCTGATCCTATCTGCGCGTCACCCAGACCTGGTGACTCTGGTCCTCATCTGGGCATCATTGGTACATGGTGACTCTGTTCTACACCTGAGCCTCACCTGGACATGATGACTCTGGAACCATTCTGAGCCTTACCCTTCTCTGGTGACACTGGTCCCCATCTGGATGTCACCTGGACCAGGGGATTCTCGTATCCCTCTAGGCCTCAACCAGATCTGGTGACTCTGGTCCTCAACTGGGCCTCACCTGGACCTAGTGAATATGCTCCATGTGGGCCTCATTTGGACCTGGTGACTCTGGTCCCTACCTGGGCATCATAGGGATATGGTTCCACTGCATGGCCTGCAGGTTGGCCTCACTTGGGCCTGGTAAATCTGGTCCCTACCTGGGCATCATCGGGACACGGTTCCTCTCCATCGCCTGCAGGTTGGCCTCACCTGGACCTGGTGAGTGGGGTTGCCAATTGTGCCTCACCCATACATGGTCACACAGGTCCCCACGTGGGCCTCAATTGGACCTGGTGAATCTGGTCCTTATCTGGTCCTTCCCTGAACTGGTAACTCTGGTCACCACTTGAGAATCACCTGGGCCTGGTGAAACTGGTCCCCATCTGGGCCTCACCCAGTACTGGTGACTTTGTTCCCACATGGACCTGATTGCTGTGGACGCCTTCTTGGCCTCACCTGGAACTGGTGTCTCTGATCCTATCTGCGCGTCACCCAGACCTGGTGAATCTGGTCCTCAACTGGGCATCATTGGCACCTGGTGACTCTGTTCCACACCTGAGCCTCACTTGGACATGATGACTCTGGAACCTCTCTGGGCCTCACCCTGACCTGGTGACTCTGGTCCCCATCTCGATGTCACCTGAACCAGGTGATTCTGGTACCCTTATAGGGCTCAACCAGATCTGGTGACTCTGGTCCTCAACAGGGCCTCACCTAGACCTAGTGAATTTGCTCCATCCGGGCCTCATTTGGACATGGTGATTCTGATCCCTACCTCGGCATTACCGGGACATGGTTCCACTGAATGGCCTGCAGGTGTGCCTCACCTGGACCTGATAACTCTAGACCCCACCTGGGCATCATCAGGACATGGTTCCTCGGCATGGCCTGCAGGTTGGCCTCACTTGGACCTAGTGAGTGGGGTTGTCAGCTGAGACTCACCCATGCCTGGTGACACAGGTCCCAACGTGGGCCTCACGTGGACGTGGTGAATCTGGTCCTTCCCTTTCCTCACCCGGAACTGGTAACTCTGGTCATCACCTGGGAATCACCTGGACATTGTGATTCTGGTCCCCATTGGGCCTCATCCATTCCAGGTGACTTTGTTCCCACCTGGACCTGATTGCTGTGTACTCCTTATGGCCCTCACCTGGAACTAGTGACTCTGATCCTAACTGGGCCTCACCCAGATCTGGTGACTCTGGTCCTCACCTGTGGACCATTATGACCTGGATACTCTGTTCTACACGTGAGCCTCACCTGGACATGATGACTCTGGATCCCCTCTGGGCCTCAGCCTGACATGGTGACTCTGGTCCCCATCTGGATGTCACCTACACCAGGTGAATCTGGTACCCCTCCAAGCCTCAACTAGACCTGGTGACTCGGTCCTCAACTTGGCCTAACCGGAACCTAGTGAATGTGCTCCCACCTGCAACTAATCTGGCCCTGGTAACTCTGGTTCTACCTGGGCATCATCGGGACATGGTTACTCTGTTCCACACTGGGACTGACCTGATCCTGGTAACTCTGGTCCTGACTTTGGCCTCTTCTGTACCAGGTGACTCTGGCTCCACATGGGCCTCACCTGTAACTGGTGACTCTGATTCTAAGCATGGCCTCACCTGACCTGGTGACTGTGGTTCCATCGGATCTTACCTGGGCCTTGTGTCTCTGGTCCCACCTGGGCCACACCAGGACCTGGTGTCTCTGGTACCCACCTGGGTAGCATCAGGATATGGTTACATTGTTCACTAATAGTGACCCAGCCAGACCTATTAACTCCGGTCTTCAACTGGGCCACACCTGGACATGGTGACACTGGTTCCCATCTGGGTCTCACCTGGACATGGTGAGTCGGATCCCCACCTGGTCCTCACCTGTACCTGGTGATTCTCATTCCAGCATGGACATCATGTTCACCTGGTGGCTGCAGTGTTTCTAGCTTCTCATGTACCTAGTGACTCTGGTCCCCAGCAGGGCCTCACAGGGACCTGGTGAGTGTGGTTGCCACCTGCACCTCACCTGGACCTGGTGATTCTGGTCTGCACCTGAGACTACCCTGGATCTGGTGACTGTGGTTCCCTCCTGGGCTTCACCTGGATTTGGGGACTCTGGTCCCCATCTGGGCCTCACCTGGCCCTGTTGACCATGGTCCTCAACTGGGCAAAATTGGGACCCTGTGACTGTGTTCCACAACTGGACCTCACCTGGAACAGGTGACTCTGGTCCCCCTCTGGGTCTCACTGTGCCCTAGTGACTGTGAACCCCACTTTGGCCTGGCTACGACCTGCTGACCCTGGTTGCCAACTGCGCCTGACCTCGAACTGTTGACTCTGGTTCTTTCAAGGGCCTCCCCTGTACCTGGTGATCCTGGTGCCCACCTGGACCTCTCCTGGACGTGGTGACTCTTGTCACCACCGGGGACTCACCTGGACCTGCTTACTGTGTTCCACACCTGGGCCTCAAGTACACCTCTTGACCATGGTCCCCAAGCCCGCCTAACATGGACCTGTTGCCTCTGATCCCCACCGGGGCCTCACGTGTACCTGGTAACTCTGGTCCTCACCTGGGCCTCATCTGCACCTAGAGACTCTGGTCCTCCCCTGGACTTCACCTGGATCTGGTGACTCTGATCCCCACCTGGACTTTACCTGATCTGGTGACTCTGGTCCCCAGCTTGACCTCTCCTGGACCTGGTGACTCTCTTTCCAACATGGATCTCAACTGGATCTGGTCACTCTGGTCCTCAGTTTGGTCTCAGCTGGACCTTGTGTCTCTCGTCCTCACTTTGCCCTAACTCAGAACTGCTGAATCTTGCCCCACCTAGGCCGCACCCAGACCTGGTGACTCCTGTCCCCAGCTATACCTCAATTCGACCTGATGAATCTGGTCCTCACGTGGGCCTCACATGGACCTGGGACTCAGCTGGATGGAGTGGCTCTGGTTCCCACAAGGGGCTCACCTGATACTGGTGACTGTGTTCTTATTCTATGCCTCCCCAGGACCTAGTGATTCTGTTCCCCATCTGGGCTTGCATGGCCCTAGTGACTCTGGTCCTCACCCAGGCATCATTGGGACCTGGATACTCTATTCCACACCAGGGTGTCACTTTGACCAGGGACCTCTGGTCCCATTCTGGGCCTCAAACTAAACTGGTTACTCTGGTTCCCCGTCTGGGCCTCACCCTTACCTGGTGACTCTGGTCACCCCTTGGGCTCCACTTGGGCCTGGTGAATCTGGTCCTTAGCTGGTCCGCACCTGGATCTGGTGACAGGTCTCCACGTGGACCTCACCTGTACTTGGTGAATCCTGTTGCCACCTGCGCCTCACCTGGACCTTGTGACTGTGGTCCCACCTGGACCTCACCTGGATCTGGTGGCTCTGGTTCCCATATGGGACTCTATTGGACCTGGTTCCTGTGGTCTCCTATGGCCTCACCTGGAACACAATGACTCTGATCCATATTTGTGTCTCTCCTGGATCTTGACTCAGGTCCTTATCTGGGCATCATTGGGACCTGGATACTCTCTTATATACCTGGGCCTCACCTGGAACTTGAGACTGTGGTCCCACCTGGGCCTCACCTGGTCGAGGTGACCGGTTGCCACAGGGACATCACCTGGACCTGGTGACTCAGGTCCTCATATGGGCATCATTCACCTGGTTTCTCAGTTCCACATCGGGGCCTCAACTGGACCTAGTGATTTCGTCCAACTCTGGGCCTCACCCTGACCTGGTGACTCTGGTCCTCACCTGGATATCATCAGAACCGGGTGACTCTGGCCCCCCTCTGGGACTCACCCGGAGCTGGGGACACTGGTCCTCAACTGGACCTCAACAGTACTTGTTGAATCTACTCCTCACTTAGGCCTCGTATGCACCTTGTGACTCTTTTCCCACCTGGCATCAATGGGACATGGTTACTCTGTTCCCCACCTGGGCCTCACCTGGACATCATACCTTGGCTCCACACTTTGGCCTCAACTGTTCCTGATGACACTGTTCCCCCCACCTAGGCCTCAATCTGGACATGGTGACTGTCGCCACCTGGGTCTCACCTGGACCTAGTGACTCTCATTCCCTCATGACCCACACCTGGACCTGGTGACTGTGGTGTTCTTGTAGACTCACATTTACCTGGTGACTCCGGTCCCCACTAGGGCCTCAACTGGATCTGGTGACTCTGGCCTGCAGGATGGCTCCACCTGGACATGGTGAGTGGGCTGCCACTCCATTCCTGGTGACTCAGGTCCCCAGGTGGACCTCTTGGACCTGGTGAATCTGGTCCTTACCTGGTCCTTCCCGGAACTGGTAACTCTGGTCACCACTTGGGCCTCACCTAGACCTGGTGAATCTGGTACCCATCTAGTCCTCACCGAGTCCTGGTGACTTTGTTCCCAACCTGGACATGATTGCTGTGGACTCTTTCTTGGCCTCACCTGGAACTGGTGACTCTGATCCTATCTGCGTGTCACCTAGACGTGGTGACTCTGGTCCTCACCTGGACATGATTGGTACCTTGTGACTATGTTCCACACGCTGACCCTCACCTGGACACGATGACTATGGAACCACTCTGGGCCTCACACTAACCTGCTGACTCTGGTCTCCATCTGGATGCCTCTTGGACCAGGTGATTCTGGTACCCCTATAGTCCTCAACGAGATCTGGTGCCTCTGGTCCTGAACTGGGCCTCACCTGGACTTAGTGAATATGCTCTATCTGGGCCTTACCTGGACCTGGTAAGTCTGGTGCCTACCTGGGCATCATCGGGATATGGTTCCACTGCATGGCTGCAGGTTGGCCTCACCTGGACCTGGTAAATCCGGTCCCTACCTGGGCATCATCGTGACACCGTTCCTCTGCATGGCCTGCAGGTTGGCCTCAGCTGGACCTGGTGAGTGGGGTTGCCACCTGTGCCTCACCCATACCTGGTGACACAGGTCCCCACGTGGGCCTCACTTGGACCTGGTGAATATGGTCCTTACTTGGTCCTCACCCGGAACTGGTAACTCTGGTCATCATCAGGGAATCTCCTGGACCTTGTGAATCTGGTCCCCATCTGGGCCTCACCCAGTCCTGGTGACTTTGTTCCCCACCTGGACCTGATTGCTGTGAAATCCTTATTGTCCTCACCTGGAACTGTTGCCTCTGATCCTAACTGGCATCCCCCAGATCTGGTGACTCTGGTCCTCACCTGTGGACCATTATGACCTGGATACTCTGTTCCACACCTGAGCCTCACCTGGTCATGATGACCCTGGATGCCCTCTGGGCCTCAGCCTGACATGGTGACTCTGGTCCCCATCTGGATATCACCAATACCAGGTGAATCTGGTACCCCTCTATGCCTCAACTAGACCTGGTGATTCTGGTCCTCAACTGGGCCTCAACGGGACCTAGTGAACATGCTCCCCACCTGAGCCTCATCTGGACCTGGTGACTCTGGTTCTACCTGGGCATCATCGGGACATGGTTACTTTATTCCCCGCTGGGACTGACCTGATCCTGGTAACTCTAGTCCTGACTTTGACCTCTTCTGTACCAGGTGACTCTGACTCAAACTGGGCCTCACCTGTAACTGGTGACTCTGACCTAAGCATGGCCTCACCTGATCTGGTACTGTGGTTCCCATCGGGACCTCACCTGAACCTCATGTCTCTTGTCCCACCTGGGCTTCACCAGGCCCTGGTGTCTCTGGTCCCCACCTGGGTAGCATCAGTATATGGTTACACTGTTCACTAACAGTGACCCTCCCGGACCTATTAACTGTGGTCTTCACCTTGTACACACCTGGACATGGTGACACTGGTTCCCACATGGGTCTCACCTGGACATGGTGAGTCTGATCCCCAACTGTGCCTCAATGTAACTGGTGATTCTCGTTCCCACATGGACATCATGTGGACCTGGTGGCTGCAGTGTTTCTAGCTTCTCATGCACCTCGTGGCTCTGGTCCCCACCAGGGCCTCACCGGGACCTGGTGAGTGTGGTTGCCACCTGCACCTCACCTGGACTTTCCTTATTCATGTCTGCCCCTGAGACTACCCTGGATCTGGTGACTGTGGTCCCCACCTGGGCTTCACCTGGATTTGGGGACTCCGGTCCCCATCTGGGCCTCATCTGGCCCTGATGACCATGGTCCTCAACTGGGCACAATTGGGACCCGGTGACTGTGTTCCACAACTGGACCTCACCTGCACCATGTGACTCTGGTCCCCCTCTGGGTCTCACCGTGCCCTAGTGACTGTGAATCCAACTTTGGCCTGACTTGGAACTGCTGACGCTGGTTGCCACCTGCGCCTGACCTCGAACTGTTGACTCTGGTTCGTTCAAGGGCTTACCCTGTACCTGGTGATCCTGGTCCCCACCTGGGACTCACCTGGACGTGGTGACTCTTGTCACCACCGGGGACTCACCTGGACCTGCTTACCTTGTTCCACATCTGGGCCACAAGTAGACTTGTTGACCCTGGTCTCCAAGCCGGCCTCACATGGACCTGTTGCCTCTGATCCCCACCGGGGCCTCACGTGTACCGGGTATCTCTGGTCCTAACCAGGGCCTCATCTGGACCTAGAGACTCTGGTCCCCACCTGGGCTTCACCTGATTCTGGTGACTCTGGTCCCCACCTGGACTTCACCTGGATCTGGTGACTCTTGTCCCACCTGGACCTCTCCTGGACCTGGTGACTCTCTTTCCAACATGGACCTCACCTGGATCTGGTGCCTCTGGTCCTCATTTTCGCCTCTCCTGGACCTGGTGTCTCTCATCCCCACTTTCACCTAACTCAGAACTGCTGAATCATGCCCCACCTAGGCCGCACCCAGACCTGGTGACTCTTGTCCCCAGCTATGCCTCAATTCGACCTGATGAATCTTGTCCTCACGTGGGCCTCACATGGACGTGGGACTCAGCTGGATTGAGTGGCTCTGGTTCCCACAAGGGGCTCACCTGATTCTGGTGACTCTGGTCTTATTCTATGCCTCACCAGGACCTAGTGATTCTGTTCCCCATCTGCGCCTGCATGACCCTAGTGACTCTGGTCCTCACCCAGGCATCATTGGGATCAGGATAATCTATTCCACACCAGGGTGTCACTCTGACCAGGGACCTCTGGTCCCATTTTGTTCCTCAACTAAACTGGTTACTCTGGTTATCCCTCTGGGCCTCACCCTTACCTGGTGACTCTGGTCACCCCTTGGGCTTCACTTGGGACTGGTGAATCTGGTCCTTAGCTGGTCCACACCTGGATCTGGTGACAGGTCGCCACCTGGGGCTCACCTGGACTTGGTGAATCCTGTTGCCACCTGCGCCTCACCTGGACCTTGTGACTGTGGTCCCACCTGGACCTCACCTGGATCTGGTGGCTCTGGTTCCCATATGGCGCTCTCCTGGTCCTGGTTCCTGTGGTCTCCTTCTGGCCTCACCTAGAACACAATGACTCTGATCCATATTTGGGCCTCTCCTGGACCTGTGGACTCTGGTCCTTACCTGGGAATCATTGGGACCTGGATACTCTCTTATATAACTTGGCCTCACCTGGACCTGGTGAGTGTGGTCTCACCTGGGCCTCACCTGGACGAGGTAACTGGTTCCCCAGGGACCTCACCTGGACCTGGTGTCTCAGGTCCTCATATGGGCATCATTGGACCTGGTTTCTCAGGTCCACATTGGGGCCTCACCTGGACCTAGGGATTCTCGTCCCCCTCTGGCCTCACCCTGACGTGGTGACTCTGGTCCCCTCCTGGATATCACCAGAACCGGGTGACTCTGGTCCCCCTCTGGGACTCACCCAGAGCTGGGGACACTGGTCCTCAAATGGGCCTCAACAGGACCTGGTGAATCTACTCCTCACTTAGGCCTCGTCCGGACCTTGTGACTCTTTTCCCAACTGGCATCAATGGGACATGGTTACTCTGTTCCCCAACTATGCCTCTACTGGACATGATAACTTTGCTCAACACTTTGGCCTCAACTGCTCCTGATGAATCTGGTCCCCCCACCTAGGCCTCAATCTGGACCTGGTGACTGTGGTCCCCACCTGGGTCTCAGCTGGACCTGGTGACTCTCGTTCCCACATGAAACACACCTAGACCTGGTGACTGTGGTGTTCTTGTAGACTCACATTTACCTGGTGACTCCGGTCCCCACTGGGGCCTCACCTGTTCTGGTGACTCTGGCCTGCAAGTTGGCCTCCCCTGGACATGGTGAGTGGGGTTCCCACCTGGGCATCACACATACCTGGTGACCACGTCCCCGCGTGGGCCTCTTGGATCTGGTGAATCTGGCCCTTACCTGGTCCTCTCCGAGACCTGGGGACTCTGGTCACCACCTTGGCCTCACGTGGGCCTGGTGAATCTGGTCCCCATCTGTGCCTCACCCAGTCCTGGTGACTTTGTTCCCCACTTGTACCTGATTGCTGTGGACTCTTTCTTGGCCTCACCTGGAACTGGTGACTCTGATCCTATCTGTGTGTCACCCAGACCTGGTGACTATCGTCCTCACTTGGGCATCATTGGTACCTGATTACTCTGTTTCACACCTGAGCCTCCCCTGGACATGATGACTCTGGAACCTCTCTGGGCCTCACCCTGACCTGGTGACTCTGGTCCAATTCTGGATGTCACCTGGACCAGGTGATTCTGGTACCCCTCTAGGCCTCAACCAGATCTGGTGACTTTTGTCCTCAACTGGGCCTCACCTGGACCTAGTGAATATGCTCCATCTGGGCCTCATTTGGACCTGGAGACTCTGGTCACTCACTGAGCATCATCGGGAAATGGTTCCACTGCATGGCCTGCTGGTTTGCCTCACCTGGACCTGGTAACTCTGGTCCCTACCTGGGTTTCATCGGGACACGGTTCCTCTGCTTGGCCTGCCGGTTGGCCTCATCTTGACCTGGTGAGTGGAGTTCCCACCTGGGTCATACACATGCCTGGTGACAGAGGTCCCCACGTGGGCCTCACTTGGACCTGGTGAATTTGGTCCTTACCTAGTCCTCACCCGGAATTGGTAAATCCGGTCACCACCTGGGCATCACCTAGACCTGACTTTGTTCCCCACCTGGACCTGATTGCTGTGGACACCTTCTTGGCCTCACCTAGAAGTGGTAAATCTGATCCTAACTGGGCCTTTCCCAGATCTGGTGACTTTGGTCCTCACCTGTGGACAATTATGACCTGGATACTCTGTTCCACACCTGAGCCTCCCTTGGACATGATGACTTTGGATCCCCTCTGGGACTCACCCTGACATGGTTACTCTGGTCCCCATTTGGATGTCACCTAGACCAGGTGAATCTGGTACCCCTCTGTGCCTCAACCAGATCTGGTGACTCTGGTCCTCAACTGGGCTTCACCTGGACCTAGTGAATATGCTCCATCTGGGCCTCATTTGGACCTGGTGACTCTGGTCCCTACGTGGGCAACATCGGGACATGGTTCCAAATAATGGTCTGCATGGTGGCCTCTTCTTGACCTGGTAACTCTGGTCCCTACCTGGGCATCATCGGGACACGGTTCCCTTGCATGGCCTGCAGGTTGGCGTCACCTGGACCTCGTACCTCTGGTCCCTACCTGGGCATCATCGGGACACAGTTCCTCTGCATGACCTGCAGGTTGGCCTCACCTGGACCTGGAGAGTGGGCTTGCCACCTGGGCCTCACCCATACCTGGTGACACAGGTCCCACGTGGGCCTAACTTGGACCTGGTGAATCTGGTCCTTACCTGGTCCTCACCCGGAACTGGTAACCCTTGTCACCACCTGGGAATCACCTGGACCTGGTGATTCTGGTCCCCATCTGGGCCTCACCCAGTCCTGGTGACTTTGTTCCCCACCTGGACCTGATTGCTGTGGACTCCTTCTTGGCCTCACTGGAACTTGTGACTCTGCTTCTAACTGGTCCTCACCCAGATCTGTTGACTCTGGTCCTCACCTGTGGATCATTATGACCTGGATACTCTGTTCCACACCTGAGACTCACCTGGACATGATGACTCTGGATCCCCTCTGGTCCTCTCCCTGACATGGTGAATCTGGTCCCCATCTGGACGGCACCTAGACCAGCTGAATCTGGTACCCCTCTAGGACTCAACTAGACCTGGTGACTCTGGTCCTCTACTGGGCCTCAACGGGACGTAGTGAATATGCTCCCCAACTTCGCCTCATCTGGACATGGTGACACTGGGTCTACCTGGGCATCATCGGGACATGGTTACTCTGTTCCCCACTGGGACTGACCTGATCCTGGTATCTCTGGTCCTGACTTTGGCCTCTTCTGTACCAGGTTACTCTGGCTCCACCTGGGCCTCACCTGTAACTGGTGACTCTGATCCAAAGCATGGCCTCTCCTGACCTGGTGACTGTGGTTCCCATCGGGACCTCACCTGGACCTCATGTCTCTGGTCCCACCTGGGCCTCACCAGGACCTGGTGTCTCTGGTACTCACCTGGGTAGCATCAGGATATGGTTACACTGTTCACTAACAGTGACCCAGCCGGACCTATTAACTCTGGTCTTCACCTGGGCCACACCTGGACATGGTGACACTCGTTCCCACCTGGGTCTCACGTGGAAATGGTGAGTCAGATACCCACCTGGTCCTAACCTATAACTGTTGATTCTCGTTCCCACATGGACATCATGTGGACCTGGTGGCTGCGGTGTTTCTAGTTTGTCATGTACCTTGTGACACTGGTCCCCACTAGGGCCTCACCGGGACCTGGTGAGTGTGGTTGCCACCTGCACCTCACCTGGACCTGGTGATTCTGGTCTGCACCTGAGACTACCCTGGATCTGGTGACTGTGGTCCCCACCTGGGCTTCACCTGGATTTGGGGACTCTCGTCCCCATGTGAGGCTCACCAGGCCCTGTTGACCAAGGTCCTCAACTGGGCAAAATTGGGACGCGGTGACTGTGTTCCACAACTGGACCTCACCTGGACCACGTGACTCTGGTGCCCCTCTGGGTCTCACCATTCCCTAGTGACTGTGAACCCCACTTTCCCCTGACTTAGACCTGCTGACCCTGGTTGAAACCTGCGCCTGAACTCGAACTGTTGACTCTGGTTCTTTCAAGGGCCTCCCCTGTACCTGGTGATCCTGGTCCGAACCTGGGCCTCACCTGGACGTGGTGACTCTTGTCAACATGGGGACTCACCTGGACCTGCTTACTGTGTTCCACACCTGGGCCTCAAGTAGACCTGTTGACCATGGTCCCCAAGCCGGCCTCAAATGGACCTGTTGCCTCTGATCCCCACCGGGGCCTCACGTGTACCTTGTAACTCTGGTCCTCACCTGGGCCTCATCTGGACCTAGAGACTCTGGTCCCCACCTGGGCTTCACCTGGATCTGGAGACTCTGGTCCCCATCTGGGCCTAACCCAGTCCTGGTGACTATGTTCCCCAACTGGACCTGATTGCTCTGGACTCTTTATGCCCTCACCTTGAACTGGTGATTCTGATCCGATCTGTGCGTCACCCAGACCTGGTGACTCTCGTCCTCACCTGGGCATCATTGGTACCTGGTTACTCTGTTCCACACCTGAGCCTCACCTGGACATGATGTCTCTGGGACCTCTCTGGGCCTCACCCTGACCTGGTGATCTGGTCCCCTTCTGGATGTCACCTGGACCAGGTGATTCTGGAACCCCTCTAGGCCTCAACCAGATCTGGTGACTCTTGTCCTCAAGTGGGCCTCACCTGACCTAGTGAATATGCTCCATCTGGGCCTCATTTGGACCTGGTGACTCTGGTCACTCACTGGGCATCATCTGGAAATGGTTCCACTGCATGACCTGCTGGTTGCCTCACCTGGACCTGGTAACTCTGGTCCCTACCTGGGCATCATCGGGACATCTTGACCTGGTGAGTGGGGTTCTCACCTGGATCTTACCCATGCCTGGTGACACAGGTCCCAACGTGGGCCTCACTTGGACCTGGTGAATGTGGTCCTTACCTAGTCCTCACCCGGAACTGGTAAATCTGGTCACCACCTGGGCATCACCTAACCTGGTGACTTTGTTCCCCACGTGGACCTGATTGCTCTGGACACCTTCTTGGCCTTACCTGGAAGTGGTAACTCTGATCCCAAATGGGCCTCTCTCAGATCTGGTGACTCTGGTCCTCACCTGGGCCTCATCTGGACCTAGTGACTCTGGTCCCCACCTGGGCTTCAACTGGATCTGTTGACTCTGGTCCCCACCTGGATTTCACCTGGAACTGGTGACTCTGGTCCATACCTGAACCTCTCCTGGACCTGGTGTCTCACTTTCCAACATGGACCTCACTTGGATCTGGTGACTATGGTCCTCAGTTTGGCCTCACCTGGACCTGGTGTCTCT
The DNA here is from genome assembly GCF_048164855.1 of Canis lupus baileyi. Classification (NCBI taxonomy): domain Eukaryota; kingdom Metazoa; phylum Chordata; class Mammalia; order Carnivora; family Canidae; genus Canis; species Canis lupus. The sequence continues at coordinate 26,789,472 of NC_132875.1, forward strand.
CGTCCCCACTTTGACCTAACTCAGAAGTGCTGAATATTGCCCCACCTAGGCCGCACCCAGACCTGGTGACTCTTGTCCCCAGCTATGCCTCAATTCGACCTGATGAATCTGGTCCTCACGTGGGCCTCACATGGACCTGGGACTCAGCTGGATTGAGTGGCTTGGTTCCCACAAGCGGCTCACCTGATACTGGTGACTGTGATCTTATACTATGCCTCACCAGGACCTAGTGATTCTGTTCCCCATCTGGGCCTGCATGGCCCTAGTGAGTCTGGTCCTCACACAGGCATCAATGGGACCTGGATACTCTATTCAACACATGGGCCTCACTCTGACCAGGGACCTCTGGTCCCATTCTGGGCCTCGAACTAAACTGGTTACTCTGGTTCCCGCTCTGGGCCTCACCCTTACCTGGTGACTCTGGTCACACTTTGGGCTTCACTTGGGCCTGGTGAATCTGGTCTTTAGCTTGTCCTCACTTGGATCTGGTGACTGTTCGCCACCTGGGCCTCACCTGTACTTGGTGAATCCTATTGCCACGTCCGCGTCACCTGGACCTTGTGAGTGTGGTCCCACCTGGACCACACCTGGATCTGGTGGCTCTGGTTCCCATAAGGGGCTCTCCTGTAACTGGTTCCTGTCGTCTCCATCTGGCCTCACCTGGAACACAATGACTCTGATCTATATTTGAGCCTCTCCTGGACCTGTTAACTCTGGTTTTTACATGAGCATCATTGGGACCTGGACACTCTCTTATATACCTGGGCGTCACCTGGACCTGGTGAATGTGGTCCCACCTGGGCCTCACCTGGACGAGGTGACTGGTTCCCACAGGAACCTCACCTGGATCTGGTGACTCAGGTCCTCATATGGGCATCATCGGACCTGGTTTCTCAGTTCCACATCGGGGCCTCACCTACACCTAGTGATTCTCGTCCCCCTCTGGGCCTCACCCTGACGTGGTGACTCTGGTCACCACCTGGATATCAACAGAACCGGTGATTGGTCCCCCTCTGGGACTCACGCGGAGCTGGCGACACTGGTCCTCAACTGTGCCTCAACAGGACCTGGTGAATCTACTCCTCACTTAGGCCTCGTATGGACCTTGTGACTCATTTCCCACCTGGCATCAATGGAACAAGGTTACTCTAGTCCCCACCTGGACCTCACATGGACATGATAACTTTGCTCCACACTTCGGTCTCAACTGGTCCTGATGACCCTCGTCCCCTCACATAGGCCTCAATCTGGACCTGGTGACTGTGGTCCCCACCTGGGTTTCACCTGGACCTGTTGACTCTCCTTGCCACATGAACCCCACCTGGACCTGGGGACTGTGGTGTTCTTTTTTTTTTTTTTAATTTTTATTTATTTATGATAGTCACAGAGAGAGAGAGAGGCAGAGACACAGGCAGAGGGAGAAGCAGGCTCCATGCACCGGGAGCCTGACGTGGGATTCGATCCCGGGTCTCCAGGATTGCGCCCTGGGCCAAAGGCAGGCGCCAAACCCCTGCACCACCCAGGGATCCCGACTGTGGTGTTCTTGTAGACTCACATTTACCTGGTGACTGCGGTACCCACTAGGCCCTCACCTGGATCTGGTGACTCTGGCTTGCAGGTTGGCCTCACCTGTACCTGGTGAGTGGGGTTGCCACCTGGGCCTCAACCATACCTGGTGACTCAGGTCCACACGTGGGCCTCTTGGACCTGGTGAATCTGGTCCTTACCTGGTCCTCTCCAGACCCGGGGACTCTGGTCACCACCTGGACCTCACCTGGAACTGGTGAATCTGGTCCCCATCTGGGCCTCACCTAGTTCTGGTTAATTTGTTGCCCACCAGGACCTGATTGCTGTGGAACCCTTCTTGGCCTCACCTGGAACTTGTGACTCTGATCCTAACTGGGCCTCACCCAGATCTGGTGACTCTGGTCCTCACCTGAGGACCATTATGATCTGGATACTCTGTTCCACCCCTGAGCCTCACCTTGACATGATGACTCTGGATCCCCTCTGGGCCTCACCCTGACATGGTGACTCTGGCCCCATCTGGATGTCACCTAGACCAAGTGAATCTTGTACCCGTCTAGGCCTCAACTAGACCTGGTGACCCTTGTCCTCAACTGGGCCTCACCGGGATCTAGTGAACCTGCTCCCCACATGGGCCTCACCTGGATGTGGTAACTCTGGCCTGCAGGTTTTCCTCACCTGGACCTGGTAACTCTGTTCCCTACTATGGCATCATCGTGACATGGTTCCTCTTCATGGCCTGCAGGTTGGCCTCACCTGGACCTGGTGAGTGGGGTGGTAATCTGGGCCTCAACCATACATTGTGACACAGGTCCCCACGTGGGTCTCACTTGGACCTGGTGAATCTCGTCCTTAACTGGTCCTCACCCGGAACTTGTAACTCTGGTCCCCACCCGGGAATAACCTGGAACTTGTGAATCCGGTCCCCATCTTGGCCTCACCCAATCCTGGTGACTTTGTTCCCCACCTGGACCTGATTGCTGTGGACACATTTTTGGCTTCACCTGGAACTGGTGACTCTGATCCTAACTGGGCCTCATCCAGATCTGGTGACTCTGGTCCTCACCTGTGGACCATTATGACCTGGATACTCTGTTCCACACCTGAGACTCACTTGGACATGATGACTCTGGATCCCCTCTGGGCCTCAGCCTAACATGGTGACTCTGGTCCCCATCTGGATGTCACCTAGACCAGGTGAATCTGGGATCCCTGTCGACCTCAACCAGACCTGGTGACTCTGGTCCTCAACTGGGCCTCACCTGGACCTAGTGAACATTCTCCCCACCTGCGACTTATCTGGACGTGGTGACTCGGGTTCTACCTGGGCATCATCGGGACATGGTTACTCTATTCCCCAATGGGACTGACCTGATCCTAGTAACTCTAGTCCTGACTTTGTCCTCTTCTGTACCAGGTGACTCTGGCTCCACCTGTGCCTCACCTGTAACTGGTAACTCTGATCCTAAGCATGGCCTCACCTGACCTTGTGACTGCGGTTCCCATCGGGATCTTACCTGAACCTCATGTCTCTGGTCCCACCTGGGCCTCACCAGGACCTGGTGTCTCCGGTACCCACCTGGGTAGCATCAGGATATGGTTACACTCTTCACTAACAGTGACCAGCTGGACCTATTAACTCTGGTCTTCACCTGGGCCACACCTGGACATGGTGACACTGGATCTCACCTGGGTCTCAAATTGACATGGTGAGTCGGATCCCCGCCTGGTCCTCACGTGTAACTGCTGATTCTCCGGCCCACATGGACATCATGTGGACCTGGTGGCTGCAGTGTTTCTAGCTTCTCATGTACCTCGTGACTCTGGTCCCCGCCAGGGCCTCACTGGCTCCTGGGGATCGTGGTTGCCACCTGCACCTCACTTGGAACTGGTGATTATGGTCTGCACCTGAGACTACCCTGGATATGCTGACTGTGGTCCCCACCTGGGCTTCACCTGGATATTTGGACTACGGTCCCCATCTGGGTTTACCTGGCCCTGTTGACCATGGTCCTCAACTGGGCAAAATTGGGACCCGGTGACTGTGTTCCAAAACTGGACCTCAACTGGACCATATGACTTTGGTCCGCCTCCGGGTCTAACCTTGGACCTCACCTGGACCATGTGACTCTGGTCCGCCTCGGGGTCTAACCGTGCCCTAATGACTCTGAAACCCACTTTGTCCTGACTTGGACCTGCTGACCTTGGTTGCCACCTGTGCCTGACCTCGAACTGTTGACTCTGGTTCATTCAAGGGCCTCCCCTGTACCTGGTGATCCTGGTCCCCACCTGGGTCTCACCTGGACGTGGTGACTCTTGTCACCACCGGAGATTCACCTGGACCTGGTACTGTGTTCCACACCTGGGCCTCAAGTAGACCTGTTGACCATGGTCCCCAAGCCGGCCTCACATGGACCTGTTGCCTCTGTTCCCTACCGGGGCCTCACGTGGACCTGGGAACTCTGGTCCTCACCTGGGCCTCATCTGGACCTAGTGACTCTGGTCCCCACCTGGGCTTCACTTGGATCTGGTGACTCTGTTCCCCACCGGGACTTCACCTGGATCTGGTGACTCTTGTACACACCTGGACCTCTCCTGGACCTGGTGACTCTCTTTCCAACATGGACCTCACCTGGATCTGGTGACTCTGGTCCTCAGTTTGGCCTCACATGGACCTGGTGTCTCTCGTCCCCACTTTGACTTAACTCAGAACTGCTGAATCTTGCCCCACCAAGGCCGTACCCAGACCCGGTGACACTTGTCCACAGCTATGCCTCAATTCGACCTGATGAATCTGGTCCTCACGTGGGCCTCACATGGACCTGGGACTCAGCTGGATAGAGTGGCTCTGGTTCCCACAAGGGGCTCACCTGATATTGGTGACTTATTCACCAGGGGTCTTATTCTATGCCTCAACAGGACCTATTGCTTCTCTTCCCCATCTGTGCCGGCATGGCCCTAGTAACTCTGGTCCTCACCCAGGCATCATTGGGACCTGGATACTCTATTCCACACCTAGGCCTCACTTTGACCAGGGACCTCTGGTCCCATTCTGGGCATCAAACTAAACTGGTTACTCTGGTTCCCACTCTGGGCCTCACCCTTACCTGGTGATTCTCGTAACCCCTTGGGCTTCACTTGGGCCCGGTGCATATGGTCGTTAGCTGGTCCGCACCTGGATCTGGTGACGGGTCGCCACCTGGGCCTCACCTGGACTTGGTGAATCCTGTTGACACCTGCGACTCAACTGGACCTTGTGACTGTGGTCCAACCTGGACCTCCCCTAGATCTGGTGGGTCTGTTTCCCATATGGGGCTCTCCTGGACCTGGTTCCTGTGGCCTCCATCTGGCCTCACCTGGAACACAATGACTCTGATCCATATTTGGGCCTCTTCTGGACCTGTAGACTCAGGTCCTTACCTGGGTATCATTGGGACCTGGAACTCTCTTATATACCTGGGCCTCACGTGGACCTGGTGATTGTGGACCCACCTGGGACTCACCTGGACGAGGTGACTGGTTCCCACAGGGACCTCACCTGGACCTGGTGACTCAGGTCCTCATATGGGCATCATGGGACCTTGTTTCTCAGTTCCATAACGGGGCCTCACCTGGACTTAGTGATTCTCGTCCCCCTCTGGGCCTCACCCTGACGTGGTGACTCTGGTCCCCACCTGGACATCACCAGAACCGGGTGACTCTGGGCCCCCTCTAGGACGCAACTGGACGTGGGGACACTGGTCCTCAACTGAGGCTCAACAGGACCCGGTTAATCTACTCCTCACTTAGACCTCGTCTGAACCTTGTGACTCTTTTCCCACCTGGCATCAATGGGACATGTTTACTCTGTTCCCCACCTGGGCGTCACCTGGACATGATAACTTTGCTCCACTCTTTGGCCTCAACTCTTCCTGATGACTCTGGTTCCCCCACCTAGGCCGCAATCTGGAACTGATGACTGTGGTCTCCACCGGGGTCTCACCTGGATTTGGTGACTCTCGTTCCCACATGAACAACACCTGGACCTGGTGACTGTGGTGTTCTTGTACACTCACATTTACCTGTTGACTCCGGTCCCCACTAGGGCCTCACCTGGATCTGGTGACTCTGGCTTGCAGGTTGGCCTCACTTGGACCTGGTGAGTGGGGATGCCACCTGGGACTCACCCATACCTGGTGACTCTGGTCGCCACCTGGAACTCACCTGGATCTTGTGACTCTGGTCTCTGTTTGGCCTCACCTGGACAGGTGTCTCTCGTCCCCACTTTGAACTAACTCAGAACTGCTGAATCTTGCCACACCTAGGCCGCACCCCGACCTGGTGACTCTTGTCCCCAGCTATGCCTCAATTCGACCTGATGCATCTGGTCCTCACGTGGGCCTCACATGGACCTGGGACTCAGCTCCATAGAGTGGCTCTGGTTCCCACAAGGGGTTCACCTGATACTGCTGACTGTGGTGTTATTCTATGCCTCACCAAGACCTAGTGATTCTGTTTGCCATCTGGGCCTGCATGGCCCTAGTGACTCTGGTCCTCACCCAGGCATCATTGGGACCTGAATACTCTATTCCACACCTGGGCCTCAATTTGACCAGGGATCTCTGGTCCCATTCTGGGCCTCAAACTAAACTGGTTACTCTGGTTCCCCCTCGGGGCCTCACCCCTACCTGGTGACTCTGGTCACCCCTTGGGCTTCACATGGGCCTGTTGAATCTTGTCCTTAGCTGGTCCACACCTGTATCTGGTGACTGGTCGCCACCTGGGTCTCACCTGGACTTGTTGAATCCTGTTGCCTCCTGCGCCTCACCTGGACCTTGTGACTGTGGTCGCACCTGGACCTACATGGATCTGGTGGCTCTGTTTCCCATATGGGGCTCTCCTGGACCTGGTTCCTCTGGTCTCGATCTGGCCTTACCTGGAACACAATGACTCTGATCCATATTTGGGACTCTCTTTGACCTGTTGACTCTGGTCCTTACCTGGGCATCATTGGGACCTGGATACTCTCTTATATTCCTGGGCCTCATCTGAACCTGGTGACTGTGGTCCCACCTGGGCCTCACCTGGACGAGGTGACTGGTTCCCACAAGGACTTCGCCTGGACCTGGTGGCTCAGGTCCTCATATGGGCATCATGGGACCTGGTTTCTCAGTTCCACATCGGGGCCTCACCTGGACCTAGTGATTCTCGTCCCCTCTGGGCCTCACCCTGACGTGGTGACTCTGGTCCCCACCTGGATATAACCAGGACCGCGTGACTCTTCTCCCCCTCTCGGACTCACCCGGAGCTGACGATAATTGTCCTCAGCTGGGCCTCAACAGGACCTGGTGAATCTACTCCTCACTTAGGCCTCGTCTGGATCTTGTGACTCTTTTCCCACCTGGCATCAATGGGACATGGTTACTCTGTTCCCCAACTGGGTCTCACCTGGACATGATAACTTTGCTCCACACTTTGGCCTCAACAAATCCTGATGACTCTGGTCCCCCCACCTAGTCCTCAATCTGGACCTGTTGAGTGTGGTCCCCACCTGGGTCTCACCTGGACCTGGTGACTCTCGTTCCCTCATGAACCACACCTGGACCTGGTGACTGTAGTGTTCTTGTAGACTCACATTTACCTGGTGACTCTGGTCCCCACTAGGGCCTCAACTGGATCTGGTGACTCTGGCCTGCAGGTTGGCCTCACCTGGACCTGGTGAGTGGGGTTGCCACCTGGGCCTCACCCATACCTGGTGAGTCAGGTCCCCACGTGGGCCTCTTGGACTTGGTGAATCTGGTCCTTACCTGGTCCTCTCCCAGACCCGGGGACTCTGGTCACCACCTGGGCCTCACCTGGACCTGATGTATCTGGTCCCCATCTGGGACTCACCCATTCTTGGTGAATTTATTCCACACCTGGACCTGATTGCTGTGGACTCTTTCTTGGCCTCACCTGGAACTGGTGACTCTGATCCTATCTGCGCGTCACCCAGACCTGTTGACTCTGGTCCTCACCTGGGCATCATTGGTACCTGGTGACTCTGTTCCACACCTGAACCTCACCTGGACATGATGACTCTGGATCTTCTCTGGGCCTCACCCTGACCTGTTGACTCTGGTCCCCCTCTGGATGTCACCTAGACCAGGTGAATCTGGTACCCCTCTAGGCCTCAACTAGATCTGGTGACTCTGTTCCTCAACTGGGCCTCACCGCGACCTAGTGAATATGCTCCCCACCTAAGCCTCATCTGGACCTGGTGACTCTGATTCTACCTGGGCATCATCGGGACATGGTTACTCTATTCCCCACTGGGACTGACCTGATCGTGGTGACTCTGGTCCTGACTTTGGCCTCTTCTGTACCAGTTGACTCTGGCTCCACCTGGGACTCACCTATAACTGGTGACTCAGATCCTAAGAATGGCCTCACCTGACCTGGTGACTGTGGTTCCCATCGGGACCTCACCTGGACCTCATGTCTCTTGTCCCACCTGGGCCTCACCAGGACCTGGTGTCTCTGGTACCCACCTGAGTAGCATCAGGATATGGTTACACTGTTCACTAACAGTGACCCAGCCGGACCTATTAACTCTGGTCTTCACCTGGGCCACACCTGGACATGGTGACACTGGTTCCCACCTGGGTCTCACCTGGACATGGTGAGTCGGATTCCCACCTGGTCCTCACCTGTAACTGGTGATTCTCATTCCCACATGGACATCATGTGGACCTGGTGGCTGCAGTGTTTCTAGCTTCTCATGTACCTCGTGACTGTGGTCCCCACCAGTGCCTCACCGGGACCTGGTGAGTTTGGTTGCCACCTGCACCACACCTGGACCTGGTGATTCTGGTCTGCACCTGAGACTACCCTGCATCTGGTGACTGTGGTCCAACCTGGCTTCACCTGGATTTCGGGACTCCGGTCCCCATCTGGGCCTCACCTGCCCCTGTTGAACATGGTCCTAAGCTGGGCAAAATTGGGACCTGGTGACTGTGTTCCACAACTGGACCTCACCTGGACCAGGGGACTCTGGTCCCCCTCTGGGTCTCACCGTGTCCTAGTGACTGTGAAGTCTCCTTTGGCTTGACTTGGACCTGCTGACCCTGGTTGCCACCTGCGCCTGACCTCGAACTCTTGACTCTGGTTCTTTCAAGGGCCTCCCCTGTACCTGTTTATCCTGGTGTCCACCTGCGCTTCAACTGGACCTGGTGACTCTTGCCACCACGGGGGACTCACCTGGACCTGCTTACTGTGTTCCACAACTGGGTCTCAAGTAGACCTGTTGACCATGGTCCCCAAGCCGGCCTCACATGGACCTGTTGCCTCTGATCCCCACCGGGGCCTCACGTGTACCTGGTAACTCTGGTCCTCACCTGGGCCTCATCTGGACCTAGTGACTCTGGTCCCCACCTGGGCTATACCTGGATCTGGTGACTCTGGTCCCCACCTGGATATCACCAGAACCGGGTGACACACCCGGAGCTGGGGACACTGGTCCTCAGCTGGGCCTCAACAGGACCTGGTGAATCTACTCCAAACTTAGGCTTCGTCTGGACCTTGTGACTATTTTCCCACCTGGCATTATTGGGATATGGTTACTCTGTTCCCCATCTGGGCTTCACCTGGACATGATGACTTTGCTGCACACTTTGGCCTCAACTGGTCTTGATGACTCTCGTCCCCCAACCTAGGCCTCAATCTGGACCTGGTGCCTGTCGTCCCCACCTGGGTCTCACCTGGAACTGGTGACTCTAGTTCCCACATGAACCACACCTGGACCTGGTGACTGTGGTGTTCTTGTAGACTCACTTTTACCTGCCTTCTCCGGTGCCGACTAGGGCCTCACGTGGATCTGGTGACTTTGGCATGCAGGTTGGCCTCACCTGGACATGGTGAGTGGGGTTGCCACCTGGGCCTCACCCATACCTGGTGAGTCAGGTCCCCTCGTGGGCCTCTTGGACCTGGTATCTGGTCCATACCTGGTCGTCTCCCAGCCCCGGGGTCTCTGGTCACCACCTGAGCCTACCTGGACATGGTGAATCTGATCCCCATCTGGGCCTCACCCAGGCCTGTTGACTTTGTACCCATCTGTATCTGATTGTTGTGGACTCTTTCTTCGCCTCACCTGGAACTGGTGACTCTGATCCTATCTGCCCGTCACCGAGACCTGGTGACGCTGGTCCTCACCTGGGCATTTTTGGTACCTGGTGACTCTGTTCCACACCTGAGCCTCACCTGGACATGATGACTCTGGAACCTCTCTGGGCCTCATCCTGACCTGGTGACTCTGGTCCCCATCTGGAAGTCACCTGGACCAGGTGATTCTCGTACCCCTCTAGACCTCAACAAAGTCTGGTGACTCTGGTCCTCCACTGGACCTCACCTGGACCTAGTGAATATGCTCCATCTGGGCCTCATTGGACCTGGTGATTCTGGAACCTACCTGGGCATTATCGGGACATGGTTCCACTGCATGGCCTGCAGTTTGGCCTCACCTGGACCTGGTAACTCTAGTCCCTACCTGGGCATCATCGGGAGATGGTTCCTCTGCATTGTCCTGCAGGTTGGCCTCACCTGGACCTGGTGAGTGGGGTTGTCACCTGGGTCTCACACATGCCTGGTGACACAGGTCCCCACGTGGGCCTCACTTGGACTTGGTGAATCTGGTCCTTACCTGGTCCTCACCCGGAACTCGTAACTCTGGTAACCATCTGGGAATCACCTGGACCTGGAGAATCTGGTCCCCATCCGGGCCTCATCCAGTCCTGGTGACTTTGCTCCCCACCTGGACCTGATTGCTGTGGAATCCTTCTTGGCCTCACCTGGAATTGGTGACTCTGATCCTAACTGGGCCTCACCCAGATCTGGTGACTCTGTTCCTTCCTGTGGACCATTATGACCTGGATACTCTGTTCCACACCTGAGCCTCACCTGGACATGATGACTCTAGATCCCCTCTGGGCCTCAGCCTGACATGATGACTCTGGTCCCCATCTGGATGTCACCTAGACCAGGTGAATCTGGTACCCCTCTAGGCCTCAACTTGACCTGGTAAATCTGGTCCTCACTTGGACTCACCGGGACCTAGTGAGCATGCTCCCCACCTGAGACTCATCTGGACGTGTTGACTCTGGTTCTACCTGGGCATCATCGAGACATGGTGACTCTATTCCCCAGTGGGACTGACCTGATCCTGGTAACTCTGGTCCTGACTTTGGCCTCTTCTGTACCAGGTGACTCTGGCTCCACCTGGGCCTCACCTGTAACGGGTGACTCTGATCCTAAGCATGGCCTCACCTGACCTGGAGACTGTGGTTCCCATCGGGACCTCACCTGGACCTCGTGTCTCTGGTCCCACCTGGGCGACACCAGGACCCGGTGTCTCTGGTACCCACCTGGGTAGCATCAGGATATGGTTGCACTGTTCACTAATAGCGACCCAGCCAGACCTATTAACTCTGGTCTTCACCTGGGCCACACCTGGACATGGTGACACTTGTTCCAACCTTGGTATCACCTGGACATGGTGAGTCGGATCCCCACCTGGTCCTCACCTGTAACTGGTGATTCTCATTCCAGCATGGACATCACCTGGACCTAGTGGCTGCAGTGTTTCTAGCTTCTCATGTACCTCGTGACTCTGGTCCCCACCAGGGCCTCACCGGGACTTGGTGAGTGTGGTTGCCACCTCCACCTCACCTGGACCTGGTGATTCTGTTCTGCACCTGAGACTACCCTGAATCTGGTGACTGTGGTCCCCTCCTGGGCTTGACCTGGATCTGGTGACTCTGGTCCCCACCTGGGCTTCACCTGGATTTGGGGACTCTGGTCCCCAACTGGGTCTCACCTGACCCTGTTGACCATGGTCCTCAACTGGGCAAAATTGGGACCCGGTGAATGTGTTCCACAACTGGACCTCACCTGGACCAGATGACTCTGGCCCCCTCTCGGTATCACCGTGACCTAGTGACTGTGAACCCCACTTTGGCCTGTCTTGGCCCTTCTGACCATGGATGCCACCTGCGCCTGACCTCGAAATGTTGACTCTGGTTCTTTCCAGGGCCTACTTGGACTTGGTGATCCTGGTCCCAACCTTGGCCTCTCCTGGACGTGATGAAACTTGTCACCACCGAGGACTCACCTGGACTTGGTTACTGTGTTCCAAACCTGGGCCTCAAATAGACCTGTTCACCAAGGTCCCCAAGCCGGCCTCACAAGGACCTGTTGCTTCTGATCCCCACCGGGGCCTCACATGTATTTCGTAACTCTGGTCCTCAGCTGGGCCTCAGATGGATCTGGTGACTCTGGTCCCCACCTGGAAGTCACCTGGATCTGGTGACTCTGGTCCCCACTTGGACCTCTCCTGGACCTGGTGACTCTCTTTCCAACATGGACCTCACCTGGATCTGGTGAATCTGGTCCTCAGTTTGGCCTCACCTGGACCTGGTGTCTCTCGTCCCCACTTTGACCTAACTCAGAACTGCTGAATCTTGCCCCACATAGGCCACACTCAAACCTGGTGAGTCTTGTCCCCAGCTATGCCTCAATTCGATCTGATGAATCTGGTCCTCACGTGGGCCTCACATGGACCTGGGACTCAGCTGGACAGAGTGGCTCTGGTTCCCACAAGGGGTTCACCTGATACTGGTGCCTGTGATCTTATCCTATGCCTCACCAGGACCTAGTCATTCTGTTCCCCATCTGGGCCTGCATGGCCCTAGTGACACTGATCCTCACCCAGGCATCATTGGGACCTGGATACTCTATTCCACACCTGAGCCTCACTTTGACCAGGGACCTCTGGTCCCATTCTGGGCCTCAAACTAAACTGGTTACTCTGGTTCCCCCTCTGGTACTCACCCTTACATGGTGACTCTGGTCACCCCTTGGTTTTCACTTGGGCCTGGTGAATCTGGTCCTTAGCTGGTCCGCACCTGGATGTTGTGACTGGTCGCCACCTGGGCCTCACCTGGACCTGGTGAATCCTGTTGCCACCTTGGCCTCACCTGGACCTTGTGACTGTGGTCCTACCTGGACCTTACCTGGATCTGGTGGCTCTAGTTCCCATATGGGGTTCTCCTCGACCTGGTTCCTTGGTCTCCATCTGGCCTCACTTGGAAAACAATGACTCTGATCGATATTTGGGCCTCTCCTGGATCTGTTGACTCTGGTCCTTCCCTGGGCATCATTGGGACCTGGATACTCTCTTATATACCTGGGCCTTACCTGGACCTTGTGACTGTGGTCCCACGTGGGCCTCACCTGGACGAGGTGCCTGGTTCCCACAGGGCCCTCACCTGGACCTGGTGACTCAGGTCCTCATATGGGCATCATGGGACCTGGTTTCTCAGTTCCACATCGGGGCCTCACCTGGACCTAGTGATTCTCGTCCCATTATGGTACTCACCCTGACGTGGTGACTCTGGTCCCCACCTGGATATCACCAGAACCGGGTGACTCTCGTCCCTCTCTGGGTCTCACCCGGAGCTGGGGACACCGGTCCTAAACAGGGCCTCAACAGGACCTATTGAATCTACTCCTCACTTTGGCCTCGTCTGGACCTTGTGACTCTTTTCCCACCTGGCATCAATGGGACATGTTTACTCTGTTCCCCACCTGGGACTCACCTGGACATGGTAACTTTTCTCCACACTTTGGCCTCAACTGGTGCTGATGACTCTGGTCCCCCGACCTAGGCCTCAATCTGGACCTGGTGACTGTGGTCCCCACCTGGGTCTCACCTGGACCTGGGGACTCTCGTTCCCACATGAACAACACCTGGACCTGGTGACTGTGGTGTTCTTGTAGACTCACATTTACCTGGTGACTCCGGTCCCCACTAGGGCCTCAACTGGATCTAGTGACTCTACCAAAATTTGGCCTCACCTGGACCTGGTGAGTGGGGTTGCCACCTGGGCCTCACCCATACCTGGTGACTCAGGTCCCCGCGTGGGCCTCTTGGACCTGGTGAATCTGGTCCTTACCTGGTTCTCTCCCAGACCCGCGGTTTCTGGTCACCACCTGGGCCTCACCTGGACCTGGTGAATCTCTTTCCCATCTGGGCCTCACCCGGTCTTGGTGACTTTGTTCCCCACCTGGACCTGATTGCTTTGGACTCTTTCTTGGCCTCACCTGGAACTGGTGACTCTTATCCTCTCTGCGCGTGACTCAGGCCTGGTGACTCTGGTCCTCATCTGGGCATCATTGGTACCTGGTGACTCTGTTCAACACCTGAGCCTCACCTGGACATGATGATTCTGGAACCCCTTTGGGCCTCACCCTGACCTTGTGACTCTGGTCCCCATTTGGATGTCACCTGTACCAGGTGATTCTGGTACCCCTCTAGGCCTCAAACAGATCTGGTGTCTCTGGTCCTCAACTGGGCCTCGGCTGGACTTAGTGAATATGCCCCATCTTGGCCTCATTTGGACCAGGTTACTCTGGTCCCTACCTGGGCATCATGGGGACCTGGTTCCACTGCATGGCCTACAGGTTGGCCTCACCTGGACCTGGTAACTCTGGTCCCTACCTTGGCATTATCGGGACTCGGTTACTTTGCATGGCCTGCAGGTAGGCCTCACCTGGACCCGGTGAGTGGGCATGCCACTTGGGCCTCACCCATACCTGGTGACACAGGCCCCTACGTGGGCCTCACTTGGACCTGTTGTATCTGGTAATTCTGGGCAACACCTGGGAATCACCTGGACCTGGTGAATCTGGTAACTCTGGTCACCACCTGGGAATCACCTGGACCTGGTGAATCTGTGTCCCCATCTGGGCCTCATCCAGTCCTCGTGACTTTTTTACCCACCTGGACCTGATTGCTGTGGACTCCTTCTTAGCCTCACCTGGAACTGTTGACTCTGATCCTAACAGGGCATCACTCAGATCTGTTGACTCTGGTCCTCACCTGTGGACCATTATGACCTGGATACTCTCTTCCACACGTGAGCCTCACCTGGACACGATGACTCTGGATCCCCTCTGGCCCTCTCCCTGACATGGTGTCTCTGGTCCCCATCTGGAAGGTACCTAGACCAGGTGAACCTGGTACCCCTCTAGACCTCAACTAGACCTGGTGACTCTGGTCCTCTACTGGGCCTCAACGGGACGTAGTGAATATGCTCCCCACCTTCGCCTCATCTGGACCTGGTGTCTCTGGCTCCACCTGGGCCTCACCGGTAACTGGTGACTCTGATCCTAAGCATGGCCTCACCTGACCTGGTGACTGTGGTTTCCATCGGGATCTCACCTGGACCTCATGTCTCTGGTCCCACCTGGGCCTCACCAGGACCTTGTGTCTCTGGTTACCACCTGGGTAGCATCAGGATATGATTACACTGTTCACTATCAGTGACCCAGCCAGACCTATTGTCTCTGGTCTTCACCTGGGCCACACCTGGACATGGTGACACTGGTTCCCACCTGGGTCTCACCTGGACATTGTGAGTCGGATCCCCACCTGGTCCTCGCCTGTAACTGGTGATTCTCGTTCCCACATGGACATAATGTGGATCTGGTGGCTACAGTGTTTCTAGCTTCTCATGTACCTCGTGACTCTGGTTCCCACCAGGGCCTCACCGGGACCTGGTGAGTGTGGTTGTCACCTGCACCTCACATGGACCTGGGGATTCTGGTCTGCACCTGAGACAACCCTGGATCTGGTGACTGTGGTCTCCACCTGGGCTTCACCTGGATTTGGGGACTGTGGTCCCCATCTGGGCCACACCTGGCCCTGTTGACCATGGTCCTCAACTCTGCAGAATTGGGACCCGGTGACTTTGTTCCACAACTGGACCTCACCTGGAGCACGTGACTCTGGTCCGCCTCCGGGTCTCACCGTACCCTAATGACTCTGAACCCCACTTTGGCCTGACTTGGACCTGCTGACCTTGGTTGCCACCTGTGCCTGACCTCGAACTGTTGACTCTGGTTCTTTCAAGGGCCTCCCTGTACCTGGTGATCCTGGTCCCCACCTGGGTCTCACCTGGACGTGGTGACCCTTGTCACCACCGGGGACTCACCTGGACCTGGTTCCTGTGTTCCACACATGGGCCTCAAGTAGACCTGTTGACCATGGTCCCCAAGCCGGGCTCACATGGACTTCTTGCCTCTGATTCCCACCGGGGCCTTACGTGTACCTGGTAACTCTGGTCCTCACCTGGGCCTCATTTGGACCTAGTGAGTCTGGTGCCAACCTGGGCTTTATCTGGATCTGTTGACTCTGGTCCCCACCTGGACTTCACCTGGGTCTGGGGACTCTGGTCTGCTTCTGGACCTCTCCTGGACCTGGTGACTCTGTTTCCAACATGGACCTCAACTGGAACTGGTGACTCTGATACTCAGTTTGGCCTCACATGGACTGGTGTCTCTCGTCCCCACTTTGACCTAACTCAGAACTGCTGAATCTTGCCCAACCTAGGCCGCACCCAGACCTGATGACTCTTGTCCCCAGCTATGCCTCAATTCGACATGATGAATCTGGTCCTCACGTGGGCCTCACATGGACCTCGGACTCAGCGGGATAGAGTGGCTCTGGTTCCCACAAGGGGCTCACCTGATACTGGTGACTGTGTTCTTATTCTATACCTCACCAGGACCTAGTGATTCTGTTCCCCATCTGGGCTTTCATGGCCTAGTGACACTGGTTCTCACCCAGGCATCATTGGGACCTGGATACTCTATTCCACACCTGGGCCTCACTTTGTCCAGGGACCTCTGGTCCCATTCTGGGCCACAAACTAAACTGGTTACTCTGGTTCCCCCTCGGGGCCTCACCCTTACCTGGTGACTCTGGTCACCCCTTGCGCTTCACTTGGGCCTGGTGAATCTGGTTCTTAGCTGGTCCGCACCTGGATCTGGTGACAGGTCACCACGTGGGCCTCACCTGGACTTGGTGATTCATGTTGCCACCTGCGCCTCACCTGGACCTTGTGACTGTGGTCCATCATGGACCTCACCTGGATCTGGTGGCTCTGGTTCCCATACGGGGCTCTCCTGGACCTGGTTCCTGTGGTCTCCATCTGGCCTCACCTGGAAGACAATGACTCTGATCCATATTTGGGCCTCTCCAGGACCTGTTGAGTCTGGTCCTTACCTGGGCATCATTGGGACCTGGATACTCTCTTATATACCTCGGCCTCACCAGGACCTGGTGACTGTGGTCCCACCTGGGCCTCACCTGGACGGGGTGACTGGTTCCCTCAGGGACCTCACCTGGACCTGGTGACTCAGGTCCTCATATGGGCATCTTGGGACCTGGTTTCACAGTTCCACATCGGGGCCTCACCTGGACCTAGTGATTCTCGTCCCCCTCTGGGCCTCACCCAGACTTGTGACACTGGTCCCCACCTGGATATCACCAGAACCGGGTGACACACCCGGAGCTGGGGACACTGGTCCTCAGCTGGGCCTCAACAGGACCTGGTGAATCTATTCCTCACTTAGACCTCGTCTGGACCTTGTGACTCTTTTCCCACCTGACATCAATGGGACATGGTTACTGTGTTCCCCATCTGGGCCTCACCTGGTCATGATAACTTTGCTCCACACTTTGGGCTCAACTGGTCCTGATGACTCTGGTCCCCCCACCTAGGCCTCAATCTGGACCTGGTGACTGTGGTCCCCCCCTGGGTCTCACCTGGATCTGGTGACTCTCGTTCCCACATGAACCAAACCTGGACCTGGTGACTGTGGTGTTCTTGTAGACTCACATTTACCTGGTGCCTCGTGTCGCCACTAGGACCTCAACTGGATCTGTTTACTCTGGCCTGCAGGTTCGCCTCACTTGGACCTGGTGAGGGGGTTGCCACCTGGGCCTCACCGAAACCTGGTGACTCAGGTCCCCACGTGGGCCTCTTGGACCTGTTAATCTGGTGCTTGCCTGGTCCTCTCCCAGACCCGGGTACTCTGGTCCCCAACTGGGCCTCACCTGGACCTGGTGATTGTGGTCCCCATCTGGGCCTCACCCAGTCCTGGTGACTTTGTTCCCCACCTGGACCTGATTGCTGTGGACACCTTCTTGGCCTCACCTGGAACCGGTGTCTCTGATCCTATCTGCGCCTTACCCAGACCTGTTGACTCTGGTCCTCACCTGGGCAGCATTGGTACCTGGTGACTCTGTTCCACACCTGAGCCTCACCTGGACATGATGACTCTGAAACCTCTCTGGGCCTCACCCTTACCTGGTGATTCTGGTCCCCATCTGGATTTCACCTGGACCAGGTGAATCTGGTACCCCTCTAGGCCTCAACGAGATCTGGTGACCCTGGTCCTCAACTGGTCCTCACCTGGACCTAGTGAATATGCTCCATCTAGGCCTCATTTGGACCTGGTGACTCTGGTCCCTACCTGGGCATCATCGGGACATGGTTCCACTGCATGGCCTGCAGGTTGGCGTCACCTGGACCTGGTAAATCTGGTCCCTACCTGGGCATCAACGGGACATGGTTTCTCTGTATGGCATGCAGGTTGGCCTCACCTGGACCCGGTAAGTCTATTCCCTACATGGGCATCATTGGGACATGGTTCCTCTGCATGGCCTGCATGTTGGCTTCACCTGGACCTGGTTAGTGGGGTTTTCACCAGTGCCTCACCCATACCTGGTGACACAGGTCCCCACGTGCTCATCACTTGGACCTGGTGAATCTGACCCTTACCTGGTCCTCACCCGGAACTGGTAAGTCTGGTCACCACCTGGGAATCACCTGGGCCTGTGAATCTGGTCCCCATCTGGGCCTCACCCAGTCCTGGTGACTTTGTTCTCCATCTGGGCCTGATTGCTGTGGACTCCTTCTTGGCCTCACCTGAAACTGGTGACTCTGATCCTATCTGGGCCTCACCCAGAACTGGTGACTCTGGTACTCACCTGTGGTCCATTATGACATGGATACTCTGTTCCAACCTGAGCCTCACCTGGATATGATGACTCTGGATCCCCTCTGGGCCTCAGCCTGACATGGTGACACTGGTCCCCATCTGGATGTCACCTAGACCAGGTGAAACTGGTACCCCTCTAGGCCTCAACTTGACCTGGTGACTCTGGTCCTCAACTGGGCCTCACCGGGACCTAGTGAACATGCTCCCCACCTGCGCCTCATCTGGACCTGGTGACTCTGGTCCCTACCTGGGCATCATCAGGACATGGTTGCTTTGCATGGCCTGAAGGTTGCCCTAACCTGGACCTGGTGTGTGGCGTTGCCACCTGGGTCTCACCCATACCTGGTGACTCAGGTCCCAACGTGAGACTCTTGGACCTGGTGAATCTGGTCCTTACCTGTTCTTCTCCCAGATTCGGGGACTCTGGACACCACCTGGGCTCACCTGGACCTGGTGGATCTGGTCCCCATCTGGGCCTCACCCAGTCCAGGTGACTTTGTTCCCCACCTGTACCTGATTGCTTTGGACTGTTTCTTGGCCTCACCTGGAACTGGTGTCTCTGATCCTATCTGCGTCTCACCCAGACCTGTTGACTCTGGTCCTCACCTGGGCATCATTGGTACCTGGATACTCTGTTCCACACCTGAGCCTCACCTGGACTTGATGACTCTGGAACCACTCTGGGCCTCACCCTGACCTGAAGACTCTGGTACCCATCTGGATGTCACCAAGACCAGGTGAATCTGGTACCCCTCTAGGACTCAACTAGACCTGGTGACTCTCGTCCTCAACTTGGCCTCACAGGGACCTAGTGAATATGCTCCCCACCTGCGCCTCATCTGGACCTGGTGACTCTGGTTCTTCCTGGGCATCATCCTGAAATGGTTACTCTATTCCCCACTGGGACTGACCTGATCCTGGTAACTCTGGTCTTGACTTTGGCCTCTTCTGTACCAGGTGACTCTGGCTCCACCTGGGCCTCATCTGTAACTGCTGACTCTGATCCTAAGCATGGCCTCACCTGACGTGGTGACTGTGGTTCCCATCGGGACCTCATCTGGACCTCGTGTCTCTGGGCCCACCTGGGCCTCACCAGGATATGGTGTCTCTGGTACCCACATGGGTAGCATCAGGATATGGTTACACTGTTCACTAACAGTGACCCAGCCGGACCTATTAACTCTGGTCTTCACCTGGGTCTCACCTGGGCATGGTGGGTCGGATCCCCACCTGGTCCTCACCTGTAACTGGTGATTCGCGTTCCCACATGGACATCATGTGGACCTGGTGGCTGCAGTGTTTCTAGCTACCCATGTACCTCGTGGCTCGGGTCCCCACCAGGGCCTCACCGGGACCAGGTGAGTGTGGTTGACACCTGCACATCACCTGGACCTGGTGATTCTGGTCTGCAAACGAGACTACCCTGATCTGGTGACTGTGGTCCCCACCTGCGCTTCACCTGGATTTGGGGACTCTGGGCCCCATATGGGCACTCCTGGCTCTGTTGATCATGATCCTCAACTGGGCAAATTTGGGACCCGGTGACTGTGTTCCACAACTGGACCTCACCTGGACCAGGTGACTCTGGTCCCCCTCTGGGTCTCACCGTGCCCTAGTGACTGTGAACCCCACTTTGGCCCGACTTGCACCTTCTGTCCCTGGTTGTCACCTGCACCTGACCTCGTACTGTTGACTCTGGTTCTTTCAAAGGCCTCCCCTGTACCTGGTGATCCTGGTCCCCACCTGGGCGTCACCTGGACCTGGTGACTCTTGATACCACCGGGGACTTACCTGGACCTGGTTACTGTGTTCCACACCTGGGCCTCAAGTAGACCTGTTGACCACGGTCCCCAAGCCGGCCTCACATGGACTTGTTGCCTCTGATCCCCACAGAGGCCTCACGTGTACCTGGTAACTCTGGTCCTCACCTGGGCCTCATCTGGACCTAGTGACTCTGGTCCCCACCTGGGCTTCACCTGGATCTGGTGACTCTGGTCCCCACTTGGACTTCACCTGTATCTGGGGACTCTGGTCCCAACCTGGACCTCTCCTGGACCTGGTGACTCTCTTTCCAACATGGACCTCACCTGGGTCTGGTGACTCTGCTCCTCAGTTTGGCATCACCCGTACCTGGTGTCTCTTGTCCCCACTTTGACGTAACTCAGAACTGCTGAATCTTGCCCCACTTAGGCCGCACCCAGATCTGGTGACTCTTGTCCCCATCTATGCCTCAATTCGACTTGATGAATCTGGCCCTACGTGGGCCTCACATGGACCTGGGACTCAGCTGGATAGAGTGGCTCTGGTTCCCACAAGGGGCTCACCTGACACTACTGACTGTTGTCTTATTCTGTGCCTCACTAGTACCTAGTGATTCTGTTCGCCATCTGGGCCTGCATGGACCTAGTGACTCTGGTCCTCACACGGGCGTGATTGGGACCTGGATACTCTATTCCACACCTGGGCCTCACTTTGGCCAGAGACCTCTGGTCCCATTCTGGGCCTCAAACTAAACTGGTTATTCTGGTTCCCCCTCTGGCCTCACCCTTACCTGGTGACTCTGGTCACCCCTTGGCTTCATTGGGCCTGTTAAATTTGGTCTTTAGCTGGTCCGCACCTGGATCTGGTGACTGTTCGGCACCTGGGCCTCACCTGCACTTGGTGAATCCTGTTGCCACCTGCGCCTCACCAGGACCTTGTGACTGTGATCCCACCTGGACCTCACCTGGATCTGCTGGCTCTGGTTCCCATATTGGCTCTCCTGGACCTGGTTCCTGTGGTCTCCATCTGGCCTCACCTGGAACACAATGACTCTGATCCATATTTGGGCCTCTCCTGGACCTGTTGCTCTGGTCTTTAACTGGGCATCATTGGGACCTGGATACTCTCTTATATACCTGGACCTCACCTGGACCTGGTGACTGTGGTCCCACCTGGGCCTCACCTGGACGAGGTGACTGGTTCACACCCAGACATCACCTGGACCTGGTGACTCAGGTCCTCATATGGGCATCTTGGGAGTTGGTTTCTCAGTTCCACATCGGGTCCTCACCTGGACCTAGTGATTCTCCTCCCGCTCTTGGCCACACCCTGACGTGGTGACTCTGCTCCCGACCTGGATATCACCAGGACCGGGTGACTCTAGTCCCCCTCAAGGACGCACCCGCAGCTGGGGACACTGGTCCTCAACTGGGCCTCAACAGGACCTGGTGAATCTACTCCTCACTTAGGCCGCGTCTGGACCTTGTGACTCTTTTCCCACCTGGAATCAATGGGACATGGTTACTCTGTTCCCCACATGAGCCTACCCTCGACATGATAACTTTGCTCCACACTTTGGCCTCAACTGGTCCTGATGACTCTGGTCCCCCCACCTAAGCCTCAATCTGGACCTTGTGACTGTGGTCCCGACCAGGGTCTCACCTGGACTTGGTGACTCTCGTTCCCACATGAACCACACCTGGACCTGGTGACTGTGGTTTTCCTGTAGACTCACATTTACCTGGTGACTCCGGTCCCCACTAGGGCCTCACCTGGATCCGGTGACTCTGGCCTGCAGGTTGGCCTCACCTGGACCTGGTGATTCTGGTCTGCACCTGAGACTACCCTGGATCTGATGACTCTGGTTCCACCTGGTTATCACCTGGATTTGGGGACTCCGGTCCCCATCTGGGCCTCACCTGGCCCAGTTGACCATGGTCCTCAACTGGGCAAAATTGGGAACCGGTGACTCTGTTCCACAACTGGATCTCACCTGGACCAGGTGACTCTGGTCCCCCTCTGGGTCTCACCGTGCCCTAGTGACTGTGAACCCCACTTTCGACTGACTTGGACCTGCTGACCCTGTTTGCCACCTTCGCCAGACCTCTAACTGTTGACTCTGGTTCTATCAAGGGCCTCCCATGGACCTGGTGATCCTGGTCCCCACCTGGGCCTCACCTGGACGTGGTGACTCTTGTCACCACCGGGGACTCACCTGGACCTGGTTACTGTGTTCCACACCTGGGCCTCAAGTCGACCTGTTGACCATGGTCCCCAAGCCGGCCTCACATGGAACTGTTGCCTCTGAAGCCCAACGGGGCCTCACGTGTACCTGGTAACTCTGGTCCTCACCTGGGCCTCATCTGGACCTAGTGACTCTGGTCCCCCCTGGGCTTCACCTGGATCCGGTGACTCTGGTCCCCACCTGGATTTCACCTGGATCTGGTGACTCTGGTCCCCACCTGGACCTCTCCTGGACCTGCTGACTCTCTTTCCAACATGGACCTCACCTGGATCTGGTGATTCTGGTCCTCAGTTTGGCCTCATCTGGACCTGGTGTCTCTCGTCCCCATTTTGACGTAACTCAGAACTGCTGAATCTTGCCCCACCTAGGCCGCACCCAGACCTGGTGACTCTTGTCCCCAGCTATGCCTCAATTCGACCTGATGAATCTGGTCCTCACGTGGGCCTCACATGGACCTGGGACTCAGCTGGATAGAGGGGCTCTGGTTCACACAAAGGGCTCACCTGATACTGCTGACTGTGGTCTTATTCTATGCCTCACCAGGACCTAGTGATTCTGTTCCCCATCTGGGCCTGCATGGCCCCAGTGACTCTGGTCCTCACCCAGGCATCATTGGGACCTGGATACTCTATTCCACACCTGGGCCTCACTTTGACCAGAGACCTCTGGTCGAATTCCGGGCCTCAAACTAAACTGGTTACTCTGGATCCCCCTCTGGGCCTCACCCATACCTGGTGACTCTGGTTACCCCTTGCGCTTCACTTGGGCCTGTTGAATCTGGTCCTTAGCTGGTCCTCACCTGGATCTGGTGACTGGTCGCCACCTGGGCCTCACCTGTACTTGGTGAATCCTGTTGCCACCTGCGCCTCACCGGGACCTTGTTACTGTGGTCCCACCCGGACCTCACCTGGATCTGGTGGCTCTGGTTCCCGTATGGCGCTCTCCTGCTCCTGGTTCCTGTGGTCTCCATCAGACCTCAACTAGAACACAATGACTCTGATCCATATTTGGGCCTCTCCTGGAACTATTGACTCTGGTCCTTACCTGGGCATCATTGGGACCTGGATACTCTCTTATATACCTGGGCCTCACCCCGACCTGGTGACTGTGGTCCTACCTCGGCCTCACCTGGACGAGGTGACTGGTTCCCACAGGAAACTCACGTGTACCTGGTGACTCAGGGCCTCATATGGACATCATGGGACCTGGTTTCGCAGTTCCACATTGGGGCCTCACCTGGAACTAGTAATTCTCGTCCCCGTCTGGGCCTCACCCTGAAGTGCTGACTCTGTCCCCACCTGGATATCACCAGAACCGGGTGACTCTGGTCCCCTGTGGGACTCACCCGGAACTGGGGACACTGGTCCTCAACCGGACCTCAACAGACCTGGTGAATCTACTCC
This sequence comes from Canis lupus baileyi, assembly GCF_048164855.1. Classification (NCBI taxonomy): domain Eukaryota; kingdom Metazoa; phylum Chordata; class Mammalia; order Carnivora; family Canidae; genus Canis; species Canis lupus. The sequence goes on from NC_132875.1 coordinate 26,813,268, forward strand.
TCACTTAGGCCTCTTCTGGACCTTGTGACTCTTTTCCCACCTGGCATCAATGAGACATGGTTACTCTGTTCCCCACGTAGGCCTCAGCTGGACATGATAACTTTGCTCCACACTTTGGCCTCAACTGGTCCTGATGATTTTGGTCCCCCGACCTAGGCCGCAATCTGGACCTGGTGACTGGTCCACACCTGGGTCTCACTTGGACCTGGTGACTCTCTTTCCCACATGAACCACACCTGGACCTGGCGACGGTGGTGTTCTTGTAGACTCACATTTAAATGGTGACTCTGGTCCTCACTAGGGCTTCACCTGGATCTGGTGACTCTGGCCTGCCGGTTGGCCTCACCTGGACCTGGTGAGTGGGGTTGCCACCAGGGCCTCACCCATACCTGGTGACTCAGGTCCCCACGTGGCTCTCTTTGACCTGATGAATCTGGTCCTTACCTGGTCATCTCCCACTCCCAGGGACTCTGGTAACCACCTGGGCCTCACCTGGACCTGCTGAATCTGGTCCCTACTGGGCCTCGCATAGTCCTAGTGACTTTGATCCCCACCTGGACCTGATTGCTGTGGACACTTTCTTGGCCTCACCTGGAACTGGTGACTATGATCCTATCTGTGCATCCCCCAGATCTGGTGACTCTGGTCCTCCCATGGGCATCATTGGTACCTGGTGACTCTGTTCCACACCTAAGCCTCACCTGGACATGATGACTCTGGAACCTCTCTTGTCCTCACCGTGACCTGGTCACTCTGGTCCCCATCTGGATGTCACCTGGACCAGCTGATTCTGGCACCCCTATAGGCCTCAACCAGATCTGGTGACTCTGGTCCTCAAATGGGACTCACCTGGACCTAGTGAATATGCTCAATCTGGGCCTCATTTGGACGTGGTGACTTTGGTCCTGACTTTGACCTCTTCTGTACCAGGTTACTCTGACTCCACCTGGGCCTCACCTGTAACTGGTGACTCTGATCCTAAGCATGGCCTCACCTGACCTGGTGACTGTGGTTTCCATCGGGACCTCACCTGGACCTCATGTCTCTGGTCCCACCTGGGCCTCGCCAGGACCTGGTGTCTCTGGTACCCACAGGGGTAGCATCAGAATATTGTTACACTGTTCACTCACAGTGACCCAGCCGGACCTATTAACTCTAGTCTTCACCTGGGCCACACCTGGACATGGTGACACTGGTTCCCACCAGGGTCTCACCTGGACATGGTGATTCAGATCCCACCTGGTCCTCACCTGTAACTGGTGATTCTCGTTCCCACATGGACGTCATGTGGACCTGGTGGCTGCAGTGTTTCTAGCTTCTCATGTACCTCGTTACTCTGGTCCCCGCCAGGGCCTCACCGAGACCTGGTGAGTGTGGTTGCCACCTGCATCTCACCTGGACATGGTGATTCTGGTCTGCACCTGAGACTCCCCGGGATCTGGTGACTGTGGTCCCCACCTGGGCTTCACCTGGATTTGGGTACTCCGGTCCCCATCTGGTCTTCATCTGCCCCTGTTGACCATGGTACTCAACATGCAATATGGGACCCGGTGACTGTGTTCCACAACTGGACCTCACCTGGACAAGGTGACTCTGGTCCCACTCTGGGTCTCACCGTCCCCTAGTGACCTTGTATCCCACTTTGGCCTGACTTGGACCTGCTGACCCAGGTTGCCACCTGCGTCTCACCTCGAACTGTTGACTCTGGTTCTTTGAAGGGCCTCCCCTGGACCTGGTGATCCTGGTCCCCACCTGTGTCTCACCTGGACGTGGTGACTCTTGTCACCACCGGGCACTCACCTGGACCTGCTTACTGTGTTCCACACCTGGGCCTCAGGTAGACCTGTTGACCATGGTCCCCAAGCCGGCCTCACGTGGACCTTTTGGCTCTGATACCCGCCGGGGTCTCACGTGTTTCTGGTAACTCTGATCCTCACCTGGACCTCATCTGGACCTAGTGACTATGGTCCCCACCTGGGCTTCACCTGGATCTGGTGACTCTAGTTCCCACCTGGACCTCTCCTGGTCCTAGTGACTCTCTTTCCAACCTGGACCTCACCTGGATCTGGTGACTCTGGTCCTCAGTTTGGCCTCCCCTGGACCTGGTGTCTCTCGTCCCCACTTTGACCTAACTCAGAACTGCTGAATCTTGCCCCACCTAGGCCGCACCCAGACCTGGTGACTCTTGTCCCCAGCTATGCCTCAATTCGACCTGATGAATCTGGTCCTCACGTGGGCCTCACATGGACCTGGGACTCACCTGGATAGAGTGTCTCTGGTTCCCACAAGGGGCTCACATGATACTGTTGACTGTGGTCTTATTCTATGACTCACCGGGACCTAGTGATTCTGTTCCCCATCTGGGCCTGCATGGCCCTAGTGACCTTGGTCCTCACCCAGGCATCATTGGGACCTGTATACTCTATTCTACAACTGAGCCTCACTTTGTCCAGGAAACTCTGGTCCCATTCTGGTCCTCAAACTAAACTGGTTACTCTGGTTCACACTCTGGTCCTCACCCTTACCTGGTGACTCTGGTCACCCCTTCGGCTTCACTTCGGCCTGGTGAATCTGGTCCTTAGCTGGTCCGCACCTGGCTCTGGTGACTGGTCGCCACCTGGATCTCACCTGGACTTGGTGAATCCTGTTGCCACCTGCGCCTCACCTGGACCTTGTGACTGTGGTCCCACCTGGGCCTCACCAGAATCTGGTGGCTCTGGTTCCCATATGGGGCTCTCCTGAACCTGGTCCGTGTTGTCTCCATCTGGCCTCACCTGGAACACAATGACTCTGATACATATTTGGGCCTCTCCTGGAACTGATGACGCTGGTCCTTACCTGGGCATCACAGGGACCTGGATACTCTCTTATATACCTGGGCCTCACCTGGACCTGGTGACTGTGGTCCCTCCTGGGCCTCACCTGGACGAGGTGACTGGTTCCCACAGGGACCTCACCTGGACCTGGTGACTCAGGTCCTCATATGGGCATCATGGGACCTGGTTTTTCAGTTCCACATCGGGGCCTCACCTGGACCTAGTGATTCTCGTCCCCCTCTGGGCCTCACTCTGACGTGGTGACTCTGGTCACCCCTGGATATCACCAGAACCGGGTGACTCTGGTCCCCCTCTGGGACTCTCCCGGAGCTGGGGACACTGGTCCTCCGCTGGGCCTCAACAGGACCTGGTGAATCTACTCCTCACTTAGGCCTCCTCTGGACCATGTGTCTCTTTTCCAACATGGCATCAATGGGACATGGTTATTCTGTTCCCCACCTTGGCCTCACCTGGACATGAAAACTTTGCTCCACACTTTGGCCTCAACTGGTCCTGATGACTCTGGTCCCCCCACCTAGGCCTCAATCTGGACCTGGTGAGTGAGGTCCCCACCTGGGTCTCACCTGGACCTGGTGACTCTCGTTCCCACATAAACCACACCTGGACCTGGTCACTGTGGTGTTCATGTAGACTCACATTTTCCTGGTGACACCGGTCCCCAGTAGGGCATTACCTGGATCTGGTGACTCTGGCCTGCAGGCTGGCCTCACCTGGACCTGGTGAGTGGGGTTGACACCTGGGCCTCACCCATACCTGGTGACTCAGGTCACCACGTGGGCCTCTTGGACCTGGTGAATCTTGTTCTTACCTGATCCTCTCCCACCACGGGGACACTGGTCACCACCTGGGTCTCACCTGGACCTGGTGAAGCTGGTACCCATCTGTGCCTCACCCAGTCCTGGTGACTTTTTTCCCCACCTGGACCTGATTGCTGTGGACTCTTTCTTGGCCTCACCTGGAACTGGCGACTCTGATCCTATCTGAGTGTCACCCAGACCTGGTGACTCTGGTCCTCACCTGGGCATCATTGGTACCTGAAGACTCTGATCCACACCTGAGCCTCACCTGGACATGATGACACTGGAACCACTCTGGGCTTCACCCTGACCTGGTGACCCAGGTCCCCATCTGGATGTCACCTGGACCTGGTGATTCTTGTACCCCTCTAGGACTCAACAAGATCTGGTGACTCTGGTCCTAAACTGGGCCTCACCTGGACCTAGTGAATATGCTCCATCTGGGCCTCATTTGGACCTGGTGACTCTGGTCCCTACCTGGGCATCATCGGTACAATGTTACTCTATTCCACACTGGGAATCCCCTGATCCTGGTAACTCTGGTCCTCTCTTTGGACTCTTCTGTACCAGGTAACTCTGGCTCCACCTGGACCTCACCTGTAACTGGTGATTCTGATCCTACGCATGGCCTCATCTGACCTGGTGACAGTGCTTCCCATCGGGACCTCACCTGGACCTCAGGTCTCCGGTCCCACCTGGGCCTTACCAGGACCTGGTGTCTCTGCTAACCACCTGGGTAGCATCAGGATATGGTTACACTGTTCACTAACAGTGACCCAGCTGGACCTATTAACTCTGGTCTTTACCTGGGCCACACCTGGACATGGTGACACTCGTTCCCACCTGGGTCTCACCTGGACATGGTGAGTCAGATCCCCAACTGTTCCTCAGCTTTAACTGGTGATTCTCGCTTCCACATGGACATCATGTCGACCTGGTGGCTGCAGTGTTTCTAGCTTCTCATGTCCTCGTGACTCTGGTCCCCACAAGTGCCTCACCGGGACCTGGTGAGTGTGGTTGCCACCTGCACCTCAGCTGGACCTGGTGATTCTGGTCTGCACCTGAGACTACCCTGCATCTGGTGACTGTGGTCCCCACCTGGGCTTTACCTGGATTTGGGGACTCCGGTCCCCATCTGGGCCTCAACTGGCCCTGTTGACCATGGTCCTCACTGGGCAAAATTGGGACCCGGTGACTGAGTTCCACAACTGGACCTCACAGGACCAGGTGACTCTGGTCTCCCTCTGGGTCTCACCGTGCCCTAGTGACTGTGAACCCCACTTTGGCCTGACTTGGACCTGCTGACCCTGGTTGCCACCTGCGCCTGACCTCTAACTGTTGACTCTGGTTCTCTCAAGGGCCTCCCCTGTACCTGGTGATCCTGGTCCGCAACTGGGCCCCACCTGAATGTGTTGACCCTTGTCACCACGTGGGACTCACCAGGACCTGCTTACTGTGTTCCACACCTTGGCCTCAAGTAGACCTGTTGACCATGGTCCCCAAGTCGGCCTCACATAGACCTGTTTCCTCTGATCCCCACCGGGGCCTCACGTGTACCTGGTAACTCTGGTCCTCACCTGGGCCTCATCTGGACCTAGTGACTCTGGTCCCCACCTGGGCTTCACCTGGATCTGGTGACTCTGGTCCCCACCTGGAACTCACCTGGATCTGGTGACTCTGGTCCTCAGTTTGGCCTCACCTGGACCTGATTTCTCTCGTCCCCACTTTGACCTAACTCAGAACTGCTGAATCTTGACCCACCTAGGCCGCACGCAGACCTGGTGACTCTTGTCCCCAGCTCTGCCTCAATTCGACCTGATGAATCTGCTCCTCACGTTGGCCTCACATGGACCTGGGACTCAGCTGGATAGAGTGTCTCTGGTTCCCACAAGGGGCTCACATGATACTGGTGACTGTGGTCCCACCTGGGCCTCACCTGGACGATGTGACTGGTTCCCACAGGGACCTCACCTGGACCTGGTGACTCAGGTCCTCATATGGGCATCATGGGACCTGGTTTCTCAGTTCCACATCGGGACCTAACCTGGACCTAGTGATTCTCGTCCCATTATGGTCCTCACCCTGACGTGGTGACTCTGGTCCCCACCTGGATATCACCAGAACCGGGTGACTCTGGTCCCCCTCTGGGACTCACCCGGAGCTGGGGACACTGGTCCTCAACTGGGCCTCAACAGGACCTGGTGAATCTGCTCCTCACTTAGGCCTCGTCTGGATCTTGTGACTCTTTTCCCACCTGGCATCAATGGGACATGGTTAGTCTGTTCCCCACCTGGGCCTCACCTGGACATGATAACTTTGCTCCACATTTTGGCCTCAACTAGTCCTGATGACTCTGGTCCCCCGACCTAGGCGTCAATCTGGACATGATTGCTGTGGACTCCTTCTTAGCCTCAACTGGAACTGGTGAATCTGATCCAGATTGAGGATCCCCAATCTGGGCCTCACCTGGCCCTGTGAACCATGGTCCTCAACTGGCAAAATTGGGACCCGGTGACTGTGTTCCACCCCTGGACCTCACCTGGACCAGGTGACTCTGGTCCCCCTCTGGGTCTCACCGTGCCCTAGTGACTGTGAACCCGACTTTGGCCTGACTTGGACCTGCTGACCCAGGTTGACACCTGCGCCTGACCTCGAACTGTTGACTCTGGTTCATTCAAGGGCTTCCCCTGTCCCTGGTGATCTTCGTCCCCCCCTGGGACTCACCTGGACGTGGTGACCCTTGTCACCACCGGGGACTCACCTGGACCTGGTTACTGTGTTCCACACCTGGGCCTCAAGTAGTCCTGTTGACCATGGTACCGAAGCCGGCCTCATATGGACCTGTTTCCTCTGATTCCCACCGGGGCATCACGTGTACCTGGTAACACTGGTCCTGACTTGGGCCTCATATGGACCTAGTGACTCTGGTCCCCACCTTGGCTTCACCTGGATCTGGTGACTCTGGTGCTCAACTGGGCCTCACGTGGACCTATTGAATATGCTCCATCTGGGCCTCATTTGGACTTGGTGACTCTCTTCCCTACCTGGGCTTCATCGGGACATGGTTCCACTGCATGGCCTTTAGGTTGGCCACCCCTGGACCTGGTAACTGTGGTTCTACCTGGGCATCATCGGGACGTGGTTACTCTATTCCCAGTGGGACTGACCTGATCGTGGTGACTCTGGTCCTGACTTTCGCCTCTTCTGTGCCATGTGACTCTGGCTCCCCCTGGACCTCACCTGTAAGTGGTGACTCTGATCCTATGCATGGCCTCACCTGACCTGGTGACTGTGGTTTCCATCGGTACCTCACCTGGTCCTCATGTCTCTGGTCCCAACTGGGACTCACCAGGACCTTGTATCTGGTACACACCTGAGTAGCATCAGGATATGGTTACGCTGTTCACTAACAGTGACACGGCCGGACCTATTAACTCTCGTCTTCACCTGGTCCACACTTGCACATGGTGACAATGGTTCCCACCAGGGTCTCACTTGGACATGGTGACTCAGATCCCCACCTAGTCCTCACTTGTAAATTGTAATTCTCGTTCCCACATGGACATCATGTGGACCTGGTGGCTGCAGTGTTTCTAGCTTCTCATGTACCTCGTGACTCTGGTCCCCACCAGGGCCTCACCCGGACTTGGTGAGTGTGGTTGCCACCTGTACCTCACCAGTACCTGGTGATTCTGGTCTCCACTTGAGACTACCCTGGATCTGGTGACTGTGGTCCCCACCTGGGCTTCACCTGAATTTGGGGACTCCGGTCCCCATCTGGGCCTCACCTGGCCCTGTTGACCATGGTCCTCAACTGGGCAAAATTGGGACCCGGTGACTCTGTTCCACAACTGGATCTCACCTGGACAAGGTGACTCTGGTCCCCCTCTGGGTCTCACTGTGCCCTAGTGACTGTGAATCCCACTTTGGCCTGACTTGGACCTGCTGACCCAGGTTGCCACCTGCGCCTCACCTCGAATGTTGACTCTGGTTCTCTCAAGGGCCTCCCCTGTACCTGGTGATCCTGGTCCCCAATTGGGCCTCAACTGGACGTGGTGACTCTTGTCAACACCGGGGACTCACCTGGACCTGCTTACTGTGTTCCACACCCGGGCCTCAAGTAGACGTGTTGACCATGTTCCCCAAGCCGGGCTCACGTGGACCTTTTGGCTCTGATCCCCGCCAAGGGCTCACGTGTATCTGGTAACTCTGATCCTCACCTGGGCCTAATCAGGACCTAGTGACTCTGGTCCCCACCTGGTTTTCACATGGATCTGGTGACTGTGGTCCCCACCTGGACTTCACCTGGATCTGGTGACTCTGGTCCCCACCTGGACCTCTCCTGGACCTGGTGACTCTCTTTCCAACATGGACCTCACCTGGATCTGGTGACTCTGGTCCTCAGTTTGGCCTCACCTGGACCTGGTGTCTCTCGTCCCCACTTTGACCTAACTCAGAACTGCTGAATCTTGCCCCACCTAGCCCGCACCCAGACCTGGTGACTCTTGTCCCGAACTATGCCTTAATTCGACCTGATGCATCTGGTCCTGACGTGGGACTCACATGGACCTGGGACACAGCTGGATAGAGTGGCTCTGGTTCCCATAGGGGCACACCTGATACTGGTGATTGTGGTCTTATTCTATGCCTCACCAGGACCTAGTGATTCTGTTCCCCATCTGAGCCTGCATGGCCATAGTGACTCTGGTCCTCACCCAGGCATCATTGGGACCTGGATACTCTATGCCACACCTGGGCCTAGTTTGACCAGGGATCTCTGGTCCCATTTTGGGCCTCAAACTAAACTGGTTACTCTGGTTCCCCTCTGGGCCTCACCCTTACCTAGTGACTCTGGTCACCCCTTGGGCTTCACTTGGGCCTCGTGAATCTGGTCCTTAGCTTGTCCGCACCTGGCCCTGGTGACAGGTCACCACGTGGGCCTCACCTGGACTTGGTGAATCATGTTGCCACCAGCGCCTCACCTGGACCTTGTGACTGTGGTCCCTCCTGGACCTCACCTGGATCTGGTGGCTCTGGTTCCCATATGGGGCTCTCCTGGATCTGTTCCCTGTCGTCTCCCTCTGGCCTCACCTGGAACACAATGACTCTGATCTATATTTGGGCCTCTCCTGGACCTGTTGACTCTGGTCCTTACCTGGGCATCATTGGGACCTGGATACTCTCTTATATACCTGGGCCTCACCAGGACCTGGTGACTGTGGTCCCACCTGGGCCTCACCTGGACGGGGTGACTGGTTCCCACAGGGACATCACCTGGACCTGGTGACTCAGGTCCTCATATGGGCATCTTGGGACCTGGTTTCACAGTTCCACATAGGGGCCTCACCTGGACCTAGTGATTCTCTCCCCCTCTGGGCCTCACCCTGACTTGTGACACTGGTCCCCACCTGGATATCACCAGACCGGGTGACACACCCGGAGCTGGGGACACTGGTCCTCAGGTGGACCTCAACAGTACCTGGTAAATCTACTCCAAACTTAGGCTTCGTCTGGACCTTGTGACTCTTTTCCCACCTGGCATCAATGGGACATGGTTACTCTGTTCCCCACCTGGCCCCACCTGGACATGATAATTAGCTGCACACTTTGGCCTCAACTGGTCCTGATGACTCTCGTCCCCAAACCTAGGCCTCAATCTGGTCCTGGTGACTGTCGTCCCCAACTGGATCTCAGCTGGACCTGGTGACTCCCGTTCCCACATGAACCACACCTGGATCTGGTGACTGTGGTGTTCTTGTAGACTCACATTTACCTTGTGAATCCCGTCCCCACTAGGGCCTCACCTGGATCTGGTGACTCTGGCCTGTAGGCTGGCCTCACCTGGACCTGGTGAGTGGGCTTGCCACCTGGGCCTCACCCATACATGGAGACACCGGTCCCCACGTAGGCCCCAGTATCTTGGTGAATCTCGTCCTTACCTGGTCCTCAGCCGGACCTGGTAACCTAGTCACCACCTGGGAATCACCTGGACCTGGTGTATCTGGCCCCATCTGGGCCTCACCCAGTCCTGGTGACTTTGTTCCCCACCTGGACCTGATTGCTGTGGACTCCTTCTTGGCCTCAACTGGAACTGGTGACTCTGATCCTAACTGGGCCTCACCCAGATCTGGTGACTCTGGTCCTCACCTGTGGACCATTATGACCTGGATACTCTGTTCCACACCTGAGCCTCACCTGGACATGATGACTGTGGATCCCTTCGGGGCCTCACCCTGACATGGTGACTCTGGTCCCCATCTGGATGTCACCTAGACCAGGTGAATCTGTTAACCCTCAAGGGCTCAAATATACCTGGTGACACTGGTCCTCAACTGGGTCTCACCGAGACCTAGTGAATATGCTCCCCACCTGCGCCTCATCTGGACCTGGTGACGCTGGGTCTACCTGGGCATCATCGGAACATAGTTACTCTGTTCCCCACTGGGACTGACCTGATCCTGGTAACTCTGGTCCTGACTTTGGCCTCTTCTGTACCAGGTGACTCTGGCTCCACCTGGGCCTCACCTGTAACTGGTGACTCTGATCCTAAGCATGGCCTCACCTGACCTGGTGACTGTGGTTCCCATCGGGACCTCACCTGGACCTCATGTCTCTGGTCCCACCTGGGAATCACCAGGACCTGGTGTCTCTGGTACCCACCTGGGTAGCATCAGGATATGGTTACACTGTACACTAACAGTGACCCAGCCGGACCTATCAACTCTGGTCTTCACCTGGGCCACTCCTGCACATGGTGACACTCGTTCCCACCTGTGTCTCACCTGGAAATTGTGAGTCAGATCCCCACCTGGTCCTAACCTGTAACTGGTGATTCTCGTTCCCACATGGATATCATGTGGACCTGGTGGCTGCAATGTTTCTAGTTTGTCATGTACCTCGTGACTCTGGTCCCCACCAGGGCCTCACCGGGACCTGGTGAGAGTGGTTGTCAACTGCACCTCACCTGGACCTGCTGATTCTGGTCTGCACCTGAGACTACCCTGGATCTGGTGACTGTTGTCCCCAGCTGGGCTTCACCTGGATTTGGGGACACCGGTCCCCATCTTGGCCTCACCTGGACCTTTTGACCACGGTCCTCAACTGGGCAAAATTGGGACGCGGTGACTGTGTTCCACAACTGAACCTCACCTGGACCACGTGACTCTGGTCCCACTCTGGGTCTCACCATGCCCTAGTTACTGTGAACCCCACTTTGGCCTGACTTGAACCTGCTGACCCTGGCTGAAACGTGCGCCTGACCTCGAACTGTTGACTCTGGTTCTTTCAAGGGCCTCCCCTGTACCTGGTGATCCTGGTCCGCAACTGGGCCTCACCTGGACGTGGTGACCCTTGTCACCACTGGGGACTCACCTGGACCTGCTTACTGTGTTCCACACCTGGGCCTCAAGTAGACCTGTTGACCATGGTCCCCAAGCCGGCCTCACATGGACCTCTTGCCTCTGATCCCCACCGGGGCCTCACGTGTACCTGGTAAAACTGGTCCTCACCTGGGCCTCTTCTGGACCTAGTGACTCTGGTCCCCACCTGTGCTTCACCTGGATCTGGTGACTCGGGTCCCCACCTGGACCTCACCTGGATCTGGTGACTCTGGTCCTCAGTTTGGCCTCACCAGGACCTGGTGTCTCTCGTCCCCACTTTGACCTAACTCAGAACTGCTGAATCTTGACCCACCTAGGCCACATCCAGACCTGGTGACTCTTGTCCCCTGCTATGCCTCAATTCGACAAGATGAATCTGGTCCTCACGTGGGCCTCACATGGACCTGGGACTTACCTGGATAGAGTGTCTTTGGTTCCCACAAGGGGCTCACCTGATACTGTTGACTGTGGTCTTATTCTATGCCTCACCAGGACCTACTGATTCTGTTCCCCATCTGGGCCTGCATGGCCCTAGTGACTCTGTTCCTCACCCAGTCATCATTGGTACCTGGATACTCTATTCTACAACTGGGCCTCACTTTGTCCAGGGACCTCTGGTCCCATTCTGGTCCTTAAACTAAACTGGTTACTCTGGTTCCCGCTCTGGTCCTCACCCTTACGTGGTGACTCTGGTCACCCCTTGGGCGTCACTTGGGCCTGGTGAATCTGGTCCTTAGCTGGTCCGCACCTGGATCTGCTGACTGGTCGTCACCTGGACCCCACGTGTACTTGGTGAATCCTCTTGCCACCTGCGCCTCACCTGGACCTTGTGACTGTGGTCCCACCTGGACCTCAATTGGATCTGGTGGCTCTGGTTCCCACATGGGGCTCTCCTGGACCTGGTTCCTGTGGTCTCCATCTGGCCTCACCTGGAACACAATGACTGTGATCTATATTTGGGCCTCTCCTATACCTGTTGACTCTGGTCCTTACCTGGGCATCATTGGGACCTGGATACTCTCTTAAATACCTGGACCAAACCTTGACCTGGTGACTGTGGTCCCACCTGGGCCTCACCTGGACGAGGTGACTGGTTCCCACAAGGACCTCACCTGGACCTGGTGACTCAGGTCCTCATATGGGCATCATGGGACCTGGTTTCTCAGTTCCACATCGGGGCCTCACCTGGACCTAGTGATTCTCGTCCCACTCTGGGCCTCACCCTGACGTGCTGACTCTAATCCCCCCCCGGATATCACCAGAACCGGGTGACTCTGGTCCCCCTCGGGACTCACCCGGAGCTGGGGTCACTGGTCCTCAACTCGGCCTCAACAGGACCTGGTGAATCTACTCCTCACTTAGGCCTCGTCTGGACCTTGTGACTCTTTTCCCACCTGGCATCAATTTGACATGATTAGTCTGTTCCCCACCTGGGCCTCACCTGGACATGAGAACTTTGCTCCACACTTTGGCCTCAACTGGTCCTGATGACTCTGGTCACCCGACCTAGGCGTCAATCTGGACCTGATTGCTGTGGACTCCTTTTTAGCCTCAACTGGAACTGGTGACTCTGATCCAGATTGAAGATCCCCAATCTGGGCCTCACCTGGCCTTGTCAACCATGGTCCTCAACTGGCAAAATTGGGAACCGGTGACTGTGTTCCACCCCTGGACCTCACTTGGACCAGATGACTCTGGTCCCCCTCTGGGTCTCACTGTGCCCTAGTGACTGTGAACCCCACTTTGGCCTGACTTGGACCTGCTGACCCTGGTTGACACCTGCGCCTGACCTCGAACTGTTGACTGGTTCATTCAAGGGCTTCCCCTGTACATGGTGATCCTGGTCCCCCCCTGTGACTCACCTGGACGTGGTGACTCTTGTCACCACCGGGGACTCACCTGGACCTGGTTACTGTGTTCCACACCTGGGCCTCAAGTAGACCTGTTGACCATGGTACCGAAGCCGGCCTCATATGGACCTGTTGCCTCTGATTCCCACCGGGGCTTCACTTGTACCTGGTAAAACTGGTCCTCACTTGGGCCTCATCTGGACCTAGTGATTCTGGTCCCCTCCTTGGCTTCACCTGGATCTGGTGACTCTGGTCCTCAGTTTGGCCTCACCTGTACCTGGTGACTCAGGTCCTCATTTGGGCATTATGGGACCTTTTTTCTCAGTTCCACATCGGGGCCCCACCTGAAACTAGTGATTCTCGTCCCCCTCTGGGCCTCACGCTGACGTGGTGAGTCTTATCCACACCTGGATATCACCAGAACCGGGTGACTCTGGTCCCCCTCTGGGACTCACCCGAGCTGGGGACACTGGTGCTCAACTTGGACTCAACAGGACCTGGTGAATCTAGTCCTCACTTAGGCCTCATCTGTACCTTGTGACTCTTTTCCCACCTGGCATCAATGGGACATGGTTACTCTGTTCCCCACCTAGACATCACCTGGACATGATAACTTTGCTCCACACTTTGGCCACAACTTGTCCTGATCAATTTGTTCCCCCCACCTAGGCCTCATCTGGACCTGGTGACTATGGTCCCCACCTGGGTCTCACCTGGACCTGGTGACTCTCGTTCCCACATGAACCACACCTGGACCTGGTGACTGTGGTTTTCTTGTAGACTCACATTTACCTGGTGACTCCGGTCCCCACTAGGGCCTCATCTGGATCTGGTGATGCTGGCCTGAAAGTTGGCCTCACCTGGACTTGGTGAGTGGGGTTGCCACCTGGGCCTCACCCATACCTGGTGACTCAGTTTCACACGTGGGCCTCTTGGACCTGGTGAATCTCGTCCTTACCTGGTCCTCTCCCAGACCCGGGGACTCTGGTCACCACCTCGCCTCACCTGGACCTGGTGAATCTGGTCCCCATCTGGGCCTCACCCAGTCCTGGTGACTTTGTTCCCCACCTGGACTTGATTGCTGTGGACTCTTTCTTGGCCTCACCTGGAACTGGTGACTCTGATCCTATGTGAGCGTCACCAAGACCTTGTGACTCTGGTCCTCACCTGGGCTTCATTGGTACCTGGTGACTCTGTTCCACACCTCAGCCTCACATGGACATGATGACTCTGGAACCTCTCTGGGCCTCACCCTGACCTGGTGACTCTTGTCCCCATCTGGATGTCAACTGGACCAGGTGATTCTTGTACCCCTCTAATACTCAACCAGATCTGGTGACTCTGGACCTCAACTGGGCCTCACCTGGACCTAGTGAATATGCTCCAACTGGGCCTCATTTGGATCTGGTGACTCTGTTCACTTCCTGGGCATCATCGGGACATGGTTCAGCTGCATGGCCTTCAGGTTGGCCTCACCTGGACCTGGTAACTCTGGTCCCTACCTGGGCATCATCGGGACATGGTTCCTCTACATGGCCTGCAGGTTGGCCTCACCTGGACCTGGTGAGTGGGGTTGGCACCTGGTGTGTATGTCACCCATACATGGTGACACAGGTCCCCGTGGGCCCAGTATGACCTGGTGAATCTCGTCCTTACCTGGTCCTCACCCGCACCTGGTAACCCTGATCACCACCTGGGAATCACCTGGACCTGGTGAATCTGGTCCCCATCTGGGCCTCACCCAGTCCTGGTGACTTTGTTCCCCTCTGGATCTGATTGCTGTGGAATCCTTCTTGGCCTCAACTGGAAGTGGTGACTCTGATCCAACCTGGGCCTCACCCAGATCTGGTGACTCTGGTCCTCACCTGTGGACCATTATGACCTGGATACTCTGTTCCACACCTGAGCCTCACCTGGACATGATGACTCTGGATCCCCTCTGGGCCTCACCCTGACATGGTGACTCTGGTCCCCATCTGGATGTCACCTAGACTAGGTGAATCTGGTACCCCTCTAGGGCTCAAATAGACTTGGTGACACTGGTCCTCAACTGGGTGTCACCGAGACCTAGTGAATATGCTCCCCACCTGCGCCTCATCTGGACCTGGTGACGCTGGGTCTACCTGGGCATCATCGGGACATGGTTACTCTGTTTCCCACTGGGACTGACCTGATCCTGGTAACTCTGGTCCTTACTTTGGCCTCTTCTGTACCAGGTGACTCTGGCTCCACCTGGGCCTCACCTGTAACTGGTGACTCTGATCCAAAGCATGGCCTCTCCTGACCTGGTGACTGTGGTTCCCATGGGGACCTCACCTGGACCTCATGTCTCTGGTCCCACCTGGGCCTCACCAGGACCTGGTGTCTCTGGTACCCACCTGGGTAGCATCAGGATATGGTTACACTGTTCACTAACAGTGACCCAGCCGGACCTATTAACTCTGGTCTTCACCTGGGCCACACCTGGACATGGTGACACTCGTTCCCACCTGGGTCTCACCTGGAAATGGTGAGTCAGATACCCACCTGGTCCTAACCTATAACTGTTGATTCTCGTTCCCACATGGACATCATGTGGACCTGGTGGCTGCGGTGTTTCTAGTTTGTCATGTACCTTGTGACACTGGTCCCCACCAGGGCCTCACCGGGACCTGGTGAGTGTGGTTGCCACCTGCACCTCACCTGGACCTGGTAATTCTGGTCTGCACCTGAGAGTACCCTGGATCTGGTGACTGTGGTCCCCACCTGGGCTTCACCTGGATTTGGGGACTCTCGTCCCCATGTGAGGCTCACCAGGCCCTGTTGACCATGGTCCTCAACTGGGCAAAATTGGGACGCGGTGACTGTGTTCCACAACTGGACCTCACCTGGACCATGTGTCTCTGGTGCCCCTCTGTGTCTCACCATTCCCTAGTGACTGTGAACCCCACATTCCCCTGACTTAGACCTGCGGGCCCTGGTTGAAACCTGCGCCTGAACTCAAACTGTTGACTCTGGATCTTTCAAGGGCCTCCCCTCTACCTGGTGATCCTGGTCCGAACCTGGGCCTCACCTGGACGTGGTGACACTTGTCACCATGGGGACTCACCTGGACGTGCTTACTGTGTTCCACACCTGGGCCTCAAGTAGACCTGTTGACCATGGTCCCCTAGCCGGCCTCACATGGACCAGTTGCCTCTGATCCCCACTGGGGCCTCACGTGTACCTTGTAACTCTGGTCCTCACCTGGGCCTCATCTGGACCTAGAGACTCTGGTCCCCACCTGGGCTTCACCTGGATCTGGAGACTCTGGTCCCCATCTGGACTTCACCTGGATCTGGTGACTCTGGTCCCAATCTGGACCTCTCCTGGACTTGGTGTCTCTCTTGCCCACTTTGACCTAACTCAGAACTGCTGAATCTTGCCCCACCTATTACGCACCCAGACCTGGTGACTCTTGTCCCTAGCTATTCCTCAATTCGACCTGATGAATCTGGTCCTCACGTGGACCTCACATTTACCTGGGACTCAGCTGGAAAGAGTGGCTCTGGTTCCCACTAGGGGCTCACCTGATACTGCTGAATGTGGTCTTATTCTATGCCTCACCAGAACCTAGTGATTCTGTTCCCCATCTGGGCCTGCATGGCCTTAGTGACTCTGGTCCTCACTCAGGCATCATTGGGACCTGGATACTCTATTCCACACCTGGGCCTCACTTTTACCAGGAACCGCTGGTCCCATTCTGGGCTTCAAACTAAACTGGTTACTCTGGTCCCCCTCTTAACCTCACCCTTACCTGGTGACTCTGGTCACCCCTTGGGCCTCCCCTGGGCCTGGTGACTCTGGCCTGCAGGTTGGCCTCACCTGGACTTGATTAGTTGATGCCACCTGGGCCTCACCCATACCTGGTGACTCAGGTCCCCACATGGGCCTCTTGGACCTGGTGAATCTGGCCCTTACCTGGACTTCTCCCAGACCCGGGGAATCTGGTCACAACATGGGCCTCACCTGGACCTGGTGAATCTGGGTCCATCTGGGCCTAACCCAGTCCTGGTGACTATGTTCCCCAACTGGACCTGATTGCTCTGGACTCTTTCTTGCCCTCACCTTGAACTGGTGACTCTGATCCTATTACCTAGTCCTCACCCGGAACTGGTAAATCTGGTCACCACCTGGGCATCACCTAGTCCTGGTGACTTTGTTCCCCACGTGGACCTGATTGCTGTGGACACCTTCTTGGCCTCACCTGGAAGTGGTAACTCTGATCACAAATGGGCCTCTCCCAGATCTGGTGACTCTGGTCCTCACCTGGGCCTCATCTGGACCTAGTGACTCTGGTCCCCACCTGGGCTTCACCTGGATCTGTTGACTCTGGTCCCCACCTGGATTTCACCTGGAACTGGTGACTCTGGTCCATACCTGAACCTCTCCTGGACCTGGTGACTCACTTTCCAACATGGACCTCACTTGGATCTGGTGACTATGGTCCTCAGTTTGGCCTCACCTGGACCTGGTGTCTCTCGTCCCCACTTTGACCTAACTCAGAACTGCTGATCTTGCCCCACCTAGGCCGCACGCAGACATGGTGACTCTTGTTCCCAGCTATGCCTCAATTCGACCTGATGAATCTGGTCCTCACGGGGGCCTCCAAGGACCTGGGACTCAGCTGGATAGAGTGGCTCTGGTTCCCACAAGGGGCTTACCTGATACTGCTGACTGTGGTCTTATTCTATGCCTCACCAGGACCTAGTGATTCTGTTCCCCATCTGGGCCTGCATGGCCCTAGTAAATCTTTTCCTCACCCAGGCATCATTGGGATCTGGATACTCTATTCCACATCTGCGCCTCACTTTCCCCAGGGACCTAGGGTCCCATTCTGGGCCTCAAACTAAACTGGTTACTCTGGTTCCCCCTCTGGGCCTCACCCCTACCTGGTGACTCTGGTCACCCCTTGGGCTTCACTTGGGCCTGGTGAATCTGGTCCTTAGCTGTTCCGCACCTGGATCTGGTGACCGGTCGCTACCTGGGCCTCACCTGGACTTGGTGAAACCTGTTGCCACCTGCGCCTCCCCTGGGCCTTGTGACTGTGGTCCCACCCAGACATCACCTGGATCTGGTGGCTCTGGTTCCCATATGGGGCTCTCCTGGACCTGGTTCCTGTGGTCTCCATCTGGCCTCACCTGGAACACAATGACTCTGAACCATATTTGGGCCTCTCCTGGACCTGTTGACTCTGGTCCTTAACTGGGCATCATTGGGACCTGGATACTCTCTTATATACCTGGGCCTCACCTGGACCTGGTGACTCTGGTCCCATCTGGGCCTCACCTGGACGAGGTGAATGGTTCCCACAGGACCTCACCTGGACCTGGTGACTCAGGTCCTCATATGGGCATCATGGGACCTGGTTTCTCAGTTCCACATCGGGGCCTCACCTGGACCTAGTGATTCTCGTCCCCTCTGGGTCTCACCCTGATGTGGTGACTCTGGTCCCCACCTGGATATCACCAGGACCGGGTGACTCTGGTCCCCCTCTGGGACTCACCCGGGGCTGGCGACACTTGTCCTCAGGTGGGCCTCAACAGGACCTGGTGAATCTACTCCTCACTTAGGCCTCGTCTGGACCTTGTGACTCTTTTCCCACCTGGCATCAATGAGACATGGTTACTCTGTTCCCCACCTGGGCCTCACCTGGACATGATAACTTTGCTCCACACTTTGGCCTCAACAAGTCCTGATGACTCTGGTCCCCCTACCTAGTACTCAATCTGGACCTGGTGACTATGGTCCCCACCTGGGTCTCACCTGGACCTGGTGACTCTCGTTCCCACATGAACCACACCTGGACCTGGTGACTGTGGTGTTCTTGTAGACTCATATTTACCTGGTGACTCCGGTCCCCTCTAGGACCTCACCTGGATCTGGTGACTCTGGCCTGCAGGTTGGCCTCACCTGGACCTGGTGAGTGGGTTGCCACTAGGGCCTCACCCATACCTGGTGACTCAGGTCCCCACGTGAGCCTCTTGGACCTGGTGAATCTGGTCCTTACCTGGTCCTCTCCCAGACCCGATGACTCTGGTCACCACCTGGGCCTCACCTGGACATGTTGAATCTGGTCCCAATCTGGACCTCACCCATTCTTGGTGACTTTGTTCCACACCTTGACCTGATTGCTGTGGTCTCTTTCTTGTCCTCACCTGGAACTGGTGACTCTGATCCTATCTGCGCGTCACCCAGACCTGTTGACTCTGGTCCTCACCTGGGCATCATTCGTACCTGGTGACTCTGTTACACACCTGAGCCTCACCTGGTCATGATGACTCTGGAAATTCTCTGGGCCTCACCCTGACCTGGTGACTCTGGTCCCCATTAGGACGTAACCCGGACTGGGTGATTCTTGTTCCCATCTAGGCCTCAAGCAGATCTGGTGATTCTGGTCCTCAATTGGGCCTCACGTGGACTTAGTGAATATGCTCCATCTTGGCCTCATTTGGACCTGGTGACTCCGGTCCCTACCTGGGCATCATCTGGACATGGTTCCGCGCACCGCCTGCAGGTTGGCCTCACCTGAACCTGGTGAGTGGGATTGCCACCTGTGGCTCACCCATACCTGGTGACTCAGGTCCCCACGTGGGCCTCTTGGACCTGGTGAATCTGGTCCTTACCTCGTCTTCTCCCAACCTGGGGACTCTGGTCATCACCTGGGCCTCACCTGTAGAAGGGGAACTGGTCCCCATCTGGGCCTCACCCAATCCTGGTTACTTTGTTCCCCACCTGGAACTGATTGCTGTGGACTCTTTCTTTGCCTCACCTGCAACTGGTGACTCTGATCCTATCTGCGCGTCACCCAGATCTGTTGACTCTGGTCCTCATGTGGGCATCTTGGTACCTGGTGACTCAGTTCCATACCTGAGCCTAACCTGGACCTGATGACTCTGGAACCTCTCTGGGCCTCACCCTGTCCTGGTGACTCTGGTCCCCATCTGGATGTCACCTGGAGCAGGTGATTTTGGTACCCCTCTGAGCCTCAACCAGATCTGGTGACTCTGGTCCTCAACTGGGCCTCACCTGGACCTAGTGAATATGCTCCATCTGGGCCTCATTTGGACCTGGTGACTCTGGTCCCTCCCTCGGCATCATCGGTACATTGTTCCACTGCATGGCCTGCAGGTTGGCATCGCCTGGACCTGGTAACTCTGGTTCCTACATGGGCATCATCGGGAGACGGTTCCTCTGCATGGCGCGAAAGATGGCCTCTACTGGACCTGGTGAGTGTGGTTGCCACCTGTGCCTCACCCGTACCTGGGGACACAGGCCCCTCGTCGGCCTCTTGGACCTGGTTAATCTGGTGTATGGGAGACCTGGTCGTCTCCCATACCCGGGGTCTCTGGTCACCCCCTGGGCCTCACCTGGACCTGGTCAATGTGGTCCCCATCTGGGCATCACCCAGTCCTGGTGACTTTGTTCCCCACCTGGAACTGATTGCTGTGGACTATTTCTTGGCCTCACGTTGAACTGGTGACTCTGATCCTATCTGGGCATTACCCAGACCTGGTGACTCTGGTCCTCACCTGGGCATCTTTGGTACCTGGTGACTCTGTTCCACACCTGAGCCTCACCTGGACATGTTGACTCTGGAACCTCTCTGGGCCTCATCCTGACCTGGTGACTCTGGTCCCCATCTGGATGTGACCTGGACCAGGTGATTCTGGTACCCCTCTAGGCCTCAACCAGGTCTTGTGACTCTGGTACTCCACTGCACCTCACATGGACCTAGTAAATATGCTCCATCTTGGTCTCATTGGACCTGGTGACTCTGATCCCTACCTGGCCATCATCGGGACATGTTCCACAGCATGGCCTGCAGGTTGGCCTCACCTGGACCTGTTAAATCTCGTCCCTACCTGGGCATCATCGGGACATGGTCCTCCGCATGGCCTGCATGTTCGCCTCACCTGGACCTGGTGAGTGGGGTTGCCACCTGGGCCTCGCCCATGCCTGCTGACACAGGTCCCCACGTGGGCCTCACTTGGACCTGGTGAATCTGGACCTTACCTGGTCCTCACCCGGAACTGTTAACTCAGGTCACCACCTGGGAATCACCTGGACCTGGTGAATCTGGTCCCCATCTGGGGTCATCCGTTCCTGGTGACTTTGTTCCCCAACTGGACCTGATTGCTGTGGACTCCTTTTTGTCCTCACCTGGAACTGGTGACTCTGATACTAACTGGGCCTCACCCTGATCTAGTGACTCTGGTCCTCACTTGTGGACCATTATCAACTGGATACTCTGTTCCACACGTGAGCCTCACCTGGACATGATGACTCTGGATCCCCTCTGGGCCTCAGCCTGACATGGTGACTCTGGTCCCCATCTGGATTTCACCTAGACCAGGTGAATCTGGTACCCCTCTAGGCCTCAACTTGTCCTGGTGACTCTGGGCCCCAAGTGGGCCTCACCGGGACCTAGTGAACATGCTCCCCACCTGCGCCGCCTCTGGGCATGGTGACTCTGGTTTTACCTGGGCATCCTCGGGAATTGGTTACTGTATTCCCCACTGGGACTGATCTATCATGGCAACTCTGGTCCTGACTTTGGCCTCTTCTGTTCCAGGTGACTCTGGCTCTACCTGGGCCTCACCGGTAACTGGTGACTCTGATCCTAAGCATGGCCTCACCTGACCTGGTGACTGTGGTTCCCATCGGGATCTCACCTGGACCTTTGTCACTGGTCCCCACCTGGGTAACATCAGGATATTGTTACACTGTTCACTAACAGTGATCCAGCTGGACCTATTAACTCTGGTCTTCACCTGGGCCACACCTGGACATGGTGACACTGGTTCCCACCTGGATCTCACCTGGACATGGTGAGTTGGATCCCCACCTGGTCCTCACCTGTAACTGGTGATTGTCGTTCCCACGTGGACTACATGTGGACCTGGTGGCTGCAGTGTTTCTAGCTTCTCATGTACCTCGTGACTCTGGTCCCCACCAGGGCCTCACCGGGACCTGGTGAGTGTGGTTGCCACCTGCACCTCACCTGGACTTGGTGATTCTGGTCTGCACCTGAGAATACCCTGGATCTGGTGACTGTGGTCTACACCTGGGCTTCACCTGGATTCGGGGACTCCGGTCCCCATCTGGGCCTCACCTGGTCCTGTTGACCATGGTACTCAACTGGGCAAAATTGGGACCTGGTGACTGTGTTCCACACCTGGACCTCACCTGTACCAGGCGACTCTGGCCCCCTCTGGGTCTCACCGTGTCCTAGTGACTGTGAACCCCACTTTGGACTGACTTGGACCTGCTGACCCTGGTTCCCACCTGCGACTGACGTCGTACTGTTGACTCCTGTACTTTCAAGGGACTCCCCTGGACCTGCTGATCCTGGTCCCCACCTGGGCCTCACCTGGACGTGGTAACTTTCTTCACCACCGTTTACTCACCTAGACCTTGTTACTGTGTTCCACACCTGAGCCTCAAGTAGACCTGTTGACCATGGTCCCCAAGTCGGCCTCACATGGACCTGTTGCCTCTCATCCCCACCGTGGCCTCTCGTGTACCTGGTAACTCTGGTCCTCACCTGGGTATCATTGGTCCTGGTGACTCTGTTCCATACCTGAGGCTCCCCTGGACATGATGACTCTCGTACCTCTCTGGCTATCAACCTGACCTGGTGACTCTGGTCCCCATATGGATGTCACCTGGACCAGGGGATTATGGTACCCCTCTGGGCCTCAACCAGGTCTGGTGCCTCTGGTCCTCAACTGGGCCTCACCTGACCTAGTGAATATGCTCCATGTGGGCCTCATTTGGACCTGGTGTCTCTGGTACCTACCTGGGCATCATAGGGATATGGTTCCACTGCATGGCCTGCAGGTTGGCCTCACCTGGACCTGGTAACTCTGGTCCCTACCTGGGCATCATCGGGACATGTTTCCACTGCATGGCCTGCAAGTTGGCCTCACCTGGACCTGGTAACTCTGGTCCCTACCTGGGCATCATCGGGACACGGTTCCTCTCCATCACCTGCAGGTAGGCCTCACCTGGACCTGGTGAGTGGTGTTGCCAATTGTGCCTCACCCGTACATGGTGACACAGGTCCCCACGGGGGCCTCAATTGGACCTGGTGAATCTGGTCCTTACCTGGTCCTTCCCCGGAAGTGGTACCTCTGGTCACCACCTGGGAATCACCTGGGCCTGGTGAATCTGGCCCCATCTGGCCTCACCCTGTCCTGGTGACTTTGTTCCCCACATCGACCTGATTGCTGTGGACACCTTCTTGGCCTCACCTGGAACTGGTGACTCGGATCCTATCTGCGCATCACCCAGACCTGGTGAATCTGGTCCTCAACTGGGCATCATTGGTACCTGGTGACTCTGTTCCACACCTGAGCCTCCCCTGGACATGATGACTCTGGAACCTCTCTGGGCCTCACCCTGACCTGGGGACTCTGGTCCCCATCTCGATGTCACCTGAACCAGGTGATTCTGGTACCCTTATAGGGCTCAACCAGATCTGGTGACTCTGGTCCTCAACTGGGCCTCACCTAGACCTAGTTAATATGCTCCATCTGGGCCTCATTTGGACATGGTGATTCTGATCCCTACCTCGGCATTACCGGGACATGGTTCACTGCATGGCCTGCTGGTTGGCCTCACCTGGACCTGGTAACTCTGGTCGCTACCTGGGCATCATCGGGACATGGTTCTTCTGCATGGCCTGCAGGTTGGCCTCATCTTCACCTGGTGAGTGGGGTTCCCACCTGGGTCTTACCCATGCCTGGTGACACAAGTCCCCACGTGGGCCTCACTTGACCTGGTGAATGTGGTCCTTACCTAGTCCTCACCCGGAACTGGTAAATCTGGTCACCACCTGGGCCTCACCTGGACTTGGTGAAACCTGTTGCCACCTGCGCCTCACCTGGACCTTGTGACTGTGGTCCCACCTGGACCTCACCTGGATATGGTGGCTCTGGTTCCTATATGGGGCTCTCCTGGACCTGGTTCCTGTGGTCTCCATCTGGCCTCACCTGGAACACAATGACGCTGATCCATATTCGGGCCTCTCCTGGACCTGTTGACACTGGTCCTTACCTGGGCAACATTGGGACCTGGATACTCTCTTATATACCTGGGCCTCACCTGGACCTGGTGACTGTGGTCCCACCTGGGCCTCACCTGGACGAGGTGACTGGTTCCCACAGGGACCTCACCTGGACCTGGTGATTCAGGTCCTCATATGGGCATCATGGGACCTGGGTTCTCAGTTACACATCGGGGCCTCACCTGGACCTAGTGATTCTCGTCCCCGTCTGGGCCTCCCACTGACGTGGTGACTCAGGTCCCCACGTGGATATCACCAGAACCGGGTCACTCTGGTCCCCCTCTGGGACTCTCCCGGAGCTGGGGACACTGGTCCTCAACTGGGCCTCAACAGGACCTGGTGAATCTACTCCTCACTAAGGCCTCGTCTGGACCTTGTGACTCTTTTCCCACCTGGCATCTTTGGGACATGGTTACTCTGTTCCCCACCTGGGCCTCACATGGACATGATAACTTTGCTCCACACTTTGGCCTCAACAGCTCCTGATGACTCTGGTCCCCCGACCTAGGCCTCAATCTGGACCTGGTGACTGTGGTCCCCACCTGGGTCTCACCTGGACCTGGTGACTCTCGTTCCCACATGAACCACACCAGGATCTGATGACTGTGTTGTTCTTGTAGAATCACTTTTAACTGGTGACTCCAGTCCCCACTCGGTCCTCTCGTGGATCGGGTGACTTGGCCTGGAGGTTGGCCTCACATGGACCTGGTTAGTGGGGATGCCACTTGGGACTCACCCATACCTGGTGACTCAGGTCTCCACGTGGGCCTCCTGGACCTGGTGAATCTGGTCCTTACCTGGTCCTCTCCCAGACCCGGGGACTCTGGTCACCACCTGGGCCTCACCTCGACCTGGTGAATCCGACCCCATCTTGGCCTCACTCAGTCCTGGTGACTTTGTGCCCCACCTTGACCTGATTGCTGTGGACTCTTTCATGGCCTCACCTGGACATGGGGACTCTGATCCTATCTGCGTGTCACCCAGACCTGGTGACTCTGGTCCTCTCCTGGGCATCATTGGTACCTGGTGACTCTGTTCCACACCTGAGCCTCACCTGGACATGAGGCTCTGGGCTCTGGAACCACTCTGGGCCTAACCCTGACCTGGTGACTCTGGTCTCCATCTGGATGTCACATGGACCAGGCGATTCTGGTACCCCTCTAGGCCTGAACCAGTTCTGGTGACTCTGGTCCTCAACTGGGCCTCACCTGGACCTATTGAATATGCTCCATCTGGGCCTCATTTGGACCTGGTGATTCTGGTCCCTACCTGGGCATCATCGGGACATGGATCCACAGCATGGCCTGCAGGTTGGCCTCAGCTGTACCTGCTAACTCTGGTCCCTACCTGGGCATCACCAGGACACGGTTCCTCTGCATGGCCTCCAGGTTGGCCTCACCTGGACCTAGAGACTGGGGTTGCCACCTGGGGCTCACCCATACCTGGTGACACAGGTCCCCACGTGGGCCTCACTTGGACCTGGTGAATCTGGTCCTTATGGTCCTCACCCGGACCTGGTAATCCTGGTCACCACCTGGGAATCACCTGGACAGGGTGAATCTGGTCCCCATCTGGGCCTCAACAGTCCTGTTGACTTTCTTCCCCACCTGGACCTGATTGCTGTGGACTCCTTCTTGGCCTCAACTGGAACTGGTGACTCTGATCCTAACTGAGCCTCACCCAGATCTGGTGACTCTGGTCCTCACCTGTGGACCATTATGACCTGGATACTTTGTTCCACACCTGAGCCTCACCTGGACATGATGACTCTGGATCCCCTCTGGGCCTCAGCCTGACATGGTGACTCTGGTCCGCATCTGGATGTCACCTAGACCAGGTGAATCTCGTACCCCTCTAGGCCTCAACTAGACCTGGTGACTCTGGTCCTCAACAGGGCCTCAACGAGACCTAGTGAATATGCTCCCCACCTGCGCCTCATCTCGACCTGGTGACGCTGGTTCTATCTGGGCATCCTCGGGACATGGTTACTCTGTTCCCCACTGGGACTGACCTGATCCTGGTAACTCTGGTCCTGACTTTGGCCTCTCTTTACCAGGTGATTCTGGCTCTAACTGGGCCTCACCTGTAAATGGTGACTCTGATTCTAAGCATGGCCTCACCTGACCTGGTGTTTGTGGTTCCCATAGGGACCTCACCTGGACCTCATGTCTCTGGTCCCACCTGGGCCTCACCAGGGCCTGGTGTCTCTGGTACCCACCTGGTTAGCATCAGGATATGGTTACACTGTTCACTAACAGTGACCCAGCCGTACCTATTAACTCTGGTCTTCACCTGGGCCACACCTGGACATGGTGTCACTGTTTCCCACCTGGGTCTCACCTGGATATGGTGAGTCGGATCCCCACCTGGTCCTCACCTGTAACTGGTGATTCTCGTTCCCACATGGATATCATGTGGACCTGTTGGCCGCAGTGTTTCTAGCATCTTTTTTTTTAATTTTTATTTATTTATGATAGTCACAGAGAGAGATAGAGGCAGAGACACAGACTGAGGGAGAAGCAGGAACCATGCACCAGGAGCCCGACGTGGGATTCGATCCCGGGTCTCCATGATCGCGCCCGGGGCCTAAGGCAGGCGCCAAACCGCTGCGCCACCCAGGGATCCCATCTGTTTGTAGCTTCTCATGTACCTCGTGACTCTGGTCCCCACCAGTGCCTTACCGGGACCGGGTGAGTTTGGTTTCCACCTGCACCACACCTGGACCTGGTGATTCTGGTCTGCACCTGAGACTACCCTGGATCTGGTGACTGTGGTCCCCACCTGGCTTCACCTAGCCCTGTTGACCATGGTCCTCATCACGGAAAAATGGCACCCGGTGACTGTGTTCCACACCTGGACCTCACCTGGAGGAGGTGACTCTGTTCCCCCTGTGGGTCTCACCGTGCTCTAATGACTGTGAACCCCACTTTGGCCTGACTTGGACCTGCTGACCCTGGTTGCCACCTGTGCGTTACCTCGAACTGTTGACTCTGGTTCTTTCAAGGGCCTCCCCTGTACCTGGTGATCCTGGTTCCCACCTGGGCCTCACCTGGGCCTGGTGACTCTTGTCACCACCGGGGACTCACTTGGACCTGGTTACAGTGTTCCACACTGGGCCTCAAGTAGAACTCTTGACCATGGTCCCCAAGCCTGCCTCACATGGACCAGTTGCCTCTGATACCTACCAGCGCCTCACGTGTACCTGGTAACTCTGGTCCTCACCTGGGCCTCATCTGGACCTAGTGACTCTGGTACCCACCTGGGCTTCACCTGGATCTGGTGACTCTGGTCCCCACCTGGCCTTCACCTGGATCTGGTGACTCTGGTCCCCACCTGGACCTCTCCTAGACCTGGTGACTCTCTTTCCAACATGGGCCTCACCTGGATCTGGTGACTCTGGTCCTCAGTTTGGCCTCACCTAGACCTGGTGTCTCTCGTCCCCACTTTGACCTAACTCAGAACTGGAGAATCTTGCCCCACCTAGGCCGCACCCAGACCTGGTGACTCTTGTCCCCAGCTATGCCTCAATTCGACCTGATGAATCTGGTCCTCACGTGGGCCTTAGATGGACCTGGGACTCAGCTGGATAGAGTGGCTCTTGTTCCCACAAAGGGCTCACCTGATACTGGTGACTGGGGTCTTTTTCTATGCCTCACCAGGACCTAGTGATTCTGTTCCCCTTCTGGGCCTGCATGGCCCTAGTGACTCTGGTCCTCACCCAGGCATCATTGGGACCTGGATACTCTATTCCACACCTGGGACTCACTTTGACCAGGGACCTCTGGTCCCATTCTGGGCCTCAAACTAAACTGGTTACTCTGGTTCCCCCTCTGGGACTCACCCTTACCTGTTGAATCTGGTCACCCCTTGGGCTTCACTTTGGCCTGGTGAATCTGGTCCTTAGCTGGTACTCACCTGGATCTCGTGACTGGTCGCCATCTGGGCCTCACCTGGACCTGGTGAATCTCTTCCCCATCTGGGCCTCACCCAGTCCTGGTGACTTTGTTCCCCACCTAGACCTGATTGCTTTGGACACTTTCTTGGCCACACCTGGAAGTGGTGATTCTCGTTCCCACATGGACATCATGTGGACCTGGTGGCTGCAGTATTTCTAGCTTCTCATGTACCTCGTGATTCTGGTCCCCACCAGGGCCTCAAAGGGACCTGGTGAGTGTGGTTGCCACCTGCACCACACCTGGAACTGATGATTCTGGTCTGCACCTGAGACTACCCTGGATCTGGTGACTGTGGTCCCCACCTGGGCTTCACCCGGATTTGGGGACTCCGGTCCCCATCCGGGCCTCAACTCTACCTGTTGACCATGGTCCTCAACTGGGCAAAATTGGGACCAGGTGACTGTGTTCCACAACTGGACCTCTCCTGGACCACAGGACTCTGGTCCCCCTCTGGGTCTCACCGTGCCTTCGTGACTGTGAACCCCACTTTGGCCTGACTTGGACCTGCTGACCCTGGTTGCCACCTGCGCCTGACCTCGAACTGTTGACTCTGGTTCTTTCAAGGGTCTCCCCTGTACCTGGTGATCCTGGTCCCCACCTGATCCTCACGTGGACGTGGTGACTCTAGTCACCTCCGCGGACTCACCTGGACCTGCTTACTGTGTTCCACACCTCGGCCTCAAGTAGACCTGTTGACCATGGTCCCCATGCCGGCCTCACATGGACATGTTGACTCTAATCCCCACCGGGGCCTCACGTGTACCTGGTAACTCTGGTCCTCACCTGGGCCTCATCTGGACCTAGTGTCTCTGGTCCCCACCTGGGCTTCACCTGGAACTGGTGGCTCTGGTCCCCACCTGGGTTTCACCTGGAACTGGTGACGCTCTTTCCAACATGGACTTCACTTGGTGAATCTGGTCCTTAGCTGGTCCACATTTGGATCTGGTCACTGGTCGCCACCTGGGCCTCACCTGGACTTGGTGAATACTGTTGCCACCTGCGCCCCCCCTGGAACTTGTGACTCTGGTCCCACCAGAACCTCACCTGGATCTGGAGGCTCTGGTTCCCATAAGGGGCTCTCCTGGACCTGGTTCTTGTGGTCTCCATCTAGCCTCACCTGGAACACAATGACTCTGATCCATATTTGTGCCTCTCTTGGACCTGTGGACTCTGGTCCTTACCTGGGCATCATTGGGACCTGGATACTCTCTTATATACCTGGGCGTCACCTGGACCTGGTGACTGTGGTCCCACCTGGGCCTCACCTGGATGAGGTCACTGGTTCCTACAGGGACATCACCTGGACCTGTTGACTCAGGTCCTCAAATGGGCATCATGGGACCTGTTATCTCAGTTCCAAATCGGGGCCTCACCTGGACCTAGTGATTCTCGTCCCCCTCTGGGCCTCACCCTGACCTGTTGACTCTGGTCCTCACCTGGATATCATAAGAACCGGGTGACTCTGGTCCCCCTTTGGGACTCACCCGGAGCTGGGGAGACTGGTACTCAACTGGGTCTCAACACGATCTGGTGAATCTACTCCTCACTTAGGCCTCGTCTGCACCTTGTGACTCTTATCCCACCTGGCATCAATGGGATATGGTTACTCTGTTCCCCACCTGGGCGTCACTTGGACATGATAACTGTTCTCCGCACTTTGGCCTCAACTGGTCCTGATGACACTGGTCCCCCCACCTAGGCCTCAATCTGGACCTGGTGACTGTGGTCCCCACCTGGGTATCACCTTGACCTGTTGCCTCTCGTTCCCACATGAACCACACCTGGACCTGGTGACTGTGGTGTCCTTGTAGACTCACATTTACCTGGTGACTCCGTTCCCGTCTAGGGCCTCACCTGGATCTGGTGACTCTGGCCTGCAGGTTGGCTTCACCTGGAATTGGTGAGTGGGGTTGTCACCTGGGCCTCACCCATACCTGGTGACTCAGGTCCCTACGTGGGCCTCTTGGACCTGGTGAATCTAGTACTTACCTGGTCCTCTCCCCGACCCGGGGACTCTGGTCACGACCTGGGCCTCACCTGGACCTGGTGAATCTGTTCCATATCTTGGCCTCACCGAGTCCTGGTGACTTTGTTCCCCACTTGGACCTGATTGCTGTGGACTCTTTTTGCCTCACCTGGAACTGGTGACTCTGATCCTATCTGCGCGTCACCCAGATCTGGTGACCCTGGAACTCACCTGGGCATCATTGGTACCTGATTACTCTGTTCCACACCTGAGCCTCACCTGGACATGATGACTCTGGTACCCCTCTGGGCCTCACCCTGACCTGGTGACTCTGGTCCCCATCTGGATGTCACCTGGACCAGGTGATTCTGGTACCCCTGTAGGCCTCAACCAGACCTGGTGACTCTGGTCCTCAACTGGGCCTCACCAGGACCTAGTGAACATGCTCCCCACCTGCGCCTCATCTGGACCTGGTGACTCTGGTTCTCCCTGGGCATCATCGGCACATGGTTACTCTATTCCTCACTGGGACTGACCTTATCCTGGTAACTCTGCTCCTGACTTTGGCCTCTTCTGTACCAGGTGACTCTGGCTCCACCTGGGCCTAACCTGTAACTGGTGACTCTGATCCAAATCATGGCCTCACCAGACCTGGTGACTGTGGTTCCCATCGGGACCTCACCTGGTCCTCATGTCTCTGTTCTCACGTGGGCCTCACCAGGACCTGGTGTTTCTCGTACCCACCTGGGTAGCATCAGGATATGGTTACACTGTTCACTAACAGTGACCCTGCCGGACCTATTATCTCTGGTCTTCACCTCGCCACACATGGACATGGTGACACTGGTTACCACCTCGGTCTCACCTGGACATGGTGAGTCTGATCCCCAACTGTGCCTCAATGTAACTGGTGATTCTCGTTCCCACATGGACTTCATTTGGACCTGCTGGCTGCACTGTTTCTAGCTTCTCATGCACCTCGTGGCTCTGGTCCCCACCAGGACCTCACCGGGACCTGTTGAGTGTGGTTGCCACCTGCACCTCACCTGGACTTTGCTGATTCTTTTTTTTTTTTTTTTTTGACTTTGCTGATTCTTGTCTGCCCCTGAGACTACCCTGGATCTGGTGACTGTGGTCCCCACCTGGGCTTCACCTGGATTTGGGGACTCCGGTCCCCATCTGGGCCACACCTGGCCCTGATGACCATGGTCCTCAACTGGGCACAATTGGGACCCGGTGACTGTGTTCCACAACTGGACCTTACCTGGAACAGGTGACTCTGGTCCTCCTCTGGGTCTCACCGTGCCCTAGTGACTGTGAACCCCACTTTGGCCTGACTTGGACCTGCTGACGCTGGTTGCCACCTGCGCCTGACCTCGAAATGTTGACTCTGGTACTTTCAAGGGCCTCCCCTGTACCTGGTGATCCTGGTCCCCACCTGAGCCTCACCTGGACGTGGTGACTCTTGTCAACACCGGGGACTCACCTGGACCTGCTTACTGTGTTCCACACCTGGGCCTCAAGTAGACGTGTTGACCATGGTCCCCAAGGCGGCCCCACATGTACCTGTTGCCTCTGATCCCCACCGGGGCCTCACATGTACCTGGTAACTCTGGTCCTCACCTGGGCCTCATCTGGACCTAGTGACTCTGGTCCCCACCTGGTCTTCACCTGGATCTGGTGACTCTGGTCCCCACCTGGAACTCATCTGGATCTGGTGACACTGGTCCTCAGTTTGCCCTAACCCAGACCTGGTGACTCTTGTCCCCAGCTATGCCTCAATTCGACCTGATGAATCTGGTCCTCACGTAGGCCTCACATGGATCTGGGACTCAGCTTGTTAGAGTGGCTCTTGTTCCCACAAGGATCTCAACTGATACTGGTGACTGTGGTCTTATTGTATGCCTCACCAGGACCTAGTGATTCTGTTCCCCATCTGGGCCTGCATGGCCCTAGTGACTCTGGTCCTGACCCAGGCATCATTGGGACCTGGATACTCTCTTATATACCTGGGCCTCACCTGAATCTGGTGACTCTGCCCTGCAGGTTGGCCTCACATGGACTTTGTTAGTGGGATGCCACGTGGGCCTTACCCATACCTGGTGACTCAGGTCCCCACGTGGGCCTCTTGGACCTGGTGAATCTGGTCCTTACCTGGTCTTCTCCCAGACCCGGGGAATCTGGTCACAACCTGGGCCTCACCCTGACCTGGTGAATCTGGCCCCCATCTGGGCCTCACCCAGTCCTGGTGACTATGTTCCCCACTTGGACCTGATTGCTCTGGAATCTTTCTTAGCCTCACCTGGAACTGGTGACTCTGATCCTATCTGTGCGTCACCCAGACCTGTTGAAACTGGTACTCAACTGGGCATCATTGGTACCTGGTTACTCTGTTCCACACCTGAGCCTCACCTGGACTTGATGTCTCTGGGACCTCTCTGGGTCTCACCCTGACCTGGTGATCTGATCCCCATCTGGATGTCACCTGGACCAGGTGATTCTGGTACCCCTCTAGGCCTCAACCAGATCTGGTGACTCTTTTCCTCAACTGGGCCTCACCTGGACCTAGTGAATATGCTCCATCTGGGCCTCATTTGGACCTGGTGACTCTGGTCACTCACTGAGCATCAACGGGAAATGGTTCCACTGCATGGCCTGCTGGTTGGCCTCACCTGGACCTGGTAACTCTGGTCCCTACTGGGCATCATCGGGATATGGTTCCTCTGCATGGCCTGCAGGTTCGCCTCATCTTGACCTGGTCAGTGGGGTTCCCACGTGGGTCTTACCCATGCCTGGTGACACAGGTCCCCACGTGGGCCTCACTTGAACCTGGTGAATGTGGTCCTTACCTAGTCCTCACACGGAACTGGTACATCTGGTCACCACTTGGGCATCACCTAGTCCTGGTGACTTTGTTCCCCACCTGGACCTGATTGCTGTGGACACCTTCTTGGCCTCACCTGGAAGTGGTAATTCTGATCCTAACTGGGCCTCTTCCAGATCTGGTGACTCTGGTCCTCACCTGTGGACCATTATGACCTGGATACTCTGTTCCACACCTGAGCCTCACCTGGACATGATGACTCTGGATCACCTCTGGGCCTCACCCTGACATGGTTACTCTGGTCCCCATCTGGATGTCACCTAACCAGGTGAATCTGGTACCTCTCTAGGCCTCAACCAAACCTGGTGACTCTAGTCCTCAACTGGGTCTGCCCGGGACCTAGTGAATATGCTCCCCAACTGCGCCTCATCTGGACATGATGACTCTGGTTCTACGTGGGCATCATCGGGACATGGTTACTCTATTCCCCACTGGGAGTGACCTGATCCTTGTAACACTGGTCTGACTTTGGCATTTTCTGTACCAGGTGACTCTGGCTCCACCTGGGCCTCACCTGTAACTGGTGACTCTTATCCTAAGCATGGCCTCACCTGACTTGGTGACTCTGGTCCCCATTAGGATGTAACCTGGACCAGGTGATTCTGGTACCCATCTAGGCCTCAACCAGTTCTGGTGACTCTGGTCCTCAATTGGCTTCACCTGGACCTAGTGAATATGCTCCATCTGGGCCTCATTTGGACCTGGTGACTGTCGTCCCTACCTGGGCATTATCGGGACATGGTTCCGCACATGGCCTGCAGGTTGGCCTCACCTGGACCTGGGGAGTGGGATTGCCACCTGTGGCTCACCCATACCTGGTGACTCAGGTCCCCACGTGGGCCTCTTGGACCTGGTGAATCTGGTCCTTACCTCTTCTTCTCCCAACCTGGGTACTCTGTTCATCACCTGGGCCTCACTTGGACAAGGTGAACTGGTCCCCATCTGGGCCTCACCCAGTCCTGGTTACTTTGTTCCCCACCTGGAACTGATTGCTGTGGACTCTTTCTTTGCCTCACCTGGAACTGGTGACTCTGATCCTATCTGCGCGTCACCCAGATCTGGTGACTCTGGTCCTCATCTGGGCATCATTGGTACCTGGTGACTCAGTTCCACCCCTGAACCTCACCTGGACATGATGACTCTGGAACCTCTCTGGGCCTCACCCTGTCCTGGTGACTCTGGTCCCCATCTGGATGTCACCTGGACCAGGTGATTCTGGTACCCCTCTGAGCCTCAACCAGATCTGGTGACTCTGGTCCTCTACTGGGCCTCACCTGGACCTAGTGAATATGCTCCATCTGGGCCTCATTTGGACCTGGTGACTCTGGTCCCTACCTGGGCATCATCGGGACATGGTTCCACTGCATGGCCTGCAGGTTGGCATCACCTGGACCTGGTAACTCTGGTTCCTACATGTACATCATCGGGACACGGTTCCTCTGCATGGCGCGAAGGATGGCCTCTCCTGGACCTGGTGAGTTTGGTTGCAACCTGTGCCTCACCCGTACCTGGGGACACAGGTCCCCGCTTGGGCCTCTTGGACCGGGTGAATCTGGTCCTTACCTGGTCGTCTCCCAGCCCCAGGGTCTCTGGTCACCACCTGGGAATCACCTGGACCTGGTGAATCTGGTCCTGACCAGGGCCTCACCCAGTCCTGGTGACTTTGTTCCCCACCTGGACCTGATTGCTATGGACTCCTTCTTGGCCTCACCTGTAACTGGTGACTCTGGTCATATCTGCGCGTCACCCAGACCTGGTGACTCTGGTCCTCACCTGGGCATCATTAGTACCCGGTGACTCTGTTCTACACCTGAGCCTCACCTGGACATGATGACTCTGGAACCCCTCTGGGCCTCACCCTACCCTGGTGACTGTGGTCCCCATCTGGATGTCACCTGGACCAGGGGATTCTTGTACACCTCTCGGCCTCAACCAGATCTGGTGACTCTGGTCCTCAACTGGGCCTCACCTGGACCTAGTGAATATGCTCCATCTGGGCCTCATTTGGACCTGGTGACCCTGGTCTCTAATGGGCATCATCGGGACATGGTTTCACTGCATGGCCTGCAGGTTTGACTCACTTGGACCTGGTAACTCTGGTCCCTACCTGGGCATCATCGGGACATGGTTCCACTGCATGGCCTGCAGGTTGGCCTCACCTGGACCTGGTAACTCTGGTCCCTACCTGGGCATCATCTGGACACGGTTCCTCTCCATCACCTGCAGGTTGGCCTCACCTGGACCTGGTGAGTGGGGTTGCCAATTGTGCCTCACCCATACATGGTGACACAGGTCCCCACGTGGGCCTCAATTGTACCTGGTGAATCTGGTCCTTACCTGGTCCTTCCCCGGAACTGGTAACTCTGGTTACCACCTGGGAATCACCTGGGCATGGTGAATCTGGTCCCCATCTGGGCCTCATCCAGTCCTGGTGACTTTGTTCCCCACATGGATCTGATTGCTGTGGACGCCTTCTTGGCCTCACCTGGAACTGGTGACTCTGATCCTATTAGCGCGTCACCCAGACCTAGTGAATCTGGTCCTCAACTGGGCATCATTGGTACCTGGTGACTCTGTTCCACACCTGAGCCTCACTTGGACATGATGTCTCTGGAATCTCTCTGGGCCTCACCCTGACCTGGTGACTCTGGTCCCCATCTCGTTGTCACCTGAACCAGGTGATTCTGGTACCCTTATAGGGCTCAACCAGATCTGGTGACTCTGGTCCTCAACTGGGCCTCACCTAGACCTAGTGAATATGCTCCATCTGGGCCTCATTTGGACATGGTGATTCTGATCCCTACCTCGGCATTACCGGGACATGGTTC
This sequence comes from Canis lupus baileyi, assembly GCF_048164855.1. Classification (NCBI taxonomy): domain Eukaryota; kingdom Metazoa; phylum Chordata; class Mammalia; order Carnivora; family Canidae; genus Canis; species Canis lupus. The sequence goes on from NC_132875.1 coordinate 26,848,854, forward strand.
CACTGCATGGCCTGCAGGTGTGCCTCACCTGGACCTGATAACTCTAGACCCCACCTGGGCATCATCAGGACATGGTTCCTCGGCATGGCGTGCAGGTTGGCCTCACTTGGACCTAGTGAGTGGGGTTTTCACCTGAGACTCACCCATGCCTGGTGACACAGGTCCCAACGTGGGCCTCACGTGGACCTGATGAATCTGGTCCTTCCCTTGTCCTCACCCGGAACTGGTATCTCTGGTCATCACCTGGGAATCACCTGGACATTGTGATTCTGGTCCCCATCTGGGCCTCACCCAGTCCTGTTGACTTTGTTACCCACCTGGCCCTGATTGCTGTGTACTCCTTATGGCCCTCACCTGGAACTGTTGACTCTGATCCTAACTCGGCCTCACCCAGATCTGTTGACTCTGGTCCTCACCTGTGGATCATCATGACCTGGATACTCTGTTCCACACCTGAGACACACCTGGACATGATGACTCTGGATCCCCTCTGGTCCTCTCCCTGACATGGTGAATCTGGTCCCCATCTGGACGGCACCTAGACCAGGTGAATCTGGTACCCCTCTAGGCCTCTCCTAGACCTGGTGACTCTGGTCCTCTACTGGGCCTCAACGGGACGTAGTGAATATGCTCCCCAACTTCGCCTCATCTGGACATGGTGACTCTGGCTCCACCTGGGCCTCACCTGTAACTGGTGACTCAGATCCAAAGCATGGCCTCTCCTGACCTGGTGACTGTGGTTCCCATCGGGACCTCACCTGGACCTCATGTTTCTGGTCCCACCTGGGCCTTGCCAGGACCTGGTGTCTCTGGTACCCACCTGGGTAGCATCAGGATATGGTTACACTGTTCACTAACAGTGACCCAGCCGGACCTATTAACTCTGGTCTTCACCTGGGCCACACCTGGACATGGTGACACTCGTTCCCACCTGGGTCTCACCTGGAAATGGTGAGTCAGATACCCACCTGGTCCTAACCTATAACTGTTGATTCTCGTTCCCACATGGACATCATGTGGACCTGGTGGCTGCGGTGTTTCTAGTTTGTCATGTATCTTGTGACACTGGTCCCCACCAGGGCCTCACCGGGACCTGGTGAGTGTGGTTGCCACCTGCACCTCACCTGGACCTGGTGATTCTGGTCTGCACCTGAGACTACCCTGGATCTGGTGACTGTGGTCCCCACCTGGGCTTCACCTGGATTTGGGGACTCTCGTCCCCATGTGAGGCTCACCAGGCCCTGTTGACCATGGTGTTCAACTGGGCAAAATTGGGACGCGGTGACTGTGTTCCACAACTGGACCTCACCTGGACCACGTGACTCTGGTGCCCCTCTGGGTCTCACCATTCCCTAGTGACTGTGAACCCCACTTTCCCCTGACTTAGACCTGCTGACCCTGGTTGAAACCTGCGCCTGAACTCGAACTGTTGACTCTGGTTCTTTCAAGGGCCTCCCCTGTACCTGGTGATCCTGGTCCGAACCTGGGCCTCACCTGGACGTGGTGACTCTTGTCACCATGGGGACTCACCTGGACCTGCTTACTGTGTTCCACACCTGGGCCTCAAGTAGACCTGTTGACCATGGTCCCCAAGCCGGCCTCACATGGACCTGTTGCCTCTGATCCCCACCGGGGCCTCACGTGTACCTTGTAACTCTGGTCGTCACCTGGGCCTCATCTGGACCTAGAGACTCTGGTCCCCACCTGGGCTTCACCTGGATCTGGAGACTCTGGTCCCCATCTGGACTTCACCTGGATCTGGTGACTCTGGTCCCAATCTGGACCTCTCCTGGACTTGGTGTCTCTCTTGCCCACTTTGACCTAACTCAGAACTGCTGAATCTTGCCCCACCTATTACGCACCCAGACCTAGTGACTCTTGTCCCTAGCTATTCCTCAATTCGACCTGATGAATCTGGTCCTCACGTGGACCTCACATTTACCTGGGACTCAGCTGGAAAGAGTGGCTCTGGTTCCCACTAGGGGCTCACCTGATACTGCTGAATGTGGTCTTATTCTATGCCTCACCAGAAACTAGTGATTCTGTTCCCCATCTGGGCCTGCATGGCCTTAGTGACTCTGGTCCTCACTCAGGCATCATTGGGACCTGGATACTCTATTCCACACCTGGGCCTCACTTTTACCAGGAACCGCTGGTCCCATTCTGGGCCTCAAACTAAACTGGTTACTCTGGTTCCCCCTCTTAACCTCACCCTTACCTGGTGACTCTGGTCACCCCTTGGGCCTCCCCTGGGCCTGGTGACTCTGGCCTGCAGGTTGGCCTCACCTGGACTTGATTAGTGGGATGCCACCTGGGCCTCACCCATACATGGTGACTCAGGTCCCCACATGGGCCTCTTGGACCTGGTGAATCTGGCCCTTACCTGGACTTCTCCCAGACCCGTGGAATCTGGTCACAACATGGGCCTCACCTGGACCTGGTGAATCTGGTCCCCATCTGGGCCTAACCCAGTCCTGGTGACTATGTTCCCCAACAGGACCTGATTGCTCTGGACTCTTTCTTGCCCTCACCTTGAACTGGTGACTCTGATCCGATCTGTGCGTCACCCAGACCTGGTGACTCTCGTCCTCACCTGGGCATCATTGGTACCTGGTTACTCTGTTCCACACCTGAGCCTCACCTGGACATGATGTCTCTGGGACCTCTCTGGGCCTCACCCTGACCTGGTGATCTGGTCCCCATCTGGATGTCACCTGGACCAGGTGATTCTGGAACCCCTCTAGGCCTCGACTAGATCTGGTGACTCTTGTCCTCAAGTGGGCCTCACCTGGACCTAGTGAATATGCTCCATCTGGGCCTCATTTGGACCTGGTCACTCTGGTAACTCACTGGGCATCATCTGGAAATGGTTCCACTGCATGGCCTGCTGGTTTGCCTCACCTGGACCTGGTAACTCTGGTCCCTACCTGGGCATCATCGGGACATCTTGACCTGGTGAGTGGGGTTCCCACCTGGAACTTACCCATGCCTGGTGACACAGATCCCCACGTGGGCCTCACTTGGACCTGGTGAATGTGGTCCTTACCTAGTCCTCACCCGGAACTGGTAAATCTGGTCACCACCTGGGCATCACCTAGTCCTGGTGACTTTGTTCCCCACCTGACCTGATTGCTGTGGACACCTTCTTGGCATTACCTGGAAGTGGTAACTCTGATCCCAACTGGGCCTCTCTCAGATCTGGTGACTCTGGTCCTCACCTGGGCCTCATCTGGACCTAGTGACTCTCGACCCCACCTGGGCTTCAACTGGATCTGGTGACTCTGGTCCCCACCTGGATTTCACGTGGAACTGGTGACTCTGGTCCATACCTGAACCTCCTCTGGACCTGGTGACTCACTTTCCAACATGGACCTCACTTGGATCTGGTGACTATGGTCCTCAGTTTGGCCTCACCTGGACCTGGTGTCTCTCGTCCCCACTTTGACCTAACTCAGAACTGCTGATCTTGCCCCACCTAGGCCGCACACAGACATGGTGACTCTTGTCCCCAGCTATGCCTCAATTCGACCTGATGAATCTGGTCCTCACGTGGGCCTCCATGGACCTGGGACTCAGCTGGATAGAGTGGCTCTGGTTCCCACAAAGGGCTTACCTGATACTGCTGACTGTGGTCTTATTCTATGCCTCACCAGGACCTAGTGATTCTGTTCCCCATCTGGTCCTGCATTGCCCTAGTAACTCTTTTCCTCACACAGGCATCATTGGGATCTGGATACTCTATTCCACATCTGCGCCTCACTTTCACCAGGGACCTAGGGTCCCATTCTGAGCCTCAAACTAAACTGCTTATTCTGGTTCCCCCTCTGGGCGTCACCCCTACCTGGTGACTCTGGTCACCCCTTGGGCTTCACTTGCAGCTGGTGAATCTGGTCCTTAGCTGTTCCGCACCTGGATCTGGTGACCGGTCGCTACCTGGGCCTCACCTGGATTTGTTGAAACCTGTTGCCACCTGCGCCTCCTCTGGACCTAGTGACTGTGGTCCCACCCAGACATCACCTGGATCTGGTGGCTCTGGTTCCCATATGGGGCTCTCCTGGGCCTGGTTCCTGTGGTCTCCATCTGGCCTCACCTGGAACACAATGACTCTGAACCATATTTGGGCCTCTCCTGGACCTGTTGACTCTGGTCCTTACCTGGGCATCATTGGGACCTGGATACTCTCTTATATACCTGGGCCTCACCTGGACCTGGTGACTGTGGTCCCACCTGGGCCTCACATGGACGAGGTGACTGGTTCCCACAGAGACCTCACCTGGACCTGGTGACTCAGGTCCTCATATGGGCATCATGGGACCTGGTTTCTCAGTTCCACATCGGGGCCTCACCTGGACCTAGTTATTCTCGTCCCACTCTGGGCCTCACTCTGACGTGGTGACTCTGGTCCCCACCTGGATATCACCAGGACCGGGTGACTCTGGTCCCCATCTGGGACTCACCCGGGGCTGGCGACACTTGTCCTCAGCTGGGCCTCAACAGGACCTGGTGAATCTACTCCTCACTTAGGCCTCGTCTGGACCTTGTGACTCTTTTCCCACCTGGCATCAATGGGACATGGTTACTCTGTTTCCCACCTGGGTCTCACATGGACATGATAACTTTGCTCCACACTTTGGCCTCAACAAGTCCTGATGACTCTGGTCCCCCTACCTAGTCCACAATCTGGACCTGGTGACTATGGTCCCCACCTGTGTCTCACCTGGACCTGGTGTCTCTCGTTCCCACATGAACCACACCTGGACCTGGTGACTATGGTGTTCTTGTAGACTCATATTTACCTGGTGACTCCGGTCCCCACTAGGGCCTCCCCTGGATCTGGTGACTCTGGCCTGCAGGTTGGCCTCACCTGGACCTGGTGAGTGGGTTGCCACTAGGGCCTCACCCATACCTGGTGACTCAGGTCCCTACGTGAGCCTCTTGGACCTGGTGAATCTGGTCCTTACCTGGTCCTCTCCCAGACCCGATGACTCTGGTCACCACCTGGGCCTCACCTGGACCTGGTGAATCTGGTCCCAATCTGGGCCTCACCCATTCTTGGTGACTTTGTTCCACACCCTGACCTGATTGCTGTGGACACTTTCTTGGCCTCACCTGGAACTGGTGACTCTGATCCTATCTGCGCGTCACCCAGACCTGTTGACTCTGGTCCTCACCTGGGCATCATTCGTACCTGGTGACTCTGTTCCACACCTGAGCCTCACCTGTACATGATGACTCTGGAACTTCTCTGGGCCTCACCCTGACCTGGTGACTCTGGTCCCCATTAGGACGTAACCTGGACTGGGTGATTCTGGTTCCCATCTAGGCCTCAAGCAGATCTGGTGATTCTGGTCCTCAACTGGGCCTCACGTGGACCTAGTGAATATGCTCCATCTGGGCCTCATTTGGACCTGGTGACTCGGGTAACCTACCTGGGCATCATCGGGACATTGTTCCGCGCATCGCCTGCAGGTTGGCCTCACCTGAACCTGGTTAGTGGGATTGCCACCTGTGGCTCACCCATACCTGGTGACTCAGGTCACCACGTGGGCCTCTTGGACCTGGTGAATCTAGTCCTTACCTCTTCTTCTCCCAACCTGGGGACTCTGGTCATCACCTGGGACTCACCTGGAGAAGGGGAACTGGTCCCCATCTGGGCCTCACCCAGTCCTGGTTACTTTGTTCCCCACCTGGAACTGATTGCTGTGGACTCTTTCTTTGCCTCACCTGCAACTGGTGACTCTGATCCTATCTGAGCGTCACCCAGATCTGTTGACTCTGGTCCTCATGTGGGCATCTTGGTACCTGGTGACTAGTTCCACACCTGAGCCTAACCTGGACATGATGACTCTGGAACCTCTCTGGGCCTCACCCTGTCCTGGTGTCTTTGGTCCCCATCTGGATGTCACCTGGACCAGGTGATTTTGGTACCCCTCTGAGCCTCAACCAGATCTGGTGACTCTGGTCCTCAACTGGGCCTCACCTGGACCTAGTGAATATGCTCCATCTGGGCCTCATTTGGACCTGGTGACTCTGGTCCCTCCCTCGGCATCATCGGTACATGGTTCCACTGCATTGCCTGCAGGTTGGCATCACCTGGACCTGGTAACTCTGGGTCCTACATGGGCATCATCGGGACACGGTTCCTCTGCATGGCGCGAAAGATGGCCTCTCCTGGACCTGGTGAGTGTGGTTGCCACCTGTGCCTCACCCGTACCTGGGGACACAGGCCCCTCATCGGCCTCTTGGACCTGGTGAATCTGGTCCTTACCTGGTCGTCTCCGATACCCGGGGTCTCTGGTCACGCCCTGGGCCTCACCTGGACCTGGTCAATCTGGTCCCCATCTGGGCATCACCCAGTCCTGGTGACTTTGTTCCCCACCTGGATGATTGCTGTGGACAATTTCTTGGCCTCACCTTGAACTGGTGACTCTGATCCTATCTGCGCATTACCCAGACCTGGTGACTCTGGTCCTCACCTGGGCATCTTTGGTACCTGGTGACTGTGTTCCACACCTGAGCCTCACCTGGACATGTTGAGTCTGGAACCTCTCTGGGCCTCATCCTGACCTGGTGACTCTGGTCCCCATCTGGATGTCACCTGGACCAGGTGATTCTGGTACCCCTCTAGGCCTCAACCAGGTCTTGTGACTCTGGTACTCCACTGCACCTCACCTGGACCTAGTAAATATGCTCCATCTGGGTCTCATTGGACCTGGTGATTCTGATCCCAACCTCGGCATCATCGGGACATGGTTTCACTGCATGGCCTGCAGGTTGGCCTCACCTGGACCTGTTAAATCTCGTCCTTACCTGGGCATCATCGAGACATGGTTCCTCTGCATGGCCTGCAGTTTCGCCTCACCTGGACCTGGTGAGTGGGGTTGCCACATGGGCCTCGCCCATGCCTGGTGACACAGGTCCCCACGTGTGCCTCACTTGGACCTGGTGAATCTGGACTTTACCTGGTCCTCACCCGGAACTGTTAACTCAGGTCACCACCTGGGAATCACCTGGACCTGGTGAATCTGGTCCCCATCTGGGGTCATCCATTCCTGGTGACTTTGTTCCCCAACTGTACCTGATTGCTGTGGACTCCTTCTTGGCCTCACCTGGAACTGGTGACTCTGATACTAACTGGGCCTCACCCTGATCTAGTGACTCTGGTCCTCACCTGTGTATCATTATGAACTGGATTCTCTGTTCCACACGTGAGCCTCACCTGGACATGATGACTCTGGATCCCCTCTGGGCCTCAGCCTGACATGGTGACTCTGGTCCCCATCTGGATTTCACCTAGACCAGTTGAACCTGGTACCCCTCTAGGCCTCAACTTGACCTGGTGACTCTGGGCCCCAAGTGGGCCTCACCGGGACCTAGTGAACATGCTCCCCACCTGCGACGCATCTGGGCATGGTGACTCTGGTTTTACCTGGGCATCCTCGGGAAATGGTTACAGTATTCCCCACTGGGACTGACCTGATCATGTCAACTCTGGTCCTGACTTTGGCCTCTTCTGTACCAGGTGACTCTGGATCCACCTTGGGTTCACCGGTAACTGGTGACTCTGATCCTAAGCATGGCTTCACCTGACCTGGTGACTGTGGTTCACATCGGGACCTCCCCTGGATCTCATGTCTCTCGTCCCAAATGGGCCTCACCAGGACCTGGTGTCTCTGGTACCCACCTTGGTAGCATCAGGATACGGTTACACTGTTCACTAACAGTGACCCAGCAGGACCTGTTAACTCTGGTCTTCACCTGGGCCACACCTGGACATGTTGACACTGGTTCCCACCTGGGTCTCACCTGGACATGGTGAGTCGCATCCACAACTGGTCCTCCCCTGTAACTGGTGATTCTCGTTCCCACGTGGACATCATGTGGACCTGGTGGCTGCAGTGTTTCTAGCTTCTCATGTACCTCGTGACTCTGGTCCCCACCAGGGCCTCACCGGGACCTGGTGAGTGTGGTTGCCACCTGCACCTCAAGTGGACCTGGTCATTCTGGTCTGCACCTGAGACTACCCTGGATCTGGTGACTGTGGTCCCCACCTGGGCTTCACCTGTTTTGGGGACTCCGGTCTCCATCTGGGCCTCACCTGGCCCTGTTGACCATGGTCCTCAACTGGGCAAAATTGGGACCCGGTGACTGTATTCCACAACTGGACCTCACCTGGACCAGGTGATTCTGGTCTCCCTCTGGGTCTCACGACGCCCTAGTGACTGTGAACCCAAGTTTGCCCTGACTTGGACCTGCTGACCCTGGTTGCCACCTGCGCCTGACCTCGAACTGTTGACTCTGGTACTTTCAAGGGCCTCCACTGTACCTGGTGATCCTGGTTCCCACTTGCGCCTCACCTGGACGTGGTGACTCATGTCACAACCGCGTAGTCACCTGGACCTGCTTACTGTGTTCCACATCTGGGCCTCAAGTAGACTTGTTGACCATGGTCCCCAAGCCGGCCTCACATGACCTGTTGCCTCAGATCCCCACCGGGGCCTCACGTGTACCTGGTAACTCTGGCCCTCATCTGGGCCTCATCTGGACCTAGTGTCTGGTCCCCACCTGGGCTTCACCTGGATCTGGTGACTCTGGTCCCCAACTGTACCTCACCTGGATCTGGTGACTCTGGTCCCCACCTGGACCTCTCCTGCACCTGGTGACTCTCTTTCCAACATGGACTTACCTGGATCTGGTGACTCTGGTCCTCAGTTTGGCCTCACCTGGACCTGGTGTCTCTCGTCCCCACTTGGACCTAACTCAGAACTGCTGAATCTTGCCCCACCTAGGCCGCACCCAGACCTGGTGACTCTTGTCACCAGCTATGCCTCAATTCGACTTGATGAATCTGATCCTCATGCGGGCCTCACATGGACCTGGGACTCAGCTGGATACAGTGGCTCTGGTTCCCACAAGGGACTCAACTGATACTGGTGACTGTGGTCTTATTCTATGCCTCACCAGGACCTAGTGATTCTGTTCCCCATCTGGGCCTGCATGGCCCTAGTGACTCTTGTCCTCACCCAGGAATCATTGGGAAGTGGATACTCTATTCCACACCTGGGCCTCACATTGACCAGGGACCTCTGGTCCCATTCTGGGCCTCAAACTAAACTGGTTACTCTGGTTCCCCCTCTGGGCCTCACCCTTACCTGGTGACTCTGGTCACCCCTTGGGCTTCAATTGGGCCTGGTGAATCTGGTCCTTAGCTGGTCCACACCTGGAATTGGTGACTGGTCGCCACCTGGGTCTCACCTGGCCTTGGTGAATCCTGTTGCCACCTGCACCTTACCTGGACATTGTGACTGTGGTCCCACCTGGACCTCACCTGGATCTGGTGGCTCTGGTTCCCACATGGGGCTCTCCTGGACCTAGTTCCTGTGGTCTCCATCTGGCCTCACCTGGAACACAATGACTCTGATCCATATTTGGACCTCTCATGGACCTGTTGACTCTGGTCCTTACCTAGGCATCATTGGGACCTGGATACTCTCTCATATACCTGGGCCTCACCTGGACCTAGTGACTGTGGCCCCACCTAGGCCTCACCTGGACGAGGTGACTGCTTCCCACAGGGACCTCAACTGGTCCTGGTGACTCAGGTCCTCATATGGACATCATGGGACCTGGTTTCTCAGTTCCACATCGGGGCCTCACCTGGACCTAGTGATTCTCGTCCCTCTCTGGGCCTCACCCTGACGTGCTGACTCTAATCCCCCCCCGGATATCACCAGAACCGGGTGACTCTGGTCCCCCTCGGGACTCACCCGGAGCTGTGGTCACTGGTCTTCAACTCGGCCTCAACAGGACCTGGTGAATCTACTCCTCACTTAGGCCTCGTCTGGACCTTGTGACTCTTTTCCCACCTGGCAACAATGGGACATGGTTACTCTGTTCCGCACCTGGGCCTCACTTGGACGAGATAACTTTGCTCCGCACTTTGACCTCAACTGGTCCCGATGACCCTGGCCCCATCTGAGGCCTCAATCTGGACCTGGAGACTGTCGTCCCCGCCTGGGTCTCACCTGGACCTGGTGACTCTCGTTCCCACATGAACCACACCTGGACCTGGTGACTGTGGTGTACTTGTAGACTCACATTTACCTGGTGACTCCGGTCCCCACTAGTGCCTCACCTGGATCTGGTGACTTTGGCCTGCAGGTTGGTCTCACCAGGACCTGGTGAGTGGGGTTGCCACCTGGGCCTCACCCAAACCTGGTGATCTGGTCCCCATCTGGATGTCACCTGCACCAGGTGATTCTGGTACCCCTCTAGGCCTCAACCAGATCTGGTGACTCTTGTCCTCAACTGGGCCACACCTGGACCTAGTGAATATGCTCCATCTGGGCCTCATTTGGACCTGGTGACTCTTGTCACTCACTGGGCATCATCGGGAAATGGTTCCACTGCATGGCCTGCTGGTTGGCCTCACCTGGACCTGGTAACTCTGGTCCCTACCTGGGCATCATTGGGACCTGGTTCCTCTGCTTGGCCTGCAGGTTGGCCTTATCTTGACCTGGTGAGTGGGGTTCCCACCTGCGTCTTACCCATGCCTGGTGACACAGGTCCCCACGTGGGCCTCACTAGGACCTGGTGAATGTGGTCCTTACCTAGTCCTCACCCGGAACTGGTAAATCTGGTCACCACCTCGGCATCACCTAGTCCTGGTGACTTTGTTCCCCACCTGGACCTGATTGCTGTGGACTCTTTCTTGGCCTCACCTGGAAGTGGTGACTCTGATCCTAACTGGGCCTCTCCGAGATATGGTGACTCTGGTCCTCACCTGTGGACCATTATGATCTGGATACTCTGTTCCACCCTGAGCCTCACCTGGACATGATGACTCTGGATCCCCTCTGGGCCTCGCCCTGACATGGTTACGATCGTCCCCATCTGGATGTCACCTAGACCAGGTGAATCTGGTACCCCTCTAGGCCTCACCCAATCCTGGTGACTCAGGTCCCCACGTGGGCCTCTTTGATCTGTTAATCTGGTCCTTACCTGGTCCTCTCACCCGGGGACTCTGCTCACCACCTGGGCCTCACCTGGACCTGGTGAATCTGGTCCCCATCTGGGCCTCACCCATTCCTGGTGACTTTGTTCGCCACCTGGACCTGATTGTTGTGGTCTCCTTCTTGGCCTCACCTGGAACTGGTCACTCTGATCGTATCTGCACGTCACCAAGATCTTGTGAGTCTGGTCCTCACCTGGGCATCATTGGTACCTGGTGACTCTGTTCCTCAAGTGAGTCTCACCTGGATATGATGACTCTGGAACCTCTCTGGGCCTCACCCTGACCTGGTGACTCTGGTCCCCATCTGGATGTCACCTGGTCCAGGTGATTCTGGTAGCCCTCTAGGACTTAACCATATCTGGTGACTGTGATCCTCAACTGGGCCTCACCTGCACCTAGTGAATATGCTCCATCTGGGCCTCATTTGGACCTGGTGACTCTGATCCCTACCTGGGCATCATCGGGACATGGTTCCCTTGCATGGCCTGCAGGTTGGGCTCACCTGAACCTGGTAACTCTGGTTCCTACCTGGGCATCATCGGGACATGTTCCATGCAAGGCCTGCAGGTTGGCTCACCTCGACCTGAGAACTCTAGTCCCTACCTCGGCATCATCAGGACCTGGTTCCTCTGCATGGCCTGCAGGTTGGCCTCACCTGGACCTGGTGAGAGGGGTTGTCACTTGGGCCTCACACATGCCTGGTGACACAGGTCCCCACGTGGGCCTCACTTGGACCTGGTGAATCTGGTCCTTCCCTGGTCCTCACCCGGAACTCGTAACTCTGTTCACCACCTGGGAATCACCCGGACCTGGTGAATCTGGTCCCCATCTGGGCCTCACCCAGTCCTCGGGGCTTTGTTCCCCACCTGGACCTGATTGCTGTGGACCCTTTCTTGGCCTCACTTGGAACTGGTGACTCTGATCCTATCTGTGTGTCACCCAGACCTGGTGACTCAGGTCCTCACCTGGGCATCATTGGTACCTGGTGAATCTGTTCCACACCTGAGCCTCACCTGGACATGATGACTCTGGAACCTTTCTGGGCCTCACCCTGACATGGTGACTCTGGTCCCCATCTGGATGTCACCTGGACCAGGTGTTTCTGGTACCCCTCTAGGCCTCAACCAGATCTGGTGACCCTGGTCCTCACCTGGGCCTCACTGGAACCTAGTGATCATGCTCCCCACCTGTGCCCCATGTCGACCTGATGACTCTGGTTCTACCTGGGCATCATCGGGACATGGGTACTCTATTCCACACTCGAACTTACCTGATCCTGGTAACTCTGGTCCGGACTTTGGCCTCTTCTCTACCAAGTGACTCTGGCTCCACCTGGGCCACACCTGTAACTGGTGACTCTGATCCTAAGCATGGCCTCACCTGACCTGGTCACTGTGGTTGCCATCGGGACCTCACCTGGACCTCAAGTCTCTGGTCCCACCTGGGGCTCATCAGGTCCTGGTGTCTCTGGTACCCACCTGGGTAGCATCAGGATATGGTTATATTGTACACTAACAGTGACCCAGCCGGACCTATCAACTCTGGTCTTCACCTGGGCCACTCCTGGACATGGTGACACTGGTTCCCACCTGGATCTCACCTGGACATGGTGAGTCGGATCCCCACATGGTCCTCACCTATAACTGGTGATTCTCGTCCCCACATGGACATCATGTGGACCTGGTGGCTGCAGTGTTTCTAGCTTCTCATGTACCTTGTGACAGTGGTCCCACCAGGGCCTCACCGGGACCTGGTGAGTGTGGTTGCCACCTGCACCTCACCTGAACCTGGTGATTCTGGTCTGCACCTGAGACTACCCTGGATCTGGTGACTGTGGTCCCCACCTTGGCTTCACCTGGATTTGGGGACGCCTATCCCCATCTGTGTCTCACCTGGCCCTGTTGACCATGGTCCTCAACTGGGTAAAATTGGGACACGGTGAGTGTGTTCCACAACTGGACCTCACCTGGACCAGGTGACTCTGGTCCCCCTCTGGGTCTCACCGTGCCCTAGTGGCTGTGAACCCCCTTTGGCCTGACTTGGAACTGCTGACCCTGGTTGAAACATGCGCCTGACCTCGAACTGTTCACTCTGGTTCTTTCAAGGGCCTCCCCTGGACCTGGTGAACCTGGTCCCCAACTGGGCCTCATCTGGACGTGGTGACACTTGTCACAACCAGGGACTCACCTGGACCTGTTTACGGTGTTCCACACCAGGGCCTCAAGTAGACCTGTTGACCATAGTCCACAAGCTGGCCTCACATGGATCTGTTGCCTCTGATCCCCACCGGGGCCTCACTTGAACCTGGTAACTCAGGCCCTTCACCTGGATCTGGTGACTCTGGTCCCCACCTGGACCTCTCTTGGACCTGTTGACTCTCTTTCCAACATGGACCTCACCTGGATCTGGTGACTCTGGTCCTCCGTTTGGCCTCACCTGGACCTGGTGTCTCTCTTCCCCACTTTGACCTAACTAAGAACTGCTGAATCTTGCCCCATCTAGGCCGCACCCAGACCTGGTGACTCTTGTCCCCAGCTATGCCTCAATTCGACCTGATGAATCTGCTCCTCACGTGGGCCTCACATGGAACTGGGACTCAGCTGGATAGAGTGGCTCTGGTACCCACAATGGGCTCACCTGTTATTGCTGACTGTGGTCTTATTCTCTGCCTCACCAGGACCTAGTGATTCTCTTCCCCATCTGGGCCTGCATGGCCCTAGTGACTCTGGTCCTCACCCAGGCATCACTGCGACCTGGATACTCTATTCCACATCTGGGCCTCACTTTGACCAGGGACCTCTGGTCCCAATCCGGGCCCCAAACTAAACTGGTTACTCTGGTTCCCCCTCTGGGCCTCACCCTTACCTGGTGACTCTGGTCACCCATTGGGCTTCACTTTGGCCTGGTGAACCTGGTCATAGCTCGTCCGCACCTGGATCTGGTGACTGGTCGCCACCTGGGCCTCACTTGGACTTGGTGAATCCTGTTGCCACCTGCGCCTCACCTGGACCTTGTGACTGTGGTCCCACCTGGACCTCACCTGGATCTGGTGGCTCTGGTTCCCATATGGGGCTCTCCTGGACCTGGTTCCTGTGGTCTCCATCTGGCCTCAACTGGAACACAATGACTCTGATCCATATTGGGCCTCTCCTGGACTTGTTGACTCTGGTCGTTACATGGGCATCATTGGAACCTGGATACTCTCTTATATTCCTGGGCCTCATCTGGACCTGGTGACTGTGGTCCCACGTGGGCCTCACCTGGACGAGGTGACTGGTTCCCACAGGGACCTCAACTGGACCTGGTGACTCAGGTCCACATATGGGCATCTATCGACCTGATTTCTCAGTTCCACATCGGGGCCTCACCTGGACCTAGTGATTCTCGTCCCCTCTGGGCCTCACCCTGACGTGGTGACTCTGCTCACCCCTGGATATCACCAGAACCGGGTGACTCTGCTCCCCCTCTGGGACTCTCCTGGTGCTGGGGACAGTGGTCCTCAACTGAGCCTAAACAGGACCTGGTGAATCTACTCCTCACTTAGGCCTCATCTGGACCTTGTGACTCTTTTCCCACCTGGCATCAATGGGACATGGTTACTCTGTTCCCCACCTGGGCCTCACCTGGATATGATAACTTTGCTCCACACTTTGGCCTCAACTGGTCCTGATGAATCTGGTCCCCCAACCTAGGCCTCAATCTGGACCTGGTGACTGTGGTCCCCACATGGGTCTCACCTGGACCTGGTGACTCTCGTTCCCACTTGAAACACACCTGGCCCTGTTGACTGTGGTGTTCTTGTAGACTCACATTTACCTGTGACTCCGGTCCCCACTAGAGCCTCACCTGGATATGGTGACTCTGGCCTGCAGGTTGGCCTCACCTGGTCCTGGTGAGTGGGGTTGCCACCTGGGCCTCACCCATACCTGGTGACTTAGGTCTCCACGTGGCCCTTTGGACCTGGTGAATCTGTTACTTACCTGGTCTTCTCTCAGACCCGGGGACTCTGGTCACCACCTGGGCCTCACCTGGACCTGGTCAATCTAGTCCCCATCTGGGCCTCACCCGGTCCTGGTGACTTTGTTCCGCACCTGGACCTGATTGCTGTGGACTCTTTCTTGGCCTCACCTGGAACTGGTGACTCTGATCCTATGTGCGCGTCACCCAGACCTGGTGACTCTGGTCCTCACCTGGGCATCTTTGGTACTTGGTGACTCTGTTCCATACCTGAGCCTCACCTGGACATGATGACTCTGGAACCTCTCTGGGCCTCGCCCTGACATGGTGACTCTGGACCCATCTGGATGTCACCTGGACCAGGTGATTCTGGTACCCCTCTAGGACTCAACCAGATCTGGTGACTCTGGTCCTCAACTGGGCCTCACCTGGACCTAGTGAATATGCTCCATCTGGGCCTCATTTGGGCCTGGTAACTCTGGTCCCTACCTGGGCATCATCGGGATATGGTTCCACTGCATGGCCTGCAGGTTGGCCTCAGCTCGACGTGGTATCACTCGTCCCTACCTGGGCATCATCGGGACATGTTTCCTCTGCATGGCCTGCAGGTTGGCCTCACCTGGACCTGGTGAGTGGGGTTGTCACCTGGGCCTCACCCTTACCTGGTAACACAGTTCCCCACCTGGGAATCACCTGGGTCTGGTGAATCTGGTCCTTACCTGGTCCTCACTCAGTCCTGGTGACTTTGTTCCCCACCTGAACCTGATTGCTTTGGACGCCTTCTTGTCCTCACCTGGAACTGGTGACTCTGATCCTAACTGGGCCTCACCCAGATCTGCTGACTCTGGTCCTCACCTGTGGATCAATACGAACTGGATACTCTGTTCCACACCTGAGCCTCACCTGGACATGATGACTCTGGATCCACTCTGGGCCTCCCTCTGACATGGAGACTCTGGTCCCCATCTGGATGTCACATAGACCAGGTGAATCTGGTACCCCTCTAGGCCTCAACCAAACCTGGTGACTCTAGTCCTCAACTGGGCCTCACCGAGACCTAGTGAATATGCTCCCCAACTGCGCCTCATCTGGACATGGTGACTCTGGTTCTACGTGGGCATCATCGGGACATTATTACTCTATTCCCCACTGGGAGTGACCTGATCCTGGTAACACTATTCCTGACTTTGTCATTTTCTGTACCAGGTGACTCTGGCTCCACCTGGGCCTCACCTGTAACTGGTGACTCTGATCCTAAGCATGGCCTCACCTGACCTGGTGACTGTGGTTCCCATCGGGACCTCACCTGGGCCTCATGTCTCCGGTTACAACTGGGCCTCACCAGGACCTGGTGTCTCGGTACCCACCTGGGTAGCATCAGGATAAGGTTACACTGTTCAATAACAGTGACCCAGCGGGACCTATTAACTCTGGCCTTCACCTGGGCCACTCCTGGACATGGTGATACTGGTTCCCACCTGGGTCTCACCTGGACATGGTGAGTCGGATCCCCACCTGGTCCTCCCCTGTAACTGGTGATTCTCGTTCCCACATGGACATCATGTGGACCTGGTGGCTGCAGTGTTTCTAGCTTCTCATGTACCTCATGACTCTGGTCCCCACCAGGGCCTCACCGGGACCTGGTGTGTGTGGTTGCCACCTGCATTTCACCTGCACCTGGTGTTTCTGGTCTGCACCTGAGACTACCCTGGATCTAGTGACTATGGTCCCCACCTGGGCTTCACCTGGATTTGGGGACTCGACTCCCCATCTGGGCCTCACCTGGCCCTGTTGACCATGGTCCTCAACTGGGCAAAATCGGGACGCGGTGACTGTGTTCCACAACTGGACCTCACCTGGACCACGTGACTCTGGTTCCCCTCTGGGTCTCACCGTGCCCTAGTGACTGTGAAACCCACTTTGGCCTGACTTCGACCTGCTGACCCTGGTTGGAAGCTGCGCCTAACCTCGAACTGTTGACTCTGGTTCTTTCAAGGGCCTCCCCTGTAACTGGTGATCCTGGTCTACACCGGGCCTCACCTGGACGTGGTGATTCTTGTCACCACCGGGGACTCACATGGACCTGCTTACTATGTTCCACACCTGGGCCTCAATAGATCTGTTGACCATGGTCCCAAAGCCGGCCTCACATGGACCTGTTGCCTCTGATCCCCACCGGGGCCTCATGTGTACTTGGTAACTCTGGTCCTCACCTGGGCCTCATCTGGACCTAGTGACTCTGGTCCCCACCTGGGCTTCACCTGGATCTGGTGACTCCGGTCGCCACCTGGACTTCACATGTATCTGGTGACTCTGGTACCCACCTGGACCTCTCCTGGACCTGGTGACTCGGGACACCCCTTGGGCTTCAATTGTGCCTGGTGAATCTGGTCCTTAGCTGTTCCGAACCTGGATGTGGTGACTGGTCGCCACCTGGGCCTCACCTGTACTTGGTGAATCCTGTTGCCACCTGACCTCTCCTGGACCTTGTGACTGTGGTCCCACCTGGATCTCACATGGATCTGGTGGCTCTGGTTCCCATATGGGGCTCTCCTGGACCTGGTTCCTGTGGTCTCCATCTGGCCTCACCTGTAACACAATGACTTTGATACATATTTGGGCGTCTCCTGGACCTGTTGACTCTGGTCCTTACCTGGAAATCATTGGGAGCTGGATACTCTCTTATATACTTGGGCCTCACCTGGACCTGGTGACTCTGGTCCCACCTGGGCCTCACCTGGACGGGGTGACTGGTTCCCACAGGGACCTCAACTGGACCTGGTGACTCAGGTCCTCATATGGGCATCATGGGACCAGGTTTCTCAGTTCCACATCGGGGCCTCACCTAGACCTAGTGATTCTCGTCTCCCTCTGGGCCTCACCCTGACGTGGTGACTCTGGTCCCCACCTGGACGTCACCAGAACCGGGTGACTCTGGTCCCCCTCTGGTACTCACCCGGAGCTGGGGACACTGGTCCTCAACTGGGCGTCAACAGGACCTGGTGAATCTACTCCTCACTTAGGCCTCATCTGGACCTTGTGACTCTTTTCCCACCTGGCATCAATGGGACATGGTTACTCTGTTCCCTACTTGGGCCTCACCTGGACATGATAACTTTGCTCCACACTTTGGCCTCAACTGATCCTGATGAATCGGGTCCCCCCACCTAGGCCTCAATCTGGCCCTGGTGACTGTGGTCCCCAACTTGGTCTCACCTGGACCTGGGGACTCTCGTTCCCACATGAACCACACCTGGACCTGGTGACTGTGGTGATCTTGTAGACTCACATTTACCTGGTGACTCCGGTCCCCACTAGGGCCTCACCTGGATCTGGTGACTCTGGCCTGCAGGTTGGCCTCACCTGGACCTGGTGAGTGGGTTGCCACCTGGGCCTCACCCATACCTGGTGACTCAGTCCCCACGTGGGCCTCTTGGACCTGGTGAATCTGGTCCTTACCTGGTCCTCTCCCAGACCCGGGGACTCTGGTCACCACCTGGGCCTCACCTGGACCTGGTGAATCTGGTCCAAATCTGGGCCTCACCCAGGCCTGGTGACTTTGTTCCCCACCTGGTTCTGATTGCTGTGGACTCTTTCTTGGCCTCACCAGGAACTGGTGAATCTGATCCTATCTGCGCGTCTCCCAGACCTGGTGACTCTGGTCCTCACCTGGGCATTATTGGTAACTGGTGACTCTGTTCCACACCTTAGGCTCACCTGGACATGATGACTCTGGAACCTCTCTGGGCCTCACCCTGACATGGTGACTCTGGTGCCTATCTGGATGTCACCTAGACCAGGTGAATCTTTTACCCCTCTAGGGCTCAAATAGACCTGGTGACACTGGTCCTCAACTGGGTGTCACCGAGACCTAGTGAATATGCTCCCCACCTGCGCCTCATCTGGACCTGGTGACACTGGGTCTACCTGGGCATCATCGGGACATGGTTACTCTGTTCCCCACTGGGACTGACCTGATCCTGGTATCTCTGGTCCTGACTTTGGCCTCTCCTGTACCAGGTGACTCTGGCTCCACCTGGGCCTCACCTGTAACTGGTGACTCTGATCCAAAGCATGGCCTCTCCTGACCTGGTGACTGTGGTTCCCATCGGGACCTCACCTGGACCTCATGTCTCTGGTCCCACCTGGGCCTCACCAGGACCTGGTGTCTCTGGTACCCACCTGGGTAGCATCAGGATATGGTTACACTGTTCAATAACAGTGACCCAGCCGGACCTATTAACTCTGATCTTCACCTGGGCCACACCTTGACATGGTGACACTCGTTCCCACCTGGGTCTCACCTGGAAATGGTGAGTCAGATACCCACCTGGTCCTAACCTATAACTGTTGATTCTCGATCCCACATGGACAACATGTGGACCTGGTGGCTGCGGTGTTTCTAGTTTGTCATGTACCTTGTGACTCTGCTCCCCACCAGGGCCTCACCGGGACCTGGTGAGTGTGGTTGACACCTGCACCTCACTTGTTCCTGGTGATTCTGGTCTGCACCTGAGACTACCCTGGATCTGGTGAATGTGGTCCCCACCTGGGCTTCATCTGGATTTGGGGACTCCGGTCCCCATCGGACCTTACCTTGCCCTGTTGACTATGGTCCTCAACTGGGCAAAATTGGGACGCGGTGACTCTGTTCCACAACTGGACCTCACCTGGACCACGTGACTCTGGTGCCCCTCTGGGTCTCACCATGCCCTAGTGACTGTGAACCCCACTTTCCCCTGACTTAGACCTGCTGACCCTGGTTGAAACCTGCGCCTGACCTCTAACTGTTGACTATGGTTCTTTCAAGGGCTTCCCCTGTAATTGGTGATCCTGGTCCGAACCTGGCCCTCACCTGGACATGGTGACCCTTGTCACCACTGGGGACTCACCTGGACCTGCTTACTGTGTTCCACACCTGGGCCTCAAGTAGACCTGTTGACCATGGTCCCCAAGCCGGCCTCATATGGACCTGTTGCCTCTGATACCCACCGGGGCCTCACGTGTACCGTGTAACTCTGGTCCTCACCTGGGCCTCATCTGGACCTAGAGACTCTGGTCTCCACCTGGGCTTCACCTGGATCTGGAGTCTCTGGTCCCCATCTGGACTTCAGCTGGATCTGGTGACTCTGGTCCCAATCTGGACCTCTCCTTGACTTGGTGTCTCTCTTGCCCACTTTGACCTAACTAAGAACTGCTGAATCTTGCCCCACCTATTACGCACCCAGACCTGGTGACTCTTGTCCCTAGCTATTCCTCAATTCGACCTGATGAATCTGGTCCTCACGTGGACCTCACATGTACCTGGGACTCAGCTGGAAAGAGTGGCTCTGGTTCCCACAAGGGGCTCACCTGATACTGCTGACTGTGGTCTTATTGTATGCCTCACTAGGACCTAGTGATTCTGTTTCCCATCTGGGTCTGCATGGCCTTAGTGACTCTGGTCCTCACCCAGGCATCATTGGGACCTGGATACTCTATTCCACACCTGGACCTCACTTTGACCAGGGACCGCTGGTCCCATTCTGGGCCTCAAACTAAACTGGTTACTCTGGTTCCCCCTCTGAACCTCACCCTTACCTGGTGACTCTGGTCACCACTTGGGCTTCACCTGAACCTGGTGAATCTGGTCCTTAGCAGGTCCGCACCTGGATGGTGACTGGTCGCCAACTGGGCCTCACCTGGACTTGGTGAATCCTGTTGCCACCTGCGCCTCACCTGGTCCTTGTAACTGTGGTCCCACCTGACCATCACCTGGATCTGGTTGCTCTGGTTCCCACATGGGGCTCCCCTGGACCTGGTTCCTGTGGTCTCCATCTGGCCTCACCTGGATCACAATGACTCTGATCCATATTTGGGCCTCTCCTGGGCCTGTTGACTCTGGTCCTTACCTGGGCATCATTGGGACATGGATACTCTCTTATATACTTGGGCCTCACCTGGACCTGGTGTTTGTGGTCCCACCTGGGCCTCACCTGGACGAGGTGACGGGTTCCCACAGGGACCTCACCTGGACCTGGTGACTCAGGTCCTCATATGGGCATCATGGGACCTGGTTTCTCAGTTCCACATCGGGGCCTCACCTGGTCCTAGTGATTCATGTGCCCTCTGGGCCACACCCTGACGTGGTGACTCTGGTCCCCACCTGGATATCACCAGAACCTGGTGACTCTGGTCCCCCTATGGGACTCACCCGGAGATGGGGACACTGGTCCTCAACTGGGCCTCAACAGGACCTGGTGAATCTACTCCTCACTTAGGCCTCGTCTGGACCTTGTGACTCTTTTCCCACCTGGCATCAATGGGACATGGTTACTCTATTCCCCACCTGGGGCTCACCTGGGCATGATAACTTTGCTCCACACTTTGGCCTCAACTTGTCCTGATGACTCTTGTCCCCCCACCTAGGCCTCAACCTGGACCTGGTGTCGCTCGTTCCCACATGAACCACACCTGGACCTGGGGACTGTAGTGTTCTTCTACACTCACATTTACCTGGTGACTCCGGTCCCCACTAGGGCCTCAACTGGATATGGTGACTCTGGCCAAAGTTGACCTCACCTGGACTTGGTGAGTGGGGTTGCCACCTGGGCCTCACACGTACCTGGTGACTCAGGTCCCCGCGTGGGCCTCTTGGACTTGGTAAATCTGGTCCTTACCTGATCTCTCCCAGACCTGGGGACTCTGGTCACCACCTGGGCTTCACGTGGACCTGTTGAATCTGGTAACCATCTGGGCCTCACCCAGTCCTGGTGACTTTGTTCCCCACCTGGACTTGATTGCTGTGGACACTTTCTTGGCCTCCCCTGGTGCTGGTGACTCTGATCCTATCTGTGCGTCACCCAGACCTGGTGACACTGGTCCCCACCTGGGCATCCTTGGTACCTGGTGACTCTGTTCCACACCTGAGCCTCACCTCGACATGATGACTCTGGAACCTCTCTGGCCTCACCCTGACCTGGTGACTTTTGTCCCCATCTGGATGTCACCTGGACCAGGTGATTCTTGTACCCCTTTAGGCCTCAACCAGATCTGGTGACGCTGGTCCTCAACTGGGCCTCACCTGAACCTAGTGAATATGCTAAATTTAGGCCTCATTTGGACCTGGTGTCTCTTGTAACTTCCTGGGCATCATCGGGCATGGTTCCACTGCATGGCCTGCAGGTTGGCCTCACCTGGACCTCGTAACTCTGGTCCCTACCTGGGCATCATCGGGACATGATTCCTCTGCATGGCCTGCAGGTTGGCCTCACCTGGACCTGGTGAGTGGGGTTGCCACCAGGGCCTCACCCATGCATGGTGACACCGGTCCCCACGTGGGCCCCAGTATGCCCTGGTGAATCTCGTCCTTACATGGTCCTCACCTGGACCTGGTAACCCTGGTCACCACCTGGGAATCACCTGGACCTGGTGTATCTGGCCCCATCTGGGTCGCACCCAGTCCTGGTGACTTTGTTCCCCACCTGGACCTGATTGCTGTGGACTCTTTCTTGGCCTCACCTGGAACTGGTGACTCTGATCCTATCTGGGCGTCCCCCAGAACTGGTGACTCTGGTCCTCACCTGGGCATCCTTGGTACCTGGTGACTCTCTTGCACACCTGAGCCTCTCCTGAACATGATGATTCTTGAACCTCTCTGGGCCTCACCCTGACCTGGTGACTCTGGTCCCCATCTGGATGTCACCTGGACCAGGTGATTCTGGTATCCCTCTAGGGATCAACAAGATCTGGTGATTCTGGTCGTCAACTGGGCCTCACCTGGAACTAGTGAACCTGCTCCCCACCTGCGCCTCATCTGGACCTGGTGACTCTGGTTCTGCCTGGGCATCATCGGGACATGGTTACTGTATTCTCCACTGGGACTCACCTGATCCTGGTAACTCTGGTCCTGACTTTGGCCTCTTCTGTACCAGGTGATTCTGTCTCCACCTGGGCTTCACCTGTACATGGTGACTCTGATCCTAAGCATGGCCTCACCTGACCTGGTGATGGGGAACCCATCGGGACCTCACCTGGACCTCATGTCTCCGGTCCCACCGGGGCCTCACCAGGACCTTGTGTCTCTGGTACCCACCTGGATAGCATCAGGATATGGTTACATTCTTCACTAACAGTGACCCAGCCGGACCTATTAACTCTGCTCTTCACCTGGGCCACACCTGGACATGGTGATTCTGGTCTGCACCTGAGACTACCCGGGATCTGTTGACTGTGGTCCCCACCTGGGCTTCACCTGGATATTTTGACTCCGGTCCCCATCTGGGCCTCACCTGGCCCTGTTCACCATGGTCCTCAACTGGGCAAAATTGGGACCCGGTGACTGTGATCCACAACTGGATCTCACCTCGACCAGGTTACTCTGGTCCCCCTCTGGGTCTCACCGATCCCTAGTGACTGTGAACCCCACTTTGGCCTGACTTGGACCTGCTGATCCTGTTTGCCACCTGCGCCTGACCTCGAACTGTTGACTCTGGTTCTTTCAAGGCCCTCCCCTGTACCTGGTGATCCTGGTCCCCAACTGGGCCTCACCTGGACGTGGTGACTCTTGTCACCACCGGGGACTCACCTCGACCTGCTTACTGTGTTCCATACCTGGGCCTCAAGTAGATCTGTTGCCCTTGTCCCCAAGCCGGCCTCACATGAACCTGTTGCCTCTGATCAAAACCGGAGCTCACGTGTACCTGGTTACACAGGTCCTCATCTGGGACTCATCTGGACCTAGTGAGTCTGGTCCCCATCTGGGCTTCACGTGGATCTGGTGACTCTGGTCCCCAACTGGACTTCACCTGGATCTGGTGACACTGGTCCTCAGTTTGGCCTCACCTGGACTTGGTGTCTCTCGTCCCCACATTGACCTAACTCAGAACTGCTGCATCTTGCCCACATAGGCCGCACCCAGACCTGGTGACTCTTGTCCCCAGCTATGCCACAATTCGACCTGATGAATCTGGTCCTCACGTGTGCCTCACATGTACCTGGGACTCAGCTGGATAGAGTGGCTCTGGTTCCCACAAGGGGCACACATGATACTGCTGACTGTGGTCTTATTCTATGCCTCACCAGGACGTAGTTATTCTGTTCCCCATCTGGGCCTGCATGGCCCTAGTGACTCTGGTCCTCACCCAGGCAACATTGGGTGATGGACCCAATGATCCTCACCCTGGATACTCTATTTCACACCTGGGCCTCACTTTGACCAGGGACTTCTGGTCCCATTCTGGGCCTCAAACTAAACTGGTTACTCTGGTTCCCCTCTGGGCCTCAGCCTTACCTGGTGACTCTGGTCACCCCTTGGGCTTCACTAGGGTCTGGTGAATCTGGTCCTTAGCTGGTCCGCACCTGGATCTGGTGACTGGTCGCCACCTGGGCCTCACTTGGACTTGGTGAATCCTGTTGGCACCTGCGCCTCACCTGGACCTTGTGACTGTGGTCCCACCTGGACCTCACCTGGATCGGGTGGCTCTGGTTCCCATATGGGGCTCTCCTGGACCTGGTTCCTGTGGTCTCCAACTGGCCTCACGTGGAACACAATGACTCTGAACAATATTTGAGCCTCTCCTGTACCTGTTGACTCTGGTCCTTACTTGGGCATCATTGGGAGCTGGATACTCTCTTATATACCTGGGCCTCACCTGGACCGGTGACTGTGGTCCCACCAGAGCCTCACCTGGACGAGGTGACTGGTTCCCACAGGGAGCTCACCTGGACCTGGTGACTCAGGTCCTCATATGGGCATCATGGGACCTGGTTTCTCACTTCCATATTGGGGCCTCACTTGGACATAGTGATTCTCGTCCCACTCTGGGCCTCACCCTGACGTGGTGAGTCTGGTCCCCACCTGGATATGACCAGAACCGGGTCACTCTGGTCCCCCTCTGGGACTCTCCCGGAGCTGGAGACACTGGTCCTCAACTGGGCCTCAACAAGACCTGGTGAATCTACTCCTCACTCAGGCCTCGTCTGGACCTGTGACTTTTTTCCCACCTGGCATCAATGGGACATGGTTACACTGTTCCCCACCTGGGCCTCACCTGGACATGATAACTTTGCTCCACACTTTGGCCTCAACTGGTCCTGATGACTCTGGTCCCCCCACCTAGGCCTCAATCTAGACCTGGTGACTGTGGTCCCCACCTGGGTCTCACCTGGACCTGGTGACTCTTGTTCCCACATGAACCACACCTGGACCTAGTGGCTGTGGTGTTCTTGTAGACTCATATTTACCTGGTGACTCCGGTCCCCACCAGGGCCTCACGTGGATCTGGTGACTCTGACCTGCATGTTGGACTCACCGGGACCTGCTGAGTGGGGTGGCCAACTGGGCCTCACCCATACCTGGTGACTCAGGTCCCCACCTGGGCATCTTGTACCTGGTGAATCTGGTCCTTACCTGGTCCTCTCCCAGACCCGGGGACTCTGGTCACCACCTGGGCCTCACCTGGATCTGGTGAATCTGGTCCCCATCTGGGCCTCACCCAGTCCTGGTGACTTCGTTCCACAAGTGGACCTGATTGCTCTGGACTCTTTCTTGGCCTCACCTGGAACTGGTGACTCTGATCCTATTTGCGCGTCACCCAGACCTGGCGACTCTGACCCTAACATGGGCATCATTGGTACCTGGTGACTCTGTTCCACGTCTGAGCCTCACCTGGACATGATGACTCTGGAACCTCTCTGGGCCTCACCCTGACCTGGTCAGGCTGGTCCCCATCTGGATTTCACCTGGACCAGGTGATTCTGTACCCCGATAGTCCTCAACCAGTTCTGGTGACTCTGGTCTTCAACTGGGCCTCACCTGGAACTAGTGAATATGCTCCATCTTGGCCTCATTTGCACCTGGTGACTCTGGTCACTACCTGGGCATCATCGGGACATGGTTCCACAGCATGGCCTGCAGGTTGGCCTCACCTGGACATGGTAAGCCCTGTCCCTAGCTGGGCATCATCGGGACATGGTTCCTCTGCATGGCCTGCAGGTGGCCTCACCTGGACCTGTTGAGTGGGGTTGCCACCTGGGCCTCACCCATACCTGGTGACTCAGGTTCCCAAGTGGGCCTCACTTGGACCTTGTATCTTGTCCTTACCTGGTGCTCACCCGGACCTGGTAACTCTGGTCACCACCTGGGAATCACCTGGACCTGGTGAATCTGGTCCCCATCTGGGCCTCAACCAGTCCTGGTGACTTTGTTCCCACCTGGACCTGATTGCTAAGGACTCCTTCTTTTTTTTTTTTTTTTTTTTTTTTTTCTAAAGACTCCTTCTTGGCCTAACCTAGAACTGGTGACTCTGATCCGAACTGGGCCTCACCCAGATCTGGTGACTCTGGTCCTCACCTGTGGACCATTAAGTCCTGGATACTCTGTTTCACACCTTACCTCACCTGGACATGATGACTCTGGATCCCCTCTGGGCCACAGCCTGACATGGTGACACTGGTCCCCATCTGGATGTCACCTAGACCAGGTGAATCTGGTACCCCTCTAAGCCTAAACTAGCCCGGGGGCATCTGGTCCTCAAGTGGGCCTCACCGGGACCTACTGAATATGCTCCCCACCTGCGCCTCATCTGGACCTGGTGACTCGGGTTCTACTTGGGCATCATCGGGACATGGTTACTCTATTCCCCACTGGGACTGACCTGATCCTGGTAACTCTGGTCCTGACTTTGGCCTCTTCTGTACCAGGTGACTCTGGTTCCACCTGGTCCTCACCTGTAACTGGTGACTCTGATCCTAAGCATGGCCTCACCTGACCTGGTGACTGTGGTTCCAATCGGGACCTCAACTGGACCTCATGAATCTGGTCCCACCGGGGCCTCACCAGGACCTGGTGTCTCTGGTACCCACCTGGGTAGCATCAGTATATGGTTACACTGTTCTCTAACAGTGACCCAGCCGGACCTATTCACTCTGCTTTTCAATTGGGCTACACCTGGACATGGTGACTCTGGTCTGCACCTGAGACTTCCCTGGATCTGGTGACTGTGGTCCCCACCTGGGCTTCACCTTGACTTGGGGACTCAGATCCCCATCTGGGCCTCACCTGGCCCTGTTGACCATGGTCCTCAACTGGGCAAAATTGGGACCCGGTGACTGTGTTCCACAACTGGACCTCACCTGGACCAGGTGAATCTGGCCCCCTCTGGGTGTCACCGTGCCCTAGTGACTGTGAAACCCACTGTGGCCGGACTTGGACCTGCTGACCCTGGTTGCCACCTGCGCCTGGCCTCGAACTGTTGACTCTGGTCCTTGCAAAGTCCTCCCCTGGACCTGGTGATCCTGGTCCCCACCTGGGCCTCACCTGGACGTGGTGACTCTTGTCACCACCAGGGACTCACCTGGACCTGCTTACTTTGTTCCAAACCTGGGCCTCAAGTAGATCTGTTGACCATGGTCCCTAAGCCGGCCTCACATGGACCTGTTGCCTCTGATCCCCACCGGGGCCTCACGTGTACATGGTAACTCTGGTCCTCACCTGGGCCTCATCTGGATCTGGTGACTCTGGTCCCCACCTGGACTTCACCTGGATCTGGTGACTCTGGTCCCCACCTGGACCTCTCCTGGACCTGGTGACTCTCTTTCCAACATGGTTCTTCCCTGGATTTGGTGACTCTGCTCCTCAGTTTGGCCTCCCCTGGACCTGGTGTCTCTCGTTCCCTCTTTGACCTAACTCAGAACTGCTGAATCTTGCCCCACCTACGCCACACCCAGACCTGGTGACTCTTGTCCCCAGCTATGCCTCAATTCGACCTGATGAATCTGGTCCTCACGTGGGCCTCACCTGGACCTGGGACTCAGCTGGGTAGAGTGGCTCTGGTTCCCACAAGGGGCTCACCTGATACTGCTGACTCTGGTCTTATTCTATGCCTCACTAGGACCTAGTGATTCTGTTCCCCATCTGGGCCTGCATGGCCCTAGAGACTCTGGTCCTCACCCAGGCATCTTTGGGACCTGGATACTCTATTCCACACCTGGGCCTCACTTTGACCAGGGACCTCTGGTCCCATTCTCGGCCTCTAACTAAACTGGTTAGGCTGATTCTCCCTCTGGGCCTCACTGTTACCTGATTCCTCTGGTCACCCCTTGAGCTTCACATGGGCCTGGTGAATCTGGTCCTTAGCTGATCCGCACCTGGATCTGGTGATTGGTCGTCACCTGGGACTCACCTGGACTTGGTGAATCCTGTTGCCACCTGCGCCTCACCTGGACCCTGTGACTGTGGTCCCACCTGGACCTCACCTGGATCTGGTGGCTCTGGTTCCCATATGGGCCTCTCCTGGACCAGGTTCCTGTGGTCTCCATCTGGCCTCACCTGGAACACAATGACTCTGATACATATTTGGACCTCTCCTCGACCTGTTGACTCTGGTCCTTACCTGCGCATCATTGGGACCTGGATGCTCTCTTATATACCTGGGCCTCATCTGGTCCTGGTGACTGTGGTCCCACCTGGGCCTCACCTGGACGAGGTGACTGGTTCCCACAGGGACCTCACCTGGACCTGGTGACTCAGGTCCTCATATGGGCATCTTGGGACCTGGTTTCTCAGTTCCACATCGGGGGCTCACCTGGACCTAGTGATTCTCGTCCCCCACTGGGCCTCACACTGACGTGCTGACTCTGGTCCCCACCTGGATATTACCAGAACCGGGTGACTCAGGTCCCCCTCTGGGACTCACCCGGAGGTGGGGACACTAGTCCTCAACCTGGCCTGAACATGACCAGGTGAATCTACTCCTCAATAAGGCCTCACCTGGACCTGTGTATCTTTTCCCACCTGGCATCAATGGGACATGGTTACTCTGCTCCCCACCTGGGCCTCACCTGGACATGATAACTTTGCTACACACTTTGGCCTCAATTGGTCCCGATGACTCTGGTCCCCCCAACTAAGCCTCAATCTGGACCTGGTGACTTGTTCCCCACATGGGTCTCACCTGGACCTGGTGACTCTCGTTCCCACATGCACCACACCTGGACCTGGTCACTGTGGTCTTCTTGTGGACTCACATTTACCTGTTGACTCCGGTCCCCACTAAGGCCTCACCTGGATCTGGTGACTCTGGCCTGCAGGCTGGCCTCACCTGGACCTGGTGAGTGCGGTTGCCACCTGGGCCTCACCCATACCTGGTGACTCAGGTCCCCACGTGGGCCTCTTGGACCTAGTGAATCTGGTCCTTACCTGGTGCTGCCCCAGACCCGGGGACTCTGGTCACCACTTGGGCTTCACTTGGATGGACCTGGTGAATCTGGTCCCCATCTGGCCCTCACCCAGTCCTGGTGACTTTGTTCCCCACCTGGACCTGATGCTGTGGACTTTTCTTGGCCTCACCTGGAACTGGTGACTCTGATGCTATCTGCGCGTCACTCATACCTGGTGATTCTGGTCCTCACCTGGGCATCATTGGTACCTGGTGACTCTGTTCCACACCTGAGCCTCACCTGGACATGATGACTCTGGAACCTCTCTGGGACTCACCCTGAACTGGTGACTCTGGTCCCCATCTGGATGTCACCTGGGCCAGGTGTTTCTGGTATGGCTCTAGGCCTCAACCAGATCTGGTGACTCTTGTCCTCAACTGGGCCTCATCTGGATCTATTGAATATGCTCCATCTGGGCCTCATTTGGACCTGGTGACTCTGGACCCTACCTGGGCATCATTGGGACATGGTTCCACTGCATGGTCTGCAGGTTGGCCTCACCTGGTCCTGGTAACACTGGTCCCTACCTGAGCATCATCGGGACATAGTTCCTCTACAGGCCTGCAGGTTGGCCTCACCTGGACCTGGTGAGTGGGGTTGCCACCTGGGCCTCACCCATACCTCGTGACAAAGGTCCCCACGTGGGCCGAAATTGGACCTGGTGAATCTGGTCCTTACCTTATCCTCACCTGGAAGTGGTAACCCTGGTCACCACTTGGGCCTCACCTGGACCTGGTGAATCTGGTCCCCATGTGTGCCTCACCATGTCCTGGTGTCTTTGTTCCTCACCTGGACCTGATTGCTGTGGACTCCTTCTTGGCCTCACCTGGAACTGATGACTCTGATCCTAACTGGGTCTCAGCCAGATCTGGTGACTCTGTTCTTCACCTGTGGACCATTATGACCTGGATACTCTGTTCAACGCCTGAGCCTCACCGGCACATGATGACTCTGGATCCCCTCTTGGCCTCACCCTGACATGGTGACTCTGGTCCACATCTGGATGTCACCTAGACCAGGTGAATCTGGAAACCCTCTAGGGCTCAACTAGACCTGGTGACTCTGGTCCTCAACTGGGCCTCACCGGAACCTAGTGAATATGCTTCCCACCTGTGCCTCATCTGGACCTGTTGACTCTGGTCCTTACCTGGGCATCACTGGGACCTGGATACTCTCTTTTATACCTGGGCCTCACCTGGACCTGGTGACTGTGGTCCCACCTGGGCCTCACCTGGACGAGGTGACTGGTTCCCACAGGGACATCACCTGGACCTGGTGACTCAGGTCCTCATATGGGCAGCATTCACCTGGATTCTCAGTTCCACATCGGGGCTTCACCTGTTCCTAGTGATTCTCGTCCCGCTCCGGGCCTCACCTCGATCTGGTGACTCTGGTCCTCAGTTTGCCCTCACCTGGACCTGGTGTCTCTCGTCCCCATTTTGACCTAACTCAGAACTGCTGAATCTTGCCCCACCTAGGCCGCACCCAAACCTGGTGACTCTTTTCCCCAGCTATGCCTCAATTCGACCTGATGAATCTGGTCCTCACATGGGCCTCACATGGACCTGGGACTCAGCTGGATAGAGTGCCTCTGGTTCCAACAAGGCGCTCATCTGATACTGGTGACTTATTCACCAGTGGTCTTATTCTATGCCTCACCAGGACCTAGTGATTCTGTTCCCCATCTGGGCCTGCACGGCCCTAGTGACTCTGGTCCACACCCAGGCATCATTGGGACCTGGATACTCTATTCCACAATTGGGCCTCACTTTGACCAGGGACCTCTGGTCCCATTGTGAGCCTCAAACTAAACTGGTTACTCTGGTACCCCCTCTAGGCCTCACCATTACCTGGTGACTCTGGTCACCCCTTGGGATTCACTTGGGCCTGGTGAATCTGGTCCTAAGCTGGTCCACACCTGGATCTGGAGACTGGACGCCACCGGGACCTCACCTGGATTTGGTGAATCCTGTTGCCAACTGCGCCTCACCTGGACTTTGTGACTGTGGTCCCACCTGGACCTCACCTGGATCTGGTGGCTCTGGTTCCCATATGGGGCTCTCCTGGACCTGGTTCCTGTGGTCTCCATCTGGCCTCCCCTGGAACACAATGACTCTGATCCATATTTGGGCCTCTCCTGGACCTGTTGACTCTGGACCTTACCTGGGCATCATTGGGACCTGGATACTCTCTTATATACCTGGGCCTCACCTGGAACTGGTGACTGTGGTCCCACCTGGGCCTCACCTGGACGAGGTGACTGGTTCCCACAGGGACCTCCCCTGGGCCTGGTGACTCAGGTCCTCATATGTGCATCATGGGACCTGTTTTCTCAGTTCCACATCGGGGCCTCACCTGGACATAGTGATTCTCTTTCCCCTCTGGGCCTCATCCTGACGTGGTGACTCTGGTCCGCACCCGACTCACACCAGAACAGGGTGACTCTGGTCCCCCTCTGGGAATCACCCAGAGCTGGGGACACTGATACTCAACTGGGCCTCAACAGGACCTGGTGAATCTACTCCTCACTTAGGCCTCGTCTGGACCTTGTGACTCTTTTCCCACCTGGCATCTATGGGACATTTTTACTCTGTTCCCCACCTGGGCCTCACTTGGACATGATAACTTTGCTCCATACTTTGGCCTCAACTCGTCCCGATGACTCTGGTCCCCCCACCTAGGCCTCAATCTGGACCTGGAGACAGTCATCCACACATGGGTCTCACCTGGACCTGGTGACTCTCGTTCCCACATGAATCACACCTGGACCTGGTGACTGTGGTGTACTTGTAGACTCACATTTACCTGGAAACTCTGGCCCCACTAGGGCCTCACCTGGATCTGGTGACTCTGGCCTGCAGGTTGGCCTCACCTGGACTTGGTTAGTTGGATGCCACCTGGGCCTCACACATACCTGATGACTCAGGTCCCCACGTGAGCCTCTTGGACCTGGTGAATCTGGCCCTTACCTGGTCTTCTCCCAGACCCTGGGAATCTTGTCACAACCTGGGCCTCACCTAGACCTGGTGAATCTGGTCCCCATCTGGGCCTAACCCAGTCCTGTTGACTATGTTCCCCACCTGGACGTGTTTGCTCTGGACTCTTTCTTGCCTTCACCTTGAACTGGTGACTCTGATCCTATCAGTGCGTCACCCAGACCTGGTGACTCTGATCCTCACCTGGGCATCATTGGTACCTGGAGACTCTGATCCACACCTGAGCCTCACCTGGACATGATGACACTGGAACCTCTCTGGGCCTCACCCTGACCTCGTTACCCTAGTCCCCATCTGGATGTCACCTGGGCCTGGTGATTCTTGTACCCCTCTAGGTCTCAACCAGTTCTGGTGACTCTGGTCCTCAACTGAGCCTCACCTAGACCTAGTGAATATGCTCCATCTAGGCCTCATGTGGACCTGGTGACTCTGGTCCCTACCTGGGCATCATCGGGACATGGTTCCAATGCATGGCCTGCAGGTTGACCTCACCTGGACCTGGTAACTCTGGTCCCTACCTGGGCATCATCGGGACACGCTTTCTATGCATTGCCTGCAGGTTGGCCTCACCTGGACCTGGTGAGTGTGCTTGCCACCTGGGCCTCACTCATACCTGGTGACAAAGGCCCCACGTGGGCCTCACTTGGACCTGGTGAATCTGGTCCTTACCTGGTCCTCACCCGGAACTGCTAACTCTGGTCACCACCTGGGAATCACCTGAGTCTGGTGAATCTGGTCCCCATCTGGGCCTCACCCAGGCTTGGTTACTTTGCTCCCCACCTGGACCTGATTGCTGTGGACTCCTACTTGGCCTCACCTGGAACTGCTGACTCTGATCATTACTGGGCCTCACCCAGATCTGGTGACTCTGGTCCTCACCTGTGGATCATTATGACCTGGATACTCTGTTCCACACCTGAGCCTCACCTGGACATGATGACTCTGGATCCCCTCTGGGCCTCACCCTGACATGTGAGTCGGTCCCCATCTGGATGTCACCTAGACCAGGGGAATCTGGTATGCCTCTAGGCCTCAACTTGACCTGGTGACTCTGGTCCTCAACTGGGCCTCACCGGGACCTAGAGATTATGCTCCCCAACTGCGCCTCATCTGGACCTGGCGAATCTGTTTCTTCCTGGGAATCATTGGGACATGGTTACTCTATTCCCCACTGGGACTGCCCTGATCCTTGTAACTTTGGTCCTGACTTTAGCCTCTTCTATACCAGGTGACTCTGGCTCCACCTGGGCCTCACCTGTAACTGGTGACTCTGATTCTAAGCATGGCCTCAACTGACATGGTGACTGTGATTCCCATCGGGACCTCAACTGGACCTTAGGTCTCTGGTCCCATCTCGGGGTCACCAGGACCTGGTGTCTCTGGTACCCACCTGTGTAGCATCAGGATATCGTTACACTGTCCACTAACAATGACCCAGCCGGACCTATTAACTCTAGTCTTCACCTGGGCCACACCTGGTCATGGTGAGACTGGCTCCCACCTGGGTCTCACCTGGACATGGTGAGTCGGATCACCACCTGGTCCTCACCTGTAACTGGTGATTCTCGTTCCCACATGGACATCATGTGGACCTGGTGGCTGCAGTGTTTCTAGGTTTGCATGTACCTCGTGACTCTGGAACTCACCAGGCCCCACCGGTTCCTGGTGAGTGTGGTTGCCACCTGCACCTCACCTGGACCTGGTGATTCTGGTCTGCACCTGAGACTACCCTGGATCTGGTGACTGTGGTCCCCACCTGGGCTTCGCCAGGATTTTGGGACTCCGGTCCCCATCTTGGCCTCACTTGGCCATGTTGACCATGGTCCTCAACTAGGCAAAATTGGGACCCGGTGACGGTGTTCCACAACTGGACCTCACCTGGACCAGATGACTCTGGTCCCCGTCTGGGTCTCACCGTGCCCTAGTGACTGTGAACCTCACTTTGGCCTGACTTGACCCGCTGACCCTGGTTGCCACCTGCGCCTGAACTCGAACTGTTGTCTCTTGTTCTTTCAAGGGCCTCCCTTTTACCTGGTGATCCTGGTCCCCACCTGGGCCTCACCTGGATGTGGTGACTCTTCTCACCACCGGGGACTCACCAGGACCTGCTTACTGTGTTCCACACCTGGGCCTCAAGTATACCTGTTGACCATGTCCCCAAGCCGGCCTCACATGGACCTGTTGCCTCTGATCCCAATCTGGGTCTCACGTGTACCATGTAACTCTGGTCCTCACCTGGGCCTCATCTGGACCTAGTGACTCTGCTCCCCACCTGGGCTTCACCTGGATCTGGTGACTCTGGTCCCCATCTGAGCCTCACCCAGTCCTGGTGACTTTGTTCCCCACCTGGATCTGTTTGCTGTGGACTCTCTCTCGGACCTTGTGACTCTTTTCCCAACTGGCATTAATGGGACATGGTTACTCTGTTCCCCACCTAGGTCTCAACTGGACATGATAACTTTGCTCAACACTTTGGCCTCAACTGCTCCTGATGAATCTGGTCCCTCCACCTAAGCCTCAATCTGGACCTGGTGACTGTGGTCCCCACCTGGGTCTCACCTGGACCTGGTGACTCTCGTTCACACATGAACCACACCAGGACGTGGTGACTGTGGTGTTCTTGTAGACTCACATTTACCTGGTGACTCTGGTCCCCACTAGGGCGTCACCTGGATCTGGTATCTCTGGCATGCAGGTTGGTCTCTCCTGGACCTTGTGAGTGGGATGGCCACCTGGGCCTCACCCATACCTGGTGACTCAGGTCCCACCGTGGGCCTCTTGGACCTGGTAAATCTGGTCCTTACCTCGTCCTCTCCCAGACCCGGGAACTCTGGTCACCACCTGGGCCTCACCTGGACCTGGTGAATCTGTCCCCATCTGAGCCTCACCCAGTCCTGGGGACTTTGTTACCCACCTGGACCTGCTTGCTGTGGACACTTTCTTTGCCTCACCTAGATCTTGTGACTCTGATCCTACCTGCGCATCACCAATATCTGGTGACTCTGGTCCTCACCTGGGCATCATAGGTACCTGGTGACTCTGTTCCACACCTGAGCCTCACCTGGACATGATGACTGGGGATCCTCTCTGGGCCTCCCCCTGACCTGTTGACTCTGGTCCCCATCTGGATGTCACCTGGACCAGGTGTTTCTGGTACCCCTCTAGGCCTCAACCAGATCTGGTTACTCTGGTCCCACTTGGCCCTCACCAGGACCTGGTGTCTCTGGTACCCACCTGGTTAGCATCAGGATATGGTACTCTGTTAACTAACAGTGACCCAGCGGGAACAATTAACTCTGGTCTTCAACTGGGCCACACCTGGACATGGTGACACTTGTTTCCACCTGGGTCTCACCTGGACATGGGGAGTGGGATCGCCACCTGGTCCTCAACTGTAACTGGTGATTCTCATTCCAGCATGGACATCACGTGGACCTGGTGGCTGCAGTGTTTCTAGCTTCTCATGTACCTCGTGACTCTGGTCCCCACCAGGGCTTCACCGGGACCTGGTGAGTGTGGTTTCCACCTGCACCTCACCTGGACCTGGTGATTCTGATCTGCACCTGAGACTACCCCGAATCTGGTGACTGTGTTCCCCACCTGGGCTTCACCTGGATTTGGGGACTCCGGTCCCCATCTGGGCCTCACCTGGCCCTGTTGACCATGGTCCTCAACTGGGCAAAATTGGGACCCGGTGACTGTGTTCCACAACTGAACCTCACCAGAACCAGGTGACTCTGGTCCCCCTCTGGGTCTCACCGTGCCCTAGTGACTGTGAACCCCACTTTGGCCTGACTTGGACCTGCTGACCCTGGTTACCATCTGCTCCTGACCTCGAAGTGTTGACTCTGGTTCTTTCAATGGCCTCCCGTGTACCTGGTGATCCTGGTCCCCACGTGGGCCTCACCTGGACGTGGTGACTCTTGTCACCCCCGGGGACTTCCTGGACCTGCTTACTGTGTTCCACACCTGGGCCTCAAGTAGACCTGTTGACCATGGTCCCCAAGCCAGCCTCACATGGACCTGTTGCCTCTGATCCCCACCGGGGCTTCACGTATACCTGGCAACTCTGGTCCTCACCTTCGCCTCATCTGGACCTAGTGACTCTGGTCCCCACCTGGGCTTCACCTGGATCTGATGACTCTGGTCCCCACCTGGACTTCACCTGGATCTGGTGACTCTGGTCCCCACCTGGACCTGACCTGCATCTGGTGACTCTCTTTACAACATGGACCTCACCTGGATCTGGTGACTCTGGTCCTTAGTTTGGCCTCACCTGGACCTGGTGTCTCTCGTCCCCACTTGAACCTAACTCAGAACTGCTGAATCTTGCCCCAAACTAGGCCGCATCCAGACCTGGTGACTCTTGTCCCCACCTATGCCTCAATTCGACCTGATGAATCTGGTCCTCACGTGGGCCTCACATGGACCTGGCACTCAGCTGGACCTGGGACTCAGCTGGATAGAGTGGCTCTGGTTCCCAAAAGGGGTCACCTGATACTGGTGACTGTGGTTTTTTTTTTTTTTTTTTTTTTTTTTTTTTAATTGGTGTTCAATTTACTAACATACAGAATAACACCCAGTGCCCGTCACCCATTCACTCCCACCCCCCGCCCTCCTCCCCTTCTACCACCCCTAGTTCGTTTCCCAGAGTTAGCAGTCTTTACGTTCTGTCTCCCTTTCTGATATTTCCCACACATTTCTTCTCCCTTCCCTTATTTTCCCTTTCACTATTATTTATATTCCCCAAATGAATGAGAACATATAATGTTTGTCCTTCTCCGACTGACTTACTTCACTCAGCATAATACCCTCCAGTTCCATCCACGTTGAAGCAAATGGTGGGTATTTGTCATTTCTAATAGCTGAGTAATATTCCATTGTATACATAAACCACATCTTCTTTATCCATTCATCTTTCGTTGGACACCGAGGCTTCTTCCACAGTTTGGCTATCGTGGCCATTGCTGCTAGAAACATCGGGGTGCAGGTGTCCCGGCGTTTCATTGCATTTGTCTCTTTGGGGAAAATCCCCAACAGTGCAATTGCTGGGTCGTAGGGCAGGTATATTTTTAACTGTTTGAGGAACCTCCACACAGTTTTCCAGAGTGGCTGCACCAGTTCACATTCCCACCAACAGTGTAAGAGGGTTCCCTTTTCTCCGCATCCTCTCCAACATTTGTTGTTTCCTGCCTTGTTAATTTTCCCCATTCTCACTGGTGTGAGGTGGTATCTCATTGTAGTTTTGATTTGTATTTCCCTGATGGCAAGTGATGCAGAGCATTTTCTCATGTGCATGTTGGCCATGTCTATGTCTTCCTCTGTGAGGTTTCTGTTCATGTCTTTTGCCCATTTCATGATTGGATTGTTTGTTTCTTTGGTGTTGAGTTTAATAAGTTCTTTATAGATCTTGGAAACTAGCCCTTTATCTGATATGTCATTTGCAAATATCTTCTCCCATTCTGTAGGTTGTCTTTGAGTTTTGTTGACTGTATCCTTTGCTGTGCAAAAGCTTCTTATCTTGATGAAGTCCCAATAGTTCATTTTTGCTTTTGTTTCTTTTGCCTTCGTGGATGTATCTTGCAAGAAGTTACTATGGCCGAGTTCAAAAAGGGTGTTGCCTGTGTTCTTCTCTAGGATTTTGATGGAATCTTGTCTCACATTTAGATCTTTCATCCATTTTGAGTTTATCTTTGTGTATGGTGAAAGAGAGTGGTCTAGTTTCATTCTTCTGCATGTGGATGTCCAATTTTCCCAGCACCATTTATTGAAGAGACTGTCTTTCTTCCAATGGATAGTCTTTCCTCCTTTATCGAATATTAGTTGCCCATAAAGTTCAGGGTCCACTTCTGGATTCTCTATTCTGTTCCACTGATCTATGTGTCTGTTTTTGTGCCAGTACCACACTGTCTTGATGACCACAGCTTTGTAGTACAACCTGAAATCTGGCATTGTGATGCCCCCAGATATGGTTTTCTTTTTTAAAATTCCCCTGGCTATTCGGGGTCTTTTCTGATTCCACACAAATCTTAAAATAATTTGTTCTAACTCTCTGAAGAAAGTCCATGGTATTTTGATAGGGATTGCATTAAACGTGTATATTGCCCTGGGTAACATTGACATTTTCACAATATTAATTCTGCCAATCCATGAGCATGGAATATTTTTCCATCTCTTTGTGTCTTCCTCAATTTCTTTCAGAAGTGTTCTATAGTTTTGAGGGTATAGATCCTTTACATCTTTGGTGAGGTTTATTCCTAGGTATCTTATGCTTTTGGGTGCAATTGTAAATGGGATTGACTCCTTAATTTCTCTTTCTTCAGTCTCATTGTTAGTGTATAGAAATGCCACTGACTTCTGGGCATTGATTTTGTATCCTGCCACGCTACCGAATTGCTGTATGAGTTCTAGCAATCTTGGGGTGGAGACTTTTGGGTTTTCTATGTAGAGTATCATGTCATCGGCGAAGAGGGAGAGTTTGACTTCTTCTTTGCCAATTTGAATGCCTTTAATGTCTTTTTGTTGTCTGATTGCTGAGGCTAGGACTTCCAGTACTATGTTGAACAGCAGTGGTGAGAGTGGACATCCCTGTCTTGTTCCTGATCTTAGGGGAAAGGCTCCCAGTGCTTCCCCATTGAGAATGATATTTGCTGTGGGCTTTTCATAGATGGCTTTTAAGATGTCGAGGAATGTTCCCTCTATCCCTACACTCTGAAGAGTTTTGATCAGGAATGGATGCTGTATTTTGTCAAATGCTTTCTCTGCATCCAATGAGAGGATCATATGGTTCTTGGTTTTTCTCTTGCTGATATGATGAATCACATTGATTGTTTTACGGGTGTTGAACCAGCCTTGTGTCCCAGGGATAAATCCTACTTGGTCATGGTGAATAATTTTCTTAATGTATTGTTGGATCCTATTGGCCAGTATCTTGTTGAGAATTTTTGCATCCATGTTCATCAGGGATATTGGTCTGTAATTCTCCTTTTTGGCGGGGTCTTTGTCTGGCTTTGGAATTAAGGTGATGCTGGCCTCATAGAACGAATTTGGAAGTACTCCATCTCTTTCTATCTTTCCAAACAGCTTTAGGAGAATAGGTATGATTTCTTCTTTAAACGTTTGATAAAATTCTCCTGGGAAGCCATCTGGCCCTGGACTCTTGTGTTTTGGGAGGTTTTTGATGACTGCTTCAATTTCCTCCCTGGTTATTGGCCTGTTCAGGTTTTCTATTTCTTCCTGTTCCAGTTTTGGTAGTTTGTGGCTTTCCAGGAATGCGTCCATTTCTTCTAGATTGCCTAATTTATTGGCGTATAGCTGTTCATAATATGTTTTTAAAATCGTTTGTATTTCCTTGGTGTTGGTAGTGATCTCTCCTTTCTCATTCATGATTTTATTAATTTGAGTCTTCTCTCTCTTCTTTTTAATAAGGCTGGCTAATGGTTTATCTATCTTATTAATTCTTTCAAAGAACCAACTCCTGGTTTTGTTGATCTGTTCCACAGTTCTTCTGGTCTCGATTTCGTTGAGTTCTGCTCGAATCTTTATTAGCTCCCTTCTTCTCTTGGGTGTAGGATCTATTTGCTGTTTTTTCTCTAGCTCCTTTATGTGTAAGGTTAGCTTTTGTATTTGAGTTCTTTCCAGTTTTTGAATGGATGCTTGTATTGCGATGTATTTCCCCCTTAGGACTGCTTTTGCTGCATCCCAAAGATTTTGAACGGTTGTATCTTCATTCTCATTAGTTTCCATGAATCTTTTTAATTCTTCCTTAATTTCCTGGTTGACCCTTTTATCTTTTAGCAGGATGGTCCTTAACCTCCATGTGTTTGAGGTCCTTCCAAACTTCTTGTTGTGATTTAGTTCTAATTTCAAGGCATTATGGTCCGAGAATATGCAGGGGACAATCCCAATCTTTTGGTATCGGTTCAGACCCGATTTGTGACCCAATATGTGGTCTATTCTGGAGAAAGTTCCATGTGCGCTTGAGAAGAATGTGTATTCAGTTGAGTTTGGATGTAAAGTTCTGTAGATATCTGTGAAATCCATCTGGTCCAGTGTATCATTTAAAGCTCTCGTTTCTTTGGAGATGTTGTGCTTAGAAGACCTATCGAGTATAGAAAGAGCTAGATTGAAGTCACCAAGTATAAGTGTATTATTATCTAAGTATTTCTTCACTTTGGTTAATAATTGATTTATATATTTGGCAGCTCCCACATTTGGAGCATATATATTGAGGATTGTTAAGTCCTCTTGTTGAATAGATCCTTTAAGTATGATATAGTGTCCCTCTTCATCTCTCACTACAGTCTTTGGGGTAAATTTTAGTTTATCTGATATAAGGATGGCTACCCCTGCTTTCTTTTGAGGACCATTCGAATGGTAAATGGTTCTCCAACCTTTTATTTTCAGGCTGTAGGTGTCCTTCTGTCTAAAATGAGTCTCTTGTAGACAGCAAATAGATGGGTCCTGCTTTTTTATCCAGTCTGAAACCCTGCGCCTTTTGATGGGGTCATTAAGCCCGTTCACATTCAGAGTTACTATTGAGAGATATGAGTTTAGTGTCATCATGATATCTATTCAGTCTTTGTTTTTGTGGACTGTTCCACTGAACTTCTTCTTAAAGGGGAATTTTAAGAGGCCCCCTTAAAATTTCTTGCAGAGCTGGTTTGGAGGTCACATATTCTTTTAGTTGCTGCCTGTCTTGGAAGCTCTTTATCTCTCCTTCCATTTTGAATGAGAGCCTTGCTGGATAAAGTATTCTTGGTTGCATGTTCTTTTCATTTAGGACCTTGAATATATCCTGCCAGCCCTTTCTGGCCTGCCAGGTCTCTGTGGAGAGGTCTGCTGTTACCCTAATACTCCTCCCCATAAAAGTCAGGGATTTCTTGTCTCTTGCTGCTTTAAGGATCTTCTCCTTATCTTTGGAATTTGCAAGCTTCACAATTAAATGTCGAGGTGTTGAACGGTTTTTATTGATTTAGGGGGGGATCTCTCTATTTCCTGGATCTGAATGCCTGTTTCCCTTCCCAGATTAGGAAAGTTTTCAGCTAGAATTTGTTCAAATACATATTCTGGCCCTCTGTCCCTTTCGGCGCCCTCGGGAACCCCAATTAAACGTAGGTTTTTCTTCCTCAGGCTGTCGTTTATTTCCCTTAATCTATCTTCATGATCTTTTAATTGTTTGTCTCTTTTTTCCTCAGTTTCCCTCTTTGCTGTCAACTTGTCTTCTA
Organism: Canis lupus baileyi; assembly: GCF_048164855.1. Taxonomy (NCBI): domain Eukaryota; kingdom Metazoa; phylum Chordata; class Mammalia; order Carnivora; family Canidae; genus Canis; species Canis lupus. The sequence continues at coordinate 26,890,247 of NC_132875.1, forward strand.
GGTCACTCACTCGTTCTTCCACCTCGTTAACCCTCGTCGTTAGGACTTCTAGTTTGGATTGCATCTCATTCAATTGGTTTTTAATTTCTGCCTGATTAGCTCTAAATTCTGCAGTCATGAAGTCCCTTGAGTCCTTTATACTTTTTTCTAGAGCCACCAGTAGCTGTATAATAGTGCTTCTGAATTGGCTTTCTGACATTGAATTGTAATCCAGATTTTGTAACTCTGTGGGAGAGAGGACTGTTTCTGATTCTTTCTTTTGAGGTGAGGTTTTCCTTCTAGTCATTTTGCTCAGTGCAGAGTGGCCAAAAGCAAGTTGTATTGGGAAAAAGAGAAAAAGAGAGGAGAGAAAGAAGGAAAGAAAAGAGAAAGAGGAAAAAAAAAAGGGAAGAAAAAGAAAAAAAAAAGGGAAGAAAAAGAGAAAGAAAAAGAAAGGAGAAAAAAAAGGGGGTGGGGGAAGGAAACAAATCAAAAAGCAAAACAAAACAAAAACAAAAACAAAAACAAAAACAAACAAACAAAAAAAGAACCACCGGGGAGTATCTTCTGATTCTGTGTTCTTTAAGTCCCTTGGCTTCTCCTGGAAGTTGTCAGTCTAGCTGGTGTTCTGGGGGAGGGGCCTGTTGTGCTGATTTTCAGGTGTTAGCAGTTGGGGGAGCTGCTGTGCCCCTGCCTGGTGCAGGGCTCGGTGGGGGTTGTTTACCCAGTGAGGCCGCAGGAGGAACAGCCCCAGTGGCGGGGCAGCTCTGGAAACCTGGATTCAGCCCCCGCAGGAACTCCGGAGCTCTCCGTCTGCAGGGCCTGGAGGCTCCGGGGCGGGGCCGCTGATGTGCTCAGCTGGGGCAGGAGCGTCCTTGCTGTCCTGGGCCCTCCCGGCCTCTGCCTGTCCCGGGGGGAGGGGGGATCCTGGGCTGTGTCCCGGCGCCCTGTGCTCCGGAGCCTGCGCTGGTGGATTCGCGCTCCCAGGCCGCGCAACCCCCTCCGCGGAGCCGCCGCCCGAGCCCCTCCGAGCTGCTCCTGGAACCGCGCAGCCCCCTCCGCACGGAGCCTCTTCCTCTGCCCGAGCCCCTCCGAGCTGCTCCCGGGGCCGCGCAGCCCCCTCCGCGGAGCCGCCGCCCGAGCCCCTTCAGCTGCTCCGGGTCCCGCCGGGTCCCGCCGTGCGCGCTGCAGCCCTTAGGGAGCTCGGCGCACTCTCCTGGGCGCGCAGTTGCTCTGTTACTGTCCCCGGGAGCCCGAGGGCCTCCTCGCCCTCCTGGTCCTGCTCCAACTCCCCACGAGCCCCTTTCCGCCCGGGAAGGTCGGTGCAGCTCCTGCGTCTCCGGGTCGGGGCTCTCCTGTCCTGGGGACACTCACCCCGGCCTCAGCCCGGCTCCTCGCGGGGCCCCTCCCCCTCGGAGGCCTTTGTTCCTTTATTTCTTTTTCCCCGTCTTCCTACCTTGCTAGATGCGCGAACTCTTCTCACTGTAGCATTCCAGCTGGTCTCTCTTTGAATCTCAGGCCGAATTCATAGATTTTCAGGATAATTTGAAGGTTTTCTAGGTAGTTTGGTGGAGACAGGTGATTTGGAGACCCTACTCCTCCGCCATCTTGCTCCTCCTCCCCTGGTGACTGTGGTTTTATTCTATGCCTCATTAGGACCTAATGATTCTGTTCCCCATCTGGGCCTGCATGGCCCTAGTGACTCTGGTCCTCACTCAGGCATCATTGGGACCTGGATACTCTATTCCACACTTGGGCCTCACTCTGACCAGGGACCTCTGGTCCCATTCTGGGCCTCAAACTAAACTGGTTACTCTGGTTCCCCCTCTGGGCCTCACCCTTACCTGGTGACTCTGGTCACCCCATGGGCTTCATTTGGGCCTGGTGAATCTGGTCCTTAGGTGGTCCGCACCTGGATCTGATGACTGGTCGCAACCTGGGCCTCTCCTGACTGGTGAATCCTGTTGCCACCTGGGCCTCACTTGGACCTTGTGACTGTGGTCCCACCTGTATCTCACCTGGATCTGGTGGCTCTGGTTCCCATATGGGGCTCTCCTGGACCTGGTTCCTGTTATCTCCATCTGGCGTCACCTGGAACTCAATGACTCTGATCCATATTTGGTCCTCTCCTGGACCTGTTGACTCTGGTCCTTACCTGGGCATCATTGGGACCTGGATACTCTCTTATATACCTGGGCCTCACCTGGACCTGGTGACTGAGGTCCCACATTGGCCTCACCTGGATGAGGTGACTAATTCCCACAGGGACCTCACCTGGTCCTGGTGACTCTGGTCCTCATATGGGCATCATGGGACCTGGTTTCTCAGTTCCACATAGGGGCCTCATCTGGACCTAGTGATTCTCGTCCCACTCTGGGCCTCACCCTGACGTGGTGAGTCTGGTCCCCACCTGGATATCACCAGAACCGGGTGACTCTGGTCCCCGACTGGGACTCACCCGGAGCTGGGGACACTGGTACTCAACTGGGCCTCAACAAGACCTGGTGAATCTACTCCTCACTCAGGCCTCGTCTGGACCTGTGACTCTTTTCCCACCTGGCATCAATGGGACATGGTTACACTGTTCCCCACCTGGGCCTCACCTGGACATGATAACTTTGCTCCACACTTTGGCCTCAACTGGTACTGATTACTCTGGTCCCCTCACCTAGGCCTCAATCTGGACCTGGTGACTGTGGTCCCCACCTGGGTCTCACCTGGCCCTGGTTACTCTTGTTCCCACATGAACCACACCAGGACCTGGTGACTGTGGTGTTCTTGTAGACTCACATTTACCTGGTGATTCTGGTCCCCACTAGGGCCTCACCTGGATCTGGAGACTCTGGCATGCAGGTTGGCCTCACCTGGAACTGGTGAGTGGGGTGGCCACCTGGGCCTCACCCATACATGGTGACTCAGTTCCCCACGTGGGCCTCTTGGACCTGGTGAATCTTGTTCTTTCCTGGTCCTGTCCCGGAGATGGGGACTCTGGTCACCACCTGGGACTCACTTGGACCTGGGGAATCTGGTCCCCATCTGGGTCTCACGCAGTCCTGGTCATTTATTCCCCACCTGGACCTGATTGCTGTGGACTCTTTCTTGGCCTCACCTGGAACTGGTGACTCTGATTCTATCTGCACATCACCCAGACCTGGTGACTCTGGTCCTCACCTGGGCATCGTTGGTACCTGGTGACTCTGTTCCACACTTGAGCCTCACCTGGACATGATGTCTCTGGAAAATCTCTGGGCCTCACTCTGACCTGGTGACTCTGATCCCCATCTGGATGTCACCTGGACCAGGTGATTCTGGTACCCCTCTAGGCCTCAACCAGATCTGGGGACTCTGGTCCTCAACTGGGCCTCACCTGGACCTAGTGAATATGCTCCATCTGGGCCTCATTTGGACCTGCTGACTCTGGTCACTACCTGGGCATCATCGGGACATGTTTCCACTGCATGGCCTGAAGGTTGGCCTCACCTGGATCTGGTAACTCTGGTCCCAACCAGGGCATCATCGTGACATGGTTCCTCTGCAAGGCCTGCAGGTTGGCCTCACCTGGACCTGGGGAGTGGGGTTGCCACCTGGGCCTCACCCATACCTGGTGACACAGGTCCCCATTTGGGCCTCACGTGGACCTGTTGAATCTTGTCCTTACCTGGTCCTCACCCGGAACTGGTAAGTCTGGTCACCACCTGGAAGTCACCTGGACCTGGTGAATCTGGTCCCCATCTGGGCCTCACCCATTCCTGGTGAATTTTTTGCCCACCTGGACCTGATTGCTGTGGACTCCTTCTTGGCCTCACCTGGAACTTGTGACTCTGATCCTAACTGGGCCTCACCCAGATCTGGTGACTCTGGTCCTCACCTGAGGACCATTATGATCTGGATACTCGGTTCCACACCTGAGCCTCACATGGACATGATGACTCTTAATCCCCTCTGGGCCTCACCCTGACATGGTGAATCTGGTCCGCATCTGGATGTTATCTAGACCAGGTGAATCTGGTACCCCTCTAGGCCTCAACTAGACCTGGCGACACTGGTCCTCAACTGGTCCTCAGCGGGACCTAGTAATCATGCTCCCCACCTATGCCTCATCTGCAGCTGGTGACTCTGGTTCTACCTGGGCATCATCGGGTCATGGTTACTCTATTCCCCACTGGGACTGACCTGATCCTGGTAACTCTGGTCCTGACTTTGGCCTATTTTGTACCAGGTCACTGTGGCTCGACCTGGGTCTCTCCTGTAACTGGTGACTCTGATCCTAAGCATGGCCTCACCTGACCTGGTGACTGTGGTTCCCATTATGATCTCACCTGGACCTCATGTCTCTGGTCCGACCTGGGCCTCACCAGGACCTGGTGTCTCTGGTACCAACCTGGTAGCATCAGGATATGGTTACACTCTTCACTAACCGTGACCCAGCCGGAACTATTAACTCTGCTCTTCACCTGGGCCACACCTGGACATGGTGATTCTGGTCTGTACCTGAGACTTTCCTGGATCTGGTGACTGTGGTCCCCACCTGGGCTTCACATTGACTTGGGGACTCCGGTCCCCCTCTGAGCCTCAAGTGGCCCTGTTGCCCATGGTCCTCAACTGGGCAAAATTGGTACCCGGTGACTGTGCTCCACAACTGGACCTCACCTGGACCAGGTGACTCTGGTCCCCCTCTGGGTGTCACCGTGCCCTAGTGACTGTGAACCCCACTTTGGCCTGACTTGGACCTGCTGACCCTGGTTGCCACCTGCGCCTGGCCTCAAACTGTTGACTCTGGTTCTTGCAAGGTCCTCCCCTGGACCTGGTGATCCTGGTCCCCACCTGGGCCTCACCTGGACGTGGTGACTCTTGTCACCACCAGGGACTCGCCTGGACCTGCTTACTGTGTTCCACACCTGGGCCTCAAGTAGACCTGTTGACCATGGTCCCCAAGCCGGCCTCACATGGACCTGTTGCCTCTGATCATCACCGGTTCCTCACGTGTACCTGGTAACTCTGGTCCTCACCTGGGCCTCATCTAGACCTAGTGACTCTGGTCCCCACCTGGGCTTCACCTGGATCTGGTGACTCTGGTCCTCACCTGGACTTCACCTGGATCTGGTGACTCTGGTCCCCACCTGTACCTCTCCCCGACCTGGTGACTCTCTTTCCAACATGGACCTCACCTGGATCTGGTGACTCTGGTCCTCAATTTGGCCTCACCTGGACCTGGTGAGTGGGTTTGCCCCCTGGCCCTCACCCATACCTGGTGACACAGGTCCCACTTGGGCTTCACTTGGAACTGGTGAATCCGGTCCTTATCTGTTCCTCACCCGGAACTGGTAACTCTGGTCATCACCTGGGAATCACCTGGACCTGGTGAATCTGGTCCCCATCTGGGCCTCACCCAGTCCTGGTGACTTTGTTCCCCACCTGGACCTGATTGCTGTGGACTCCTTTTTGGCCTCACCTGGAACTGGTGACTCTGATCCTAACTGGACCTCACCCAGATCTGGTGACTCTGGTCCTCACCTGTGGACCATTATGACCTGGATACTCTGTTCCACACCTGAGCCTCAACTGGACATGATAACTTTGTTCCACAGTTGGGCCTCAACTGGTCCTGATGACACTGTTACCCTCTTAGGCCTAAATCTGGACCTGGTGACTGTCGTCCCAACCTGGGTCTCACCTTGAACTGGTGACTCTCGTTCCCACATGAACCACACATGGAGCTTGTGACTGTAGTGTTCTTGTAGACTCACTTTTACCTGCTGTCTCCGGTGCCGACTAGGGCCTCACGTGGATCTGGTGACTTTGGAATGCAGGTTGGCCTCACCTGGACCTTGTGAGTGGGGTTGCCCCTGGGCCTCACCCATACCTGGTGAGTCAGGTCCCCGAGTGGGCCTCTTAGACCTGGTAAATCTGGTCCTTTCCTGGTCGTCTCCCAGCCCCGGGGTCTCTGGTCACCACCTGGGCCTACCTGGACCTGGTGAATCTGATCCCCATCTGGGCCTCACCCAGGCCTGTTGACTTTGTTCCACTCCTGTATCTGATTGCTGTGGACTCTTTCTTGGCCTCACCTGGAACAGGTGACTCTGATCCTATCTGCCCGTCACCCAGACCTGGTGACTCTGGTCTTCACCTGGGCATCTATGGTACCTGGTGACTCTGTTCCACACCTGAGCCTCACCTGGACATGATGACTCTGGAACCTCTCTAGGCCTCATCCTGACCTGGTTACTCTGGTCCCCATTGGATTTCACCTGGACCAGGTGATTCTGGTACCCCTCTAGGCCTCAACCAGTTCTGGTGACTGTGGTCCTCCACTAGACAACACCTGGACCTAGTGAATATGCTCCATCTGGGCCTCATTGGACCTGGTGATGCTGGTCCCTACCTGGGCATCATCGGGACATGGTTCCACTGCATCGCCTGCAGGTTGGCCTCACCTGGACCTGGTAACCCTGGTCCCTACCTGGAGATCATCAGGGCATGGTTCCACTGCATGGCCTGCAGATTGGCCTCACGTGGACCTGGTGCGTGGGGTTGTCACCTGGGTCTCACACATGCCTGATGACACAGGTCCCCACGTGGGCCTCACTTGGACTTGGTGAATCTGGTCCTTACCTGGTCCTCACCCGGAACTCGTAACTCTGGTCACCACCGGGGACTCACCTGCACCTGCTTACTGTGTTCCACACCTGGGTCTCAAGTAGACCTGTTGACCATGGTCCCCAAGCTGGCCTCACATGGACCTGTTGTCTCTGATCCCCACCTGGGCCTCACGTGTACCTGGTAACTCTGGTCCTCACTTGGCCTCATCTTCACCTAGTGACTCTGGTCCCCACCTCTGCTTCACCTGGATCTGGTGACTCTGGTCCCCACCGGGACTTCACCTGGATCTGGTGACTCTGGTCCCCACCTGGACCTCTCCTGGACCTGGTGACTTTGTTTCCAACATGGACCTCAGCTGGATCTGGTGACGCTGGTCCTCAGTTTGGCCTCACATGGACCTGGTGTCTCTCGTCCCCACTTTGACCTAACTCAGAACTGCTGAATCTTGCCCCACCTAGGCCGCACAAAGACCTGGTGACTCTTGTCCCCAGCTATGCCTCAATTCGACCTGATGAATGTGGCCCTCACGTGGGCCTCACATGGACCTGGGACTCAGCTGCATAGAGTGGCTCTGGTTCCCACAAGGGGTTCACCTGATACTGGTGACTGTGGTCTTATCCTATGCCTCACCAGGACCTAGTGATCTGTTCGCCATCTGGGCCTGCATGGCCCTAGTGACTCTGGGCCTCACCCAGGCATCATTGGGACTGGATACTCTATTCTACAACTGGGCCTCACTTTGTCCAGGGACCTCTGGTCCCATTCTGGTCCTTAAACTAAACTGGTTACTCTGGTTCCCGCTCTGGCCCTCACCCTTACCTGGTGACTCTGGTCACCCATTGGTCTTCACTTGGGCCTGGTGAATCTGGTCCTTCGCTGGTCCGCACCTGGATCTGCTGACTGGTCGTCACCTGGACCCCACGTGTACTTGGTGAATCCTGTTGCCACCTGTGCCTCACCTGGACCTTGTAACTGTGGTCCCACCTGGACCTCACCTGGATCTGGTGGCTCTGGTTCCCATATGGGGCTCTCCTGGACTTGGTTCCTGTGGTCTCCATCTGGCCTCACCTGGAAGACAATGACTCTGATCCATATTTGGGCCTCTCCTGCACCCGTTGACTATGGTCCTTACATGGGCATCATTGGGACCTGGATACTCTCTTATATACCTGGGACTTACCTGGCCCTGGTGACTGTGGTCCCACCTGGGCCTCACCTTGACGAGGTGACTGGTTCCCACAGGGACCTCACCTGGACCTGGTGACTCAGGTCCTCATTTGGGCATTATGGGACCTTTTTTCTCAGTTCCAGAATGGGGCCTCACCTGAAACTAGTGATTCTCGTCCCCCTCTGGGCCTCACCCTGACGTGGTGAGTCTTGTCCCCACCTGGATATCACCAGAACCGGGTGACTCTGTTCCCCCTCTGGGACTCACTCAGAGCTGGGGACACTGGTGCTCAACTGGACGTCAACAGTACTTGTTGAATGTACTCCTCACTTAGGCCTCGTCTGCACCTTGTGACTCTTTTCCCACCTGGCATCAATGGGACATGGTTACTCTGTTCCCCACCTGGGCCTCACCTGGACATGATACCTTGGCTCCACACTTTGGCCTCAACTGGTCCTGATGACACTGTTCCCCCCACCTAGGCCTCAATCTGGACATGGTGACTGTGGTCCGCACCTGGGTCTCACCTGGACCTGGTGACTCTTGTTCCCTCATGACCCACACCTGGACCTGGTGACTGTGGTGTTCTTGTAGACCCATATTTACCTGGTGACTCCGGTCCCCACTAGGGCCTCACCTGGATCTGGTGACTCTGGCCTGCAGGTTGGCCTCACCTGAACCTGGTGAGTGGTGTGCCACCTGGGCCTCACCCATACCTGGTGACTCAGGTCCCCACGTGGGCCTCTTGGGCCTGGTGAATCTGGTCCTTACCTGGTCCTCTCCGGACCCGGGGACTCTGGTCACCACCTGGGACTCACCAAGACCTGGAGAATCTGGACCCCATCTGGGTCTCACCCAGTCCTGGTGACTTTGTTCCCCACCTGGACCTGATTGCTGTGGACTCTTTCTTGGCCTCACCTGGAACTCCTGACTCTGATCCTATCTGCGCTTCACTCAGACCTGGTGACTCTGGTCCTAACCTGGGCATCATTGGTACCTGGTGACTCTGTTCGACACCTGAGCCTCACCTGGACATGATGACTCTGGAACCTGGCTGGGCCTCACCCTGACCTGGTAACTCTGATCCCCATCTGGATGTCACCTGGATCAGGTGATTGTGGTATCCCTCTAGGCCTCAACCAGTTCTGGTGCCTCTGGTCCTCAACTGGGCCACACCTGGACCTAGTGAATATGCTCCCTCTGGGCCTCATTTGGACCTGGTAGTCTAGTCCCTACCTGGGCATCATTGGGACATGGTTCCACTGCATGGCATGCAGGTTGGCCTCACCTGGACCTGGTAACTCTGATGTCTACCTGGGCATCATCGAGACATGGTTCCTCTGCTTGGCCTGCAGGTTGGCCTCACCTGGACCAGTGAGTGGGGTGTCAACCTGGGCCTCACACATGCAATGTGACACAGGTCCCCACGTGGGTCTCACTTGGACCTGGTGAATCTCGTCCTTACCTGGTGCTCACCCGGAACTGGTAACTCTGGTCGCCACCTGGGAATCACATGGACCTGGTGAATCTGGTCCCCATCTGGGCCTCACCCAGTCCTGGTGACTTTGTTCCCCACCTGGACCTGATTGCTGTGGACTCTTTCTTGACCTCACCTGAAATTTGTGACTCTGATCCTATCTGCGCGTCACACAGACCTGGTAATTCTGGTCCTCACCTGGGCATCATTGGTACCTGGTGACTCTGTTCCACACCTGAGCCTCACCTGGACATGTTGACTCTGGAACCTCTCTGGGCCTCACCCTGACCTGGTGACTCTGGTCGCCATCTGGATGTCACCTAGACCAGGTGAATCTGGTACCCCTCTAGGCCGCAAATAGACTGGGGGAATCTGGTCTTCAAATGGGCCTCACCGGGGCCTAGTGAATATACTCCCCACCTGCGCCTCATCTGTACGTGTTGACTCGGGTTCTACCTGGGCATCATCGGGACATGGTTACTCTATTCCCCACTGGGTCTGACCTGATCCTGGTAACTCTGGTCCTGACTTTGGCGTCTTCTCTACTTGGTGACTCTGGCTCCACCTGGGCCTCACCTGTAATTGGTGACTCTGATCCTAAGCATGGCCTCACCTGACCTGGTGACTGTGGTTCTCATCGGGATCTCACCTGGACCTCATGTCTCTTGTCCCACCTGGGCCTCACCAGGACCTGGTGTCTCTGTTACCCACCTTGGTAGCATCAGGATATTGTTACACTGTTCACTAACAGTGACCCAGCCGGTCCTATTAACTCTGGTCTTCACCTGGGCCACACCTGGACATGGTGGCACTGGTTCCCTCTTGGGTCTCACGTGGACATGGTGATTCGGATCCCTGCCTGGTCCTCACCTGTAACTGGTGATTCTCGTTCCCACATGGACATCATGTGGATCTGGTGGCTGCAGTGCTTCTAGCTTCTCATGTACCTCGTGACTCTGGTCCCCAACAGGGCCTCACCGGGACCTGTTGTGTGGTTGCCACCTGCACCTCACCTGGACCTGGTGATTCTGGTCTGCAAATGAGAATACTCTGGTTCTGGAGACTGTGGTCCCCACCTGGGCTTCACCTGGATTTGGGGCTCTGGTTCCCCTCTGGGCCTCACCTGGCCCTGTTGACCATGGTCCTCAACTGGACAAAATTGTGACCCGGTGACTGTGATCCACAACTGGACCTCACCTGGACCAGGTTACTCTGGTCCCCATATGGGTGTCACTGTGCCCTAGTGACTGTGAACCCCACTTTGGCCTGACTTGGACCTCCTGACCATGGTTGCCACCTGCGCCTGACCTCGAACTGTTGACTCTGGTTCTTTCAAGGGCCTCCCCTGGACATGGTGATCCTGGTGCCCACATGGGCCTGACGTGGACCTGGTGACTCTTGTCACCACCGGGAACTCACCTGGACCTGCTTACTGTGTTCCACACCTGGGCCTCAAGTAGACCTGTTGACCATGGTCCCCAAGCCGGCCTCACATGGACCTGTTGCCTCTGATCCCCACCGGGGCTTCACGTGTACCTGGTAACTCTGGTCCTCAACCGGGGCTCATCTGGACCTAGCGACTCTGGTCCCCACCTGGGCTTCACCTGGATCTGGTGACTCTGGTACCCACCTGGACTTCACCTGGATCTGGGGACTCTGGTCCACACCTGGACCGGAACTGCATCTGGTGACTCTGGTCCTCAGTTTGGCCTCACCTAGATCTGGCATCCCTCCTCACCTCTTTGACCTAAATCAGAACTGCTGAATCTTGCCCCACCTCGGCCGCAACCAGACCTGGTGACTCTTGTCCCCAGCTATGCCTCAATTCGACCTGATGAATCTGGTCCTCACGTGAGCCTCACATGGACCTGGGACTCAGCTGGATAGAGTGGCTCTGGTTCCCACAAGGGGCTCACCTGATACAGCTGACTGTGGTCTTATTCTATGCCTCACCTGGTCCTAGTGATTCTGTTCCCATCTGGGCCTGCATGGCCCTAGTGACTCTGGTCCTCACTCAGGAATCATTAGGACCTGGATACTCTATTCCACACCTGTGCCTCACATTGACCATGGACCTCTCGTCCCATTCTGGGACTCAAACTAAACTAGTTACTGGTTCCCCTTTGGGCCTCACCCTTACCTGGTGACTCTGGTCACCCGTTTGGCTTCACTTGGGCCTGGTGAATCTGGTCCTTAGCTAGTCTCATCTGAATCTGGTGAATGGTATCCACTTAGGCCTCACCTGGTCTTGGAGAATCCTGTTGCCACATGTGCCTCACCTGGACCTTGTGACTGTGGTCCCACCTGGATCTCACCTGGATCTGGTGGCTCTGGTTCCCATATGGGGCTCTCCTGGACCTGGTTCCTGTGGTCTCCATCTGGCCTCACCTGGAACAAGATGACTCTGATCCATATTTGGGCCTCTCCTGGACCTGTTGACTCTGGTCCATACCTGGGCATCATTGCGACCTGGATACTCTCTTATATACCTGGGCCTCACGTGGACCTGGTGACTGTGGTCCCACCTGGGCCTCACCTGGACGAGGTGACTGGTTCCCACAGGGACCTCACCTGGACCTCTGACTCAGGTCCTCATATGGGCATCATGGGACCTGGTTTCTCAGTTCCACATCGGGGCCTCACCTGGACCTAGTGATTCTCGTCCCCTTCTGGGCCTCACCCTGACGTGGTGACTCTGATCCCCACCTGTATATCACCAGAACCGGGTGACTCTGGTCCCCATCTGGACTCACCCGGAGCTGGGGACACTGGTCCTCAACTAGGCCTCAGCAGGACCTGGTGAATCTACTCCTCACTTAGGCTTCGACTGGACCTGTGACTCTTTTCCCACCTGGCATCAATGGGACATGGTTACTCTGTTCCCCACCTGGTCCTCACCTGGACATGATAACTTTGCTCCGCAATTTGGCCTCAACTGCTCCTGATGACTCTGGACCCATCACCTAGGCCTCAATCTGGACCTGGTAACTGTGGTCCCCACCTGGGTCTCACCTGGACCTGATGACTCTCGTTCCCACATGAATCACACCTGGACCTGGTGACTGTGGTGTTCTTGTAACTCACTTTTACCTGGTGACTCTGATCCTCACTAGGGCCTCTCCTGGATTTGGTGACTCTGGCCTGCTGGTTGGCCTCACCTGGACCTGGTGAGTGCGGTTGCCACCTGGACCTAACCCATACCTGGTGACTCAGGTCCCCACATGGGTATCTTGGACCTGGTGAATCTGGTCCTTACATGGTCCTCTCCCAGACCCAGGGACTCTGGTCACCACGTGGGCCTCACCTGGACCTGGTGAATCTTGTCTCCATCTGGGCCTCACCCAATCTTGGTGACTTCGTTCCATACGTGGACCTGATTGCTGTGGACACTTTCTTGGCCTCACGTGGACTGGTGAGTCTGATCCTATCTGCGCGTCACCCAGACCTGGTGACTCTGACTCTAACCTGGGCATCATTGGTACCTGGTGACTCTGTTCCACACCTGAGCCCCACCTGGACATGATGACTCTGGAACCTCTCTGCGCCTCAGCCTGATCTGGTGACTCTGGTCCCCATCTGGATGTCACATGGACAAGGTGATTCTGGTACCCCCTAGGCCTCAAACAGATCTGGTGACTCTGGTCTTCAAATGGGACTCACCTGTACCTAGTGAATATGCTCCATCTGGGCCTCATTTGGACCTGGTGACTCTGGTCCATACCTGGGCATCATCGGGATATGGTTCCACTGCATGGCATGCAGGTTGGCCTCACCTGGACCTGGTAAGTCTGGTCTCTACCTGGGCATCATCTGGATATGTTTCCACTGCATGGCATGCAGGTTGGCCTCACCTGGACCTGGTAATTCTTCTCCCTACCTGGGCATCATTGGGATATGGTTCCACTGCATGGCCTGCAGGTTGGCCTCACCTGGACCTGGTGAGTGTTATTGCCACCTGGGCCTCACCCATACCTGGTGACTCAGGTCCCCATGTGGGCCTCTTGGACCTGGTGAATCTGGTCCTTACCTGGTCCTTTCCAGAACGGGGATTCTGGTCACCACCTGTGCCTCACCTGGACCTGGTGAATCTGGTACCCCTCTAGGCCTCAACAAGATCTGATGACTCTGATCCTATCTGCGCGTCACCCAGACCTGGTGACTCTGTTCCTCACCTGGGCATCATTGGGACCTGGTGACTCTGTTCCACACCTGAGCTTCACCTGGACATGATGACTCTGGAACCTCTCTGGGACTCACCCAGATCTGGTGACCCTGGTCCTCAACTGGACCTCACTTGGACCTAGTGAATATGCACCATCTGGGTCTCTTTTGGACCTGGTGAATCTGGTCCCTACCAGGGCATCATCGGGACATGGTTCCAATGCATGGCCTGCAGGTTGGCCTCACTTGGACCTGGTAAGTCTGGTCCCTACATGGTCATCATCGGGACATGTTTCCTCTGCACGGCATGCAGGTTGGCCTCACATGGACCTAGACAGTGGCGTTGCCACCTGGGCCTCACCTATGCCTGGTGACACAGGTCCCCACGTAGGCCTCACTTGGACCTGGTGAATCTTGTCCTTACCTGGTCCTCACCCGGAACTGGTATCTGGTCACCACCTGGATATAACCTGGACCTTGTGTATCTGGTCCCCATCTAGGCCTCACCCAGTCCTGGTGACTTTGTTCCCCACCTGGACCTGATTTCTGTGGACTCCTTCTTGGCCGCACCTGGAACTGGTGACTCTGGTCCCCACCTGGACCTCTCCCGGACCTGGTGACTTTCTTGCAAACATGGACCTCACATGGATCTGGTGACTCTGGTACTCAGTTTGGCCTCACCTGGAACTGGCGTCTCTCGTCCACACTTTGACCTAACTCACAACTGCTGAATCTAGCCCAACTTAGGCTGCACCCAGATCTGGTGACTTTTGTCCCCAGCTATGCCTCAATTCAACCTAATGAATCTGGTCCTCACGGGATCCTCACCTGGACCTGGGACTCAGCTGGATAGAGTGGCTCTGGTTCCCGCAAGGGGCTCAGATGACACTGCTGACTGTGGTCTTATTGTATGCCTCACCAGGACCTAGTGATTATGTTCGCCATCTGGGCCTGCCTGGCCCTAGTGACTCTGGTCCTCACCCAGGCATCATTGGGACCTGGATACTCTATTCCACACCTGGCCCTCACTCTGACCAGGGACCTATGGACCCATTCTGGGCCTCAAACTAAACTGGTTACTCTGGTACCCCCTCAGGGCCTCACCCTAACCTGGTGACTCTGGTCACCACTTTTGCTTCACTTGGGCCTGGTGAATCTGGTCCTTAGCTGGTTCTCACCTGGATTTGGTGACTGGTCTCCACCTGGGCCTCATCTGGACTTGGTGAATACTGTTGCCATCTGCGCCTCACCTGGACCTTGTGACTGTGGTCCCACCTGGAACTCGCCTGGATCTGGTGGCTCTGTTTCCCATATGGGGCTCTCCAGAACCTGGTTCCTGTGGTCTCCATCTGGCCTCACCTGGAACACAATGACTCTGATCCATATTTGGGCCTCTCCTGGACCTGTTGACTCTGGTCCTTACATGGGCATCATTGGGACCTCGATACTCTCTTATATACCTCGGCCTCACCTGGACCTGGTGACTTTGGTCCCACCCGGGCCTCACGTGGATGAGGTGACTGGTTCCCACAGGGACCTCACCTGGACCTGGTGACTCAGATCCTCATATGGGCATCATGGCACCTGGTTCTCAGTTCCTCATTGGGGCCTCACCTGGACTTAGTGATTCTCGTCCCCCTCAGGGCCTCACACTGACGTGGTGACTCTGGTCCCCACCTGGATATCACCAGAACCGGTGACTCTGGTCCCCCTCTGGGACTCACCCGGAGATGGGGACACTGGTCCTCAACTGGCCCTCAATAGGACCTGGTGAATCTACTCCTCACTTAGGCATCGTCTGGACCTTGTGACTTTTTCCCACCTGGCATCAATGGGACATTGTTACTCTGTTCCCCACCTGGGCCTCACCTGGACATAGTAACTTTGCTCCACTCTTTGGCCTCAACTGCTCCTGATGACTCTGGTCCCCCCACTTAGGCCTCAATCTGGACCTGGTGACTGTGGTTCCCACCTGGGTCTCACCTGGACCTGGTGACTCTCGTTCCCACATGAACCACACCTGGCCCTAGTGACTGTGGTGTTCTTGTAGACTCACATTTACCTGGGGACTCCAGTCCCCACTAGGGCCTCACCTGGTTCTGGTGACTCTGGCCTCTAGGTTTTCCTCACCTGGACCTGGTGAGTGGGGTTGCCACCTGGGCCTCACCCATACCTGGTGACTCAGGTCCCCACTTGGGCCTCCTGGACCTGGTGAATCTGGTAATTCTAGTCACCACCTGGGAATGCCCTGGACCTGGAGAATCTGGTCGCCATCTGGGCCTCACCCAGTCCTGGTGACTTTGTTCCCCACCTGGACCTGATTGCTGTGGACTCCTTTTGGGCCTCACCTGGAACTGGTGACTCTGATCCTAACTGGGCCTCACCCAGATATGGTGACTCTGGTCCTCACCTGTGGACCACTATGACCTGGATACTCTGTTCCACACCTGAGCCTAACCTGGACATGATGACTCTGGATCCCATCTGGGCCGCACTCTGACATGGTGACTCTGGTCCCCATCTGGATGTCACCTAGACCAGGTGAATCTGGGATCCCTGTCGGCCTCAACCAGACCTGGTGACTCTGGTCCTCAACTGGGCCTCACCTGGACCTAGTGCACATTCTCCCCACCTGCGACTTATCTGGACGTTGTGACTCGGGTTCTACCTGGGCATCATCGGGACATGGTTACTCTATTCCCCAATGGGACTGACCTGATCCTAGTAACTCTGGTCCTGACTTTTTCCTCTTCTGTACCAGGTCACTCTTGCTCCACCTGTGCCTCACCTGTAACTGGTAACTCTGATCCTAAGCATGGCCTCACCTGACCTTGTGACTGCGGTTCCCATCGGGATCTTACCTGGACCTCATGTCTCTGGTCCCACCTGGGCCTCACCAGGACCTGGTGTCTCCGGTACCCACCTGGGTAGCATCAGGATATGGTTACACTGTTCACTAACAGTGACCAAGCCGGACCTATTAACTGTGGTCTTCACCTGGGGAACACCTGGACATGGTGACAATGGTTCCCACCTGGGTCTCACATGGACATGGTGAGTCTGATCCCCACCTGTGCCTAAATGTAACTGGTGATTCTCGTTCCCACATGGACATCATGTGGACCTGGTGGCTGCAGTGTTTCTAGCTTCTCATGTACCTCGTGACTCTGGTCCCCACCAGGGACTCACCGGGACATATTGAGTGTGGTTGCCACCTGCACCTCACCTGGACCTGGTGATTCTGGTCTGCACCTGAGACTACCCTGGATCTGGTGACTGTGGTCCCCACCTGGGCTTCACCTGGATTTGGGGAATCCGGTCCCCATCTGGGCCTCACCTGGCCCTGTTGACAATGGTCCACAAAAGGGCAAAATTGGGACCCGGTGACTTGTTCCACAACTGGACCTCACCTGGACCAGGTGACGCTGGTCCCCCTCTGGGTCTCACCGTGCCCTAGTGACTGTGAACCCCACTTTGGCCTGACATGGACCTGTTGACCCTGGTTGCCACCTGCGCCTGACCTTGAACTGTTGACTCTGGTTCTTTCAAGGGCGTCCCCTGGACATGGTGATCCTGGTGCCCACATGAACCTCACCTGGACCTGGCGACTCTTGTCACCACCGGGAACTCAACTGGACCTGCTTACTGTGTTCCACACCTGGGCCTCAAGTAGACCTGTTGATCATGGTCCCCAAGCCGGCCTCAAATGGACCTGTTCCCTCTGATCCCCACCGGGGCTTCACGTGTACCTGGGAACTCTGGTCCTCACCTGGGCCTCATCTGGACCTAGTGACTCTTGTCCCATCCTGGGCTTCACCTGGATCTGATGACTTTGGTCCCCACCTGGACTTCACCTGGATCTGGTGACTCTGGTCCCCACCTGGACCTGACCCGCATCTGGTGATTCTGGTCCTCAGTTTGGCCTCACCTGGACCTGGTGTCTCTCGTCCCCACTTTGACCTAACTCAGAACTGCTGAATCTTGCCCCACCTAGGCCGCACCCAGAACTGGTGACTCTTGTCCCCAGCTATGCCTCAATTTGACCTGATGAATCTGGTCCTCACGTGGGCCTCACATGGACCTGGGACTCACCTGGATAGAGTGGCACTGGTTCCCACAATGGGCTCACCTGATACTGCTGACTGTGGTCTTATTCTATGCCTCACCAACACCTAGTGATTCTGTTCCCCACTTGGGCCTGCATGGCCCTAGTGATTCTGGTCTTCACCCAGGCATCATTGGGACCTGGATATTCTATTCCACACCTGGGCCTCACGTTGACCAGGGACCTCTGTTCCCATTATGGGCCTCAAACTAAACTGGTTACTCTGGTTCCCCCTATGAGCCTCACTATTACCTGGTGACTCTGGTCACCCCTTGGGTTTCACTTGGGCCTGGTGAATCTGTCCTTAGCTTGTCCTCACTTGGATCTGGTGACTGGTCGCCACCTGGGCCTCACCTGGACATGGTGGATCCTGTTGCCACCTGTGCCTCACCTGGTCCTTGTGACTGTGATCCCACCTGTAAGTCACCTGGATCTGGTGGCTCTGGTTCCCATATGGGGCTCTCCTGGACCTGGTTCCTGTGGTCTCCATCTGGCCTCACCTGGAACACAATGACTCTCATGCATATTTGTGCCTCTCCTGGACCTGTTGACTCTGGTCTTACCTGGGCATCATTGGGGCCTGGATACTCTCTTATATACCTGGTCCTCACCTGGACCTGGTGACTGTGGTCCCACCTGGACCTCACCGGGACGAGGTGACTGGTTCCCACAGGGACCTCAGCTGGACCTCGTGACTCAGGTCCTCATATGGGCATCATGGGACCTGGGTTCTCAGTTCCACATCGGGGCCTCACCTGGACCTAGTGATTCTCGTCCCCCTCTGACCCTCAGCCTGACGTGGTGACTCTTGTCCCCACCTGGATATCACCAGAACCGGGTGACTCTGGTCCCCTTCTGGGACTCACCCGGAGCTGGGGACACTGGTCCTCAACTGAGCCTCAACAGGACCTGGTGAATCTACTCCTCACTTAGGCCTCATCTGGACCTTGTGACTCTTTTCCCACCTGGCATCAATAGGACACGGTTACTCTCTTCCCCACCTGGGCCTCACCTCCACATGATAACTTTGCTCCACACTTTGGCCTCAACTGCTCCTGATGACTCTGTTCCCCCCACCTAGGCCTCAGTTTGGACCTGGTTACTGTGGTGCCCACATGGGTCTCACCTGTACCTGGTGATTCTCGTTCCCACATGAACCACACCTGGACCTGGTGACTGTGGTGTTCTTGTAGACTCACATTTACCTGGTGACACTGGTCCCCACTAGGGCCTCACTTGGATCTGGTGACTCTGGCCTGCTGGTTGGCCTCACCTTGACCTGGTGAGTGGACTTGCCACCTGGGCCTCACACATACCTGGTGACTCAATTCCCCTCGTGGGCCTCTTGGACTTGGTGAATCTGGTCCTTTCCTGGTCCTGTCGCAGACCCGGGGACTCTGGTCACCACCTGGGCCTCACCTGGACCTGGTTACTGTGTTCCACACCTGGGCCTCAGGTAGACCTGTTGACCATGGTCCCCAAGCCTGCCTCACGTGGACCTTTTGGCTCTGATACCCGCCGGGGGCTCACGTGTATCTGGTAACTCTGATCCTCACCTGGGCCTCATCTGGACCTAGTGACTATGGTCCCCACCTGGGCTTCACCTGGATCTGGTGACTCTGGTTCCCACCTGGACCTCTCCTGGACCTAGTGACTCTCTTTCCTACCTGGACCTCACCTGGATCTGGTGACTCTGGTCCTCAGTTTGGCCTCACCTGGACCTGGTGTCTCTCGTCCCCACTTTGACCTAACTCAGAACTGCTGAATCTTGCCCCACCTAGGCCGCACCCAGACCTGGTGACTCTTGTCCCCAGCTATGCCTCAATTCGACCTGATGAATCTGGTCCTCACGTGGGCCTCACATGGACCTGGGACTCACCTGTATAGAGTGTCTCTTGTTCCCACAAGGGGCTCACATGATACTGTGGACTGTGTTCTTATTCTATGCCTCACCGGGACCTAGTGATTCTGTTCCCCATCTGGGCCTGCATGGCCCTAGTGACCTTGGTCCTCACCCAGGCATCATTGGGACCTGTATACTCTATTCTACAACTGGGCCTCACTTTGTCCAGGAAACTCTGGTCCCATTCTGGTCCTCAAACTAAACTGGTTACTCTGGTTCACACTCTGATCCTCACCCTTACCTGGTGACTCTGGTCACCCCTTGGGCTTCACTTCGGCCTGGTGAATCTGGTCCTTAGCTGGTCCGCAACTGGCTCTGGTGACTGGTCGCCACCTGGATCTCACCTGGACTTGGTGAATCCTGTTGCCACCTGCGACTCACCTGGACCTTGTGACTGTGGTCCCACCTGGACCTCACCTGAATCTGGTTGCTCTGGTTCCCATATGGGGCTCTCCTGAACCTGGTCCGTGTTGTCTCCATCTGGCCTCACCTGGAACACAATGACTCTGATACATATTTGGGCCTCTCCTGGAACTGATGACGCTGGTCCTTACCTGGGCATCACAGGGACCTGGATACTCTCTTATATACCTGGGCCTCACCTGGACCTGGTGACTGTGGTCCCACCTGGGCCTCACCTGGACGAGGTGACTGGTTACCACAGGGACCTCACCTGGACCTGGTGACTCAGGTCCTCATATGGGCATCATGGGACCTGGTTTTTCAGTTCCACATCTGGGCCTCACCTGGACCTAGTGATTCTCGTCCCCTCTGAGCCTCACTCTGACGTGGTGACTCTGGTCACCCCTGGATATCACCAGAACCGGGTGACTCTGGTCCCCCTCTGGGACTCTCCCGGAGCTGGGGACACTGGTCCTCCGCTGGGCCTCAACAGGACCTGGTGAATCTACTCCTCACTAAGGCCTCCTCTGGACCATGTGTCTCTTTTCCCACATGGCATCAATGGGACATGGTTACTCTGTTCCCCACCTGGGCCTCACCTGGACATGAAAACTTTGCTCCACACTTTGGCCTCAACTGGTCCTGATGAATCTGGTCTCCCCACCTAGGCCTCAATCTGGACCTGGTGAGTGTGGTCCCCACCTGGGTCTCACCTGGACCTGGTGACTCTCGTTCCCACATAAACCACACCTGGAGCTGGTGACTGGTGTTCTGGTAGACTCACATTTTCCTGGTGACACCGGTCCCCACTAGGGCATTACCTGGATCTGGTGACTCTGGCCTGCAGGCTGGCCTCACCTGGACCTGGTGAGTGGGGTTGACATCTTGGCCTCACCCATACCTGGTGACTCAGGTCACCACGTGGGCCTCTTGGACCTGGTGAATCTTGTTCTTACCTGGTCCTCTCCCACCACGGGGACACTGGTCACCACCTGGGTCTCACCTGGACCTGGTGAATCTGGTACCCATCTGTGCCTCACCCAGTCCTGGTGACTTTTTCCCCACCTGGACCTGATTGCTGTGGACTCTTTCTTGGCCTCACATGGAACTGGCGACTCTGCTCCTATCTGAGTGTCACCCAGACCTGGTGACTCTGGTCCTCACCTGGGCATCATTGGTACCTGAAGACTCTGATCCACACCTGAGCCTCACCTGGACATGATGACACTGGAACCACTCTGGGCTTCACCCTGACCTGGTGACCCAGGTCCCCATCTGGATATCACCTGGACCTGGTGATTCTTGTACCCCTCTAGGACTCAAAAAGATCTGGTGACTCTGGTCCTCAACTGGGCCTCACCTGGACCTAGTGAATATGCTCCATCTGGGCCTCATTTGGACCTGGTGACTCTGGTCCCTACCTGGGCATCATCGGTACAATGTTACTCTATTCCACACTGGGAATCCCCTGATCCTGGTAACTCTGGTCCTCTCTTTGGACTCTTCTGTACCAGGTAACTCTGGCTCCACCTGGACCTCACCTGTAACTGGTGATTCTGATCCTACGCATGGCCTCATCTGACCTGGTGACAGTGCTTCCCATCGGGACCTCACCTGGACCTCAGGTCTCCGGTCCCACCTGGGCCTTACCAGGACCTGGTGTCTCTGCTAACCACCTGGGTAGCATCAGGATATGGTTACACTGTTCACTAACAGTGACCCAGCTGGACCTATTAACTCTGGTCTTTACCTGGGCCACACCTGGACATGGTGACACTCGTTCCCACCTGGGTCTCACCTGGACATGGTGAGTCAGATCCCCACCTGTTCCTCAGCTTTAACTGGTGATTCTCGCTTCCACATGGACATCATGTGAACCTGGTGGCTGTAGTGTTTCTAGTTTCTCATGTCCTCTTGACTCTGGTCCCCACCAGTGCCTCACCGGGACCTGGTGAGTGTGGTTGCCACCTGCACCTCAGCTGGACCTGGTGATTCTGGTCTGCACCCGAGACTACACTGGATTGGTGACTGTGGTCCCTACCTGGGCTTCACCTGGATTTGGGGATTCCGGTCCCCATCTGGGCCTCACCTGGCCTTGTTGACCATGGTCGTCAACTGGCCAAAATTGGGAACCTGTGACTGTGTTCCACAACTGGACCTCACCTGGACCAGGTGACTCTGGTCCCACTCTGGGTCTCACCGTGCCCTAATTACTGTGAACCCCACTTTGGCCTGACTTGGACCTGCTGACCCTGGTTGCCACCTGCGCCTGACCTCGAACTGTTGACTCTGGTTCTTTCAAGGGCCTCCCCTGTACCTGGTGATCCTGGTCCCCACCTGGGCCTCACCTGGACGTGGTGACTCTTGTCACCACCAGGGACTCACCTGGACCTGGTTAAGGTGTTCCACACCTGGGCCTCAAGTAGACCTGTTGACCATGGTACCCAAGCTGGCCTCACATGGCCTGTTTCCTCTGATCCCCACTGGGGCCTCACGTGTACCTGGTAACTCTGGTCCTCGCCTGGGCCTAATCTGGACCTAGTGACTCTGGTCCCCACCTGGGCTTCACCTGGATCTGGTGACTCTGGTCTCCACCTGGACTTCACCTGGATCGGATGACTCTGGTCCCCACCTGGACCTCTCCTGGACCTGGTGACTCTCTTTCCAACATGGACCTCACCTGGATCTGGTGACTCTGGTCCTCAGTTTGGCTTCAGTTGGACCTGGTGTCTCTCGTCCCCACTTTGACTTAACTCAAAACTGCTGAATCTTCACCCACCTAGGCCTCACCCAGACCTGGTGACTCTTCTCCCCAGCTATGCCTCAATTCGACCTGATGAATCTGGTAGTCACGTGGGCCTCACATGGACCTGGGACTCAGCTGGATAGAGTGGCTCTGGTTCCCACAAGCGGCTCACCTGATACAGCTGACTGTGGTCTTATTCTATGCCTCACCAGGACCTAGTGATTCTGTTCCCCATCTGGGCCTGAATGACCCTAGTAACTCTGGTCCTCACCCAGGCATCATTGGGACCTGGATACTCTATGCCACACTTGGGACTACCTTTGACCAGGGACCTCTGGTCCCATTCGGGGCCTCAAACTAAACTGTTTACTCTGGTTCCCCCTCTGGGCCTCACCCTTACCTGGTGACTCTTGTCACCCTTTGGGCTTCAACTGGGCCTGGAGAATCTGGTCCTTAGCTGGTCCTCACCTGGATCTGGTGACCGGTTGCCACCTGGTCCTCACTTGACTTGGTGAATCCTGTTGCCACCTGCGCCTCACCTGGACCTTGTAACTGTGGTCCCACCCGGACATCACCTGGATCTGGTGGCTATGGTTCCCATATGGGGCTCTCCTGGACCTGCTTCCTGTGGTCTCCATCTGGCCTCACCTGGAACACAATGACTCTGATCCATATTTGGGCCTCTCCTGGACCTGTTGACTCTGGTCCTTACCTGGGCATCATTGGGACCTGGATATTCTCTTATATAACTTGGCCTCACCTGGACCTGGTGAGTGTGGTCCCACCGGGGCCTCACCTGGACGAGGTGACTGGTTCCCACAGGGACCTCACCTGGACCTGGTGACTCAAGTCCTCATATGGGCATCATGGGACCTGGTTTCTCAGTTCCACATCGGGGCCTCACCTGGACCTAGTGATTCTCGTCCGACCTTGGGACTCACCCTGACGTGCTGACTCTGGTCCCCACCTGGATATCACCAGAACCGGGTGACTCTGGTCGACCTCTGGGACTCACCCGGAGCTGGGGACTCTGGTCCTCAACTGGGCCTCAACAGGACCTGGTGAATCTACACCTCACTTAGGCCTCGTCTGGACCTTGTGACTCTTTTCCCACCTGGCATCAATGGGACATGGTTACTCTGTTCCCCACCTGGGCCTCACCTGGACATGATAACTTTGCTCCACACTTTGGCCTCAACTGGTCCTGATGACTCTGGTCCCCCCACCTAGGCCTCAGTCTGGTCCTGGTGACTGTGGTCCCCACCTGGGTCTCACGTGGACCTGGTGACTCTCGTTCCCACATGAACCACACCTGGACCTGGTGACTGTGGTGTTTTTGTAGACTCACATTTACCTGGTGACTCCGGTCCCCACTAGGGCCTCACATGGATCTGGTGACTCTGGCCTGCAGGCTGGCCTCACCTGGAGCTGGTGAGTGGGGTTGCCTCCAGGACCTCACCCATTCCTGGGGACTCTGTCCCCACAAGGGCCTCTTGGATCTGGTGAATCTGGTCCTTACCTGGTCCTCTCCCAGACCCAGGGACTCTGGTCACCACCTGGGCCTCACCTGGACATGGTGAATCTGGTCCCCATCTGGGCCTCACCCAGTCCTGGTGGCTTTGTTCCCCACCGGGACCTGATTGCTGTGGACTCTTTCTTGGCCTCACCTGGTACTGGTGACTCTGATCCTATCTGCGCGTCACCGAGATCTGGTGACTCTGGTCCTACCCTGGGCATCATTGGTACCTGTTGACTCTGTTCCACACCTGAGTCTCACCTGGACATGATGACTCTGGAAACTCCCTGTGTGTCACCCTGACCTGATGACTCTGGTCTCCATCTGGATGTCACCTGGGTCAGGTGACTCTGGTACCCCTCTAGGACTCAACCAGATCTGGTGACTCTGGTCCTCAACTGGGCCTCACCGGGACCTAGTGAATATGCCCCATCTGGTCCTCATTTTGATTTTTTTTTTATTTATTTATTCATAGAGATGCAGAGAGAGAGAGAGAGAGAGAGAGGCAGAGACACAGGCAGAGGGAGAAGCAGGCTCCATGCAGGGAGCCTGACGTGGGACTCGATCCAGGGTCTCCAGGATCACGCCCTGGGCTGCAGGCGGCGCTAAACCGCTGCGCCACCGGGGTTGCCCCTGGTCCTTATTTTGACCTGGTGACTCTGGTCTCTACCTGGGTATCATCGGGACATGGTTTCACTGCATGGCCTACAGGTTGGCCTCACCTGGACCTGGTAACTCTGGTCCCTACCTGGGCATCATCGGGACACGGTTCCTCTCCATCACCTGCAGGTTGGCCTCACCTGGACCTGGTGAGTGGGGTTGCCAATTGTGCCTCACCCGTACATGGTGACACAGGTCCCCACGTGGGCCTCAATTGGACCTGGTGAATCTGGTCCTTACCTGGTCCTTCCCCGGAACTGGTCCCTCTGGTCACCACCTGGGAATCACCTGGGCCTGGTGAATCTGGTCCCCATCTAGCCTCACCCAGTCCTGGTGACTTTGTTCCCCACATCGACCTGATTGCTGTGGACGCCTTCTTGGCCTCACCTGGAACTGGTGACTCTGATCCTATCTGCGCATCACCCAGACCTGTTGAATCTGGTCCTCAACTGGGCATCATTGGTACCTGGTGACTCTGTTCCACACCTGAGCCTCACCTGGACATGATGACTCTGGAACCTCTCTGGGCCTCACCCTGACCTGGGGACTCTGGTCCCCATCTCGATGTCACCTGAACCAGGTGATTCTGGTACCCTTATAGGGCTCAACCAGATCTGGTGACTCTGGTCTTCAACTGGGCCTCACCTAGACCTAGTTAATATGCTCCATCTGGGCCTCATTTGGACATGGTGATTCTGATCCCTACCTCGGCTTTACCGGGACATGGTTCCACTGCATGGCCTGCTGGTTGGCCTCACCTGGACCTGGTAACTCTGGTCGCTACCTGGGCATCATCGGGACATGGTTCCTCTGCATGGCCTGCAGGTTGGCCTCATCTTCACCTGGTGAGTGGGGTTCCCACCTGGGTCTTACCCATGCCTGGTGACACAGGTCCCCACGTGGGCCTCACTTGACCTGGTGAATGTGGTACTTACCTAGTCCTCACCCGGAACTGGTAAATCTGGTCACCACCTGGGCCTCACCTGGACTTGGTGAATCCTGTTGCCACCTGCGCCTCACCTGGACCTGTGACTGTGGTCCCAACCGGACATCACCTGGATGTGGTGGCTCTGGTTCCAATATGGGGCTCTCCTGGACCTGGTTCCTGTGGTCTCCATCTGGCCTCACCTGTAACACAATGACTCTGAACCATATTTGGGCCTCTCCTGGATCTGTTGACTCTGGTCCTTACCTGGCCATCATTGGGACCTGGATACTCTCTTATATACCTGGGCCTCACCTGGACCTGGTGACTGTGGTCCCACCTGGGCCTCACCTGGACGAGGTGACTGGTTCCCACAGGGACCTCACCTGGACCTGGTGACTCAGGTCCTAATATGGGCATCATGGGACCTGGTTTCTCAGTTCCACATCGGGGCCTCACCTGGACCTAGTGAATATGCTCCATCTGGGCCTCATTTGGACCTGGTGACTCTGGTCCCTACCTGGGCATCATCGGGACATGGTTCCACTGCATGGCCTTCAGGTTGGCCGCACCTGGACCTGGTAACTCTGGTTCTACCTGGGCATCATCAGGACGTGGTTAATCTATTCCCCAGTGGGACTGACCTGATCGTGGAAATTCTGGTCCTGACTTTGGCCTCTTCTGTACCCTGTGACTCTGGCTCCACCTGGACCTCACCTGTAACTGGTGACTCTGATCCTATCTGCGCGTCACCCAGATCTGGTGACTCTGGTCCTCACCTGGGCATCATTGGTATCTGGTGACTCTGTTCCACACCTGAGCCTCACCTGGACATGAGGCTCTGGCCTCTGGAACCACTCTGGGCCTAACCCTGACCTGGTGACTCTGGTCTCCATCTGAATGTCACATGGACCAGGCGATTCTGGTACCCCTCTAGGCCTGAACCAGTTCTGGTGACTCTGGTCCTCAACCGGGCCTCACCTGGACCTATTGAATATGCTCCATCTGGGCCTCATTTGGACCTGGTGACTCTGGTCCCTACCTGGGCATCATCGGGACATGGATCCACTGCATGGCCTGCAGGTTGGCCTCAGCTGTACCTGCTAACTCTGGTCCCTACCTGGGCATCACCGGGACACGGTTCCTCTGCATGGCCTCCAGGTTGGCGTCACCTGGACCTAGAGACTGGGGTTGCCACCTGGGGCTCACCCATACCTGGTGACACAGGTCCCCACGTGGGCCTCACTTGGACCTGGTGAATCTGGTCCTTATGGTCCTCACCCGGACCTGGTAATCCTGGTCACCACCTGGGAATCACCTGGACAGGGTGAATCTGGTCCCCATCTGGGCCTCAACAGTCCTGTTGACTTTCTTCCCCACCTGGACCTGATTGCTGTGGAGTCCTTCTTGGCCTCAACTGGAACTGGTGACTCTGATCCTAACTGAGCCTCACCCAGATCTGGTGACTCTGGTCCTCACCTGTGGACCATTATGACCTGGATACTTTGTTCCACACCTGAGCCTCACCTGGACATGATGACTCTGGATCCCCTCTGGGCCTCAGCCTGACATGGTGACTCTGGTCCGCATCTGGATGTCACCTAGACCAGGTGAATCTCGTACCCCTCTAGGCCTCAACTAGACCTGGTGACTCTGGTCCTCAACAGGGCCTCAACGAGACCTAGTGAATATGCTCCCCACCTGCGCCTCATCTGGACTTGGTGACGCTGGTTCTATCTGGGCATCATCGGGACATGGTTACTCTGTTCCCCTCTGGGACTGACCTGATCCTGGTAACTCTGGTCCTGACTTTGGCCTCTCTGTACCAGGTGATTCTGGCTCTAACTGGGTCTCACCTGTAACTGGTGACTCTGATTCTAAGCATGGCCTCACCTGACCTGGTGTTTTTGGTTCCCATAGGGACCTCACCTGGACCTCATGTCTCTGGTCCCACCTGGGCCTCACCAGGGCCTGGTGTCTCTGGTACCCACCTGGTTAGCATCAGGATATGGTTACACTGTTCACTAACAGTGACCCAGCCGGACCTATTAACTCTGGTCTTCACCTGGGCCACACCTGGACATGGTGTCACTGTTTCCCACCTGGGTCTCACCTGGATATGGTGAGTCGGATCCCCACATGGTCCTCACCTGTAACTGGTGATTCTCGTTCCCACATGGATATCATGTGGACCTGTTGGCCGCAGTGTTTCTAGCATTTTTTTTTAATTTTTATTTATTTATGATAGTCACAGAGAGAGAGAGAGGCAGAGACACAGACAGAGGGAGAAGCAGGAACCATGCACCGGGAGCCCGACGTGGGATTCGATCCCGGGTCTCCATGATCGCTCCCGGGGCCTAAGGCAGGCGCCAAACCGCTGCGCCACCCAGGGATCCCATCTGTTTGTAGCTTCTCATGTACCTCGTGACTCTGGTCCCCACCAGTGCCTTACCGGGACCGGGTGAGCTTGGTTGCCACCTGCACCACACCTGGACCTGGTGATTCTGGTCTGCACCTGAGACTACCCTGGATCTGGTGACTGTGGTCCCCACCTGGGCTTCACCTAGCCCTGTTGACCATGGTCCTCATCACGGAAAAATGGCACCCGGTGACTGTGTTCCACACCTGGACCTCACCTGGAGCAGGTGACTCTGTTCCCCCTGTGGGTCTCACCGTGCTCTAGTGACTGTGAACCCCACTTTGGCCTGACTTGGACCTGCTGACCCTGGTTGCCACCTGCGCGTTACCTCGAACTGTTGACTCTGGTTGTTTCATGGGCCTCCCCTGTACCTGGTGATCCTGGTTCCCACCTGGGCCTCACCTGGGCCTGGTGACTCTTGTCACCACCGGGGACTCACTTGGACCTGGTTACAGTGTTCCACACTGGGCCTCAAGTGGAACTCTTGACCATGGTCCCAAGCCTGCCTCACATGGACCAGTTGCCTCTGATACCTACCAGCGCCTCACGTGTACCTGGTAACTCTGCTCCTCACCTGGGCCTCATCTGGACCTAGTGACTCTGGTCCCCACCTGGGCTTCACCTGGATCTGGTGACTCTGGTCCCCACCTGTACCTCTCCTCGACCTGGTGACTCTCTTTCCAACATGGGCCTCACCTGGATCTGGTGACTCTGGTCCTCAGTTTGGCCTCACCTGGACCTGGTGTCTCTCGTCCCCACTTTGACCTAACTCAGAACTGCTGAATCTTGCCCCACCTAGGCCGCACCCAGACCTGGTGACTCTTGTCCCCAGCTATGCCTCAATTCGACCTGATGAATCTGGTCCTCACGTGGGCCTCACATGGACCTGGGACTCAGCTGCATAGAGTGGCTCTGGTTCCCACAAAGGGCTCACTTGATACTGGTGACTGGGGTCTTTTTCTATGCCTCACCAGGACCTAGTGATTCTGCTCCCCTTCTGGGCCTGCATGGCCCTAGTGACTCTGGTCCTCACCCAGGCATCATTGGGACCTGGATACTCTATTCCACACCTGGGACTCACTTTGACCGGGACCTCTGGTCCCATTCTGGGCCTCAAACTAAACTGGTTACTCTGGTATCCCCTCTGGGCCTCACCCTTACCTGGTGACTCTGGTCACCCTTGGGCTTCACTTGTACCTGGTGAATCTGGTCCTTAGCTCGTCCGCACCTGGATCTGGTGACTGGTCGCCACCTGGGTCTCACCTGGACTTGGTGAATCCTGTTGCCACCTGCACCTCACCAGGACCTTGTGACTGTGGTCCCACCTGGACCTCACCTGGATCTGGTGGCTCTGTTTCTCATATGGGGCTCTCTGGACCTGGTTCCTGTGGTCTCCATCTGGCCTCACCTGGAACACAATGACTCTGATCCATATTTGGTCCTCTCCTGGACCTGTTGACTCTTGTCCTTACCTGGGCATCATTGGGACCTGGATACTCTCTTATATACTAGGGCCTCACCTGGACCTGGTGACTGTGGTCCCACCTGGGCCTCACCTGGACGAGGTGACTGGTTCCCACAGGGACCTCACCTGGATCTGGTGACTCAGGTCCTCATATGGATATCATGGGACCTGGTTTCTGAGTTCCACATCGGGGCCTCACCTGGACCTAGTGATTCTCGTTCCCCTCTGGGCCTCACCCTGACGTGCTGACTCTGGCCCCCCCCTGGATATCACCAGAACCGGTGACTCTGGTCCCCCTCGGGACTCACCCGGAGCTGGGGTCACTGGTCCTCAACTCGGCCTCAACAGGACCTGGTGAATCTACTCCTCACTTAGGCCTCGTCTGGACCTTGTGACTCTTTTCCCACCTGGCAACAATGGGACATGGTTACTCTGTTCCGCACCTGGGCCTCACATGGACATGATAACTTTGCTCCGAACTTTGGCCTCAACTGGTCCTGATGACCTTGGTCCCCCAACCGAGGCCTCAATCTGGACCTGGAGACTGTCGTCCCCACGTGGGTCTCACCTGGACTTGGTGACTCTCGTTCCCACATGAACCACACCTGGACCTGATGACTGTGGTGTACTTGTAGACTCACATTTACCTGGTGACTCCCGTCCCCACTAGGGCCTAACCTGGATCTGGTGACTCTGGCCTGCAGGTTGGCCTCACCTGGACTTGGTTAGTGGGATGCCACCTGGGCCTCACACATACCTGGACTCAGGTCCCCACGTGGGCCTCTTGGACCTGGTGAATCTGGCCCTTACCAGGTCTTCTCCCAGACCCGGGGAATCTGGTCACAACCTGGGCCTCATGTGGACCTGGTGAATCTGGTCCCCATCTGGCCTAACCCAGTCCTGGTGACTATGTTTCCCACCTGGAACTGATTGCTCTGGACTCTTTCTTGGCCTCACTTGGAACTGGTGACTCTGATCCTCTGTGCGTCACCGAGACCTGGTGACTCTGGTCCTCACCTGGGCATCATTGGTACCTGGTTACTCTGTTCCACACCTGAGCCTCACCTGGACATGATGTCTCTGGGACCTCTCTGCGCCTCACCCTGTCCTGGTGATCTGGTCCCCATCTGGATGTCACCTGGACCAGGGGATTTTGGAACCCCTCTAGGCCTCAACCAGATCTGGTGACTCTTGTCCTCAACTGGGCCTCATCTGGATTTAGTGAATATGCTCCATCTGGGCCTCATTTGGACATGGTGACTCTGGTCACTCACTGGGCATCATCGGGAAATGGTTCCACTGCATGGCCTGCTGGTTTGCCTCACCTGGACCTGGTAACTCTGGTCCCTACCTGGGCATCATCAGGACATGGTTCCTCAGCATGGCCTGCAGGTAGGCCTCATCTTGACCTGGTGAGTGGAGTTCCCACCTGGGTCTTACCCATGCCTGGTGACACAGGTCCCCACGTGGGCCTCACTTGGACCTGGTGAATTTAGTCCTTACCTAGTCCTCACCCGGAACTGGTAAATCTGGTCACCACCTGGGAATCACCTAGACCTGGTGACTTTGTTCCCCACCTGGACCTGATTGCTGTGGACACCTTCTTGGCCTCACCTGGAAGTGGTAACTCTGATCCTAACTGGGCCTTTCCCAGATCTGGTGACTCTGGTCCTCACCTGGGGACAATTATGACCTGGATACTCTGTTCCACACTTGAGCCTCACCTGGACATGATGACTCTGGATCCCCTCTGGGCCTCACCCTGACATGGTTACTCTGGTCCCCATCTGGATGTCACCTAGACCAGGTGAATCAGGTACCCCTCTGGGCCTCAACCAGATCTGGGGCCTCTGGTCCTCAACTGGGCCTCACCTGGACCTAGTGAATATGCTCCATCTGTGCCTCATTTGGACCTGGTGACTCTGGTCCCTACGTGGGCAACAACGGGACATGGTTCCACATAATGGTTTGCAGTTTGGCCTCTTCTTGACCTGGTAACTCTGGTCCCTACCTTGGCATTATCGGGACCCGGTTACTTTGCATGGCCTGCAGGTAGGCCTCACCTGGACCTGGTGAGTGGGGTTGCCACTTGGGCCTCACGCATACCTGGTGACACAGGCCCCTACGTGGGCCTGATTTGGACCTGGTGTATCTGGTAATTCTGGTCACCACCTGGGAATCACCTGGACCTGGTGAATCTGGTAACTCTGGTCACCACCTGGGAATCACTTGGACCTGGTGAATCTGTGTCCCCATCTGGGCCTCACCCAGTCCTCGTGACTTTTTTCCCCACCTGGACCTGATTGCTGTGGACTCCTTCTTAGCCTCACCTGGAACTGTTGACTCTGATCCTAACTGGGCCTCACCCAGATCTGTTGACTCTGGTCCTCACCTGTGGACCATTATGACCTGGATACTCTGTTCCACACCTGAGACTCACCTGGACATGATGACTCTGGATCCCCTCTGGGCCTCTCCCTGACATGGTGACTCTGGTCCCCATCTGGAAGGCACCTAGTCCAGGTGAATCTGGTGCCCCTCTATGCCTCAACTAGACCTGGTGACTCTGGTCCTCTACTGGGCCTCAACGGGACGTAGTGAATATGCTCCCCACCTTCGCCTCATCTGGACCTGGTGACTATGGCTCCACCTGGGCCTCACCTGTAACTGGTGACTCTGATCCTAAGCATGGCCTCACCTGACCTGCTGACTGTGGTTACCATAGGGACCTCACCTGGACCTCATGTCTCTGTTCCACCTGGGCCTCACCAGGAACTTTTGTCCCTGGTTACCACCTGGGTAGCATCAGGATATGGTTACACTGTTCACTATCAGTGACCCAGCCGGACCTATTAACTCTGGTCTTCACCTGGGCCACACCTAGACATGGTGACACTCGTTCCCACCTGGGTCTCACCTGGACATGGTGAGTCGGATCCCCACCTGGTCCTCACCTGTAACTGGTGATTCTCCTTCCCACATGGACCTCATGTGGACCTGGTGGCTGCAGTGTTTCTAGCTTCTCATGTACCTCGTGACTCTGGTCCCCACCAGGGCCTCTCCGGGACTTGGTGAGTGTAGTTGCCACCTGCACCTCACCTGGACCTGGTGATTCTGGTCTGCACCTGATACTACCCTGGATCTGGTGACTGTGGTCTCCACCTGGGCTTCTCCAGGATTTGGGGACTCCGGTCCCCATCTGGGCCACACCTGGCCCTGTTGACCATGGTCCTCAACTGTGCAAAATTGGGACCCGGTGACTTTAGACCTCACCTGGACCATGTGACTCTGGTCCGCCTCCGGGTCTAACCTTGGACCTCACCTGGACCATGTGACTCTGGTCCGCCTCTGGGTCTAACCGTTCCCTAATGACTCTGAAACCCACTTTGGCCTGACTTGGACCTGCTGACCTTGGTTGCCACCTGTGCCTGACCTCGAACTGTTGACTCTGGTTCATTCAACGGCCTCCCCTGTACCTGGTGATCCTGGTCCCCACCTGGGTCTCACCTGTACGTGGTGACTCTTGTCACCACCGGGGACTCACCTGGACCTGGTACTGTGTTCCACACATGGGCCACAAGTAGACCTGTTGACCATGGTCCCCAAGCCGGCCTCACATGAACCTGTTGCCTCTGATCCCCACCGGGGCCTCACGTGTACCTGGAAACTCTGGTCCTCACCTGGGCCTCATCTGGACCTAGTGACTCTGGTCCCCACGTGGGCTTCACTTGGATCTGGTGACTCTGTTCCCCACCGGGACTTCACCTGGATCTGGTGACTCTTGTACACACCTGGACCTCTCCTGGACCTGGTGACTCTCTTTCCAACATAGACCTCACCTGGATCTGGTGACTCTGGTCCTCAGTTTGGCCTCACATGGACCTGGTGTCTCTCGTCCCCACTTTGACTTAACTCAGAACTGCTGAATCTTGCCCCACCTAGGCCGTACCCAGACCCAGTGACACTTGTCCCCAGCTATGCCTCAATTCGACCTGATGAATCTGGTCCTCACGTGGGCCACACATGGACCTGGGACTCAGCTGCATAGAGTGGCTCTGGTTCCCACAAGGGGCTCACCTGATATTGGTGACTTATTCACCAGTGGTCTTATTCTATGCCTCAACAGGACCTATTGCTTCTCTTCCCCATCTGGGCCTGCATGGCCCTAGTGACTCTGGTCCTCACCCAGGCATCATTGGGACCTGGATACTCTATTCCACACCTAGGCCTCACTTTGACCAGGGACCTCTGGTCCCATTCTGGGCCTCAAACTAAACTGGTTACTCTGGTTCCCACTCTGGGCCTCACCCTTACCTGGTGACTCTCGTAAACCCTTGGGCTTCACTTGGGCCCGGTGCATCTGGTCATTAGCTGGTCCGCACCTGGATCTGGTGACTGGTCGCCACCTGGGCCTCACCTGGACTTGGTGAATCCTGTTGACACCTGCGACTCAAGTGGACCTTGTGACTGTGGTCCAACCTGGACCTCACCTAGATCTGGTGGGTCTGGTTCCCATATGGGGCTCTCCTGGACCTGGTTCCTGTGGTCTCCATCTGGCCTCACCTGGAACACAATGACTCTGATCCATATTTGGGCCTCTTCTGGACCTGTAGACTCAGGTCCTTACCTGTGTATCATTGGGACCTGGAACTCTCTTATATACCTGGGCTTCACATGGACCTGGTGATTGTGGACCCACCTGGGCCTCACCTGGACGAGGTGATTGGTTCCCACAGGGACCTCACCTGGACCAGGTGACTCAGGTCCTCATATGGGCATCATGGGACCTGGTTTCTCAGTTCCATATCGGGGCCTCACCTGGACCTAGTGATTCTCGTCCCCCTCTGGGCCTCATCCTGACGTGGTGACTCTGGTCCCCACCTGGACATCACCAGAACCGGGTGACTCTGGGCCCCCTCTGGGACGCAAATGGACCTGGGGACACTGGTCCTCAACTGAGGCTCAACAGGACCTGGTGAATCTACTCCTCACTTAGACCTCGTCTGAACCTTGTGACTCTTTTCCCACCTGGCATCAATGGGACATGTTTACTCTGTTCCCCACCTGGGCGTCACCTGGACATGATAACTTTGCTCCACTCTTTGGCCTCAACTCTTCCTGATGACTCTGGTCCCCCCACCTAGGCCGCAATCTGGAACTGATGACTGTGGTCTCCACCGGGGTCTCACCTGGATTTGTTGACTCTCGTTTCCACATGAACAACACCTGGACCTGGTGACTGTGGTGTTCTTGTACACTCATATTTACCTGTTGACTCCGGTCCCCACTAGGGCCTCACCTGGATCTGGTGACTCTGGCTTGCAGGTTGGCCTCACCTGGACCTGGTGAGTGGGGTTTCCACCTGGGCCTCACCCATACCTGGTGACTCAGGTCCACACGTGGGCCTCTTGGACCTGGTGAATCTGGTCCTTACCTGGTCCTCTCCCAGAACCGGGGACTCTGGTGACCACCTGGGCCTCACCTGGACCTGGTGAATCTGGTCCCCATCTGGGCCTCACGCAGTCCTGGTGACTTTGTTCCCCACCTGGACCTGATTGCTGTGGACTCTTTCTTGGCCTCACCTGGACCTTGTGACTCTGATCCTATCTGCGCGTCACCCAGATCTGGTGACTCTGGTCCTCACCTGGGCATCATTGGTACCTGGTGACTCTGTTCCACAGCTGAGCCTCAGCTGGACATGATGACTCTCGAACCTCTCTGTGCCTCACCCTGACCTGGTGACTCTGGTCCCCATCTGTATGTCACCTGGACCAGGGGATTCTGGTACCCCTCTGGGCCTCAACCAGATCTGGTGACTCTGGTCCTCAACTGGGCCTCATCTGGACCTAGTGAATATTCTCCATCTGGGCCTCATTTGGAGCTCGTCCCTCTGGTACCTACGTGGGCACCATCGGGACATGATTCCACTGCATGTCCTGCAGGTTGGCCTCACCTGGACCTGGTAACTCTGGTCCCTACCTGGACATCATCGGGACACGGTTCCTCTGCATGGCCTGCATGTTGGCCTCAGCCGGACCTGGTGAGTGGGGTTACCACCTGGGGCTCACCCATACCTGGTGACACAGGTCCCTACGTGGGCCTCACTTGGACCTGGTGAATCTGTTCCTTACCTGGTCCTCCCCCGGACCTGGTAACCCTGGTCGCCACCTGGGTATCACCTGGACCTGGTGAATCTGGTCCCCATCTGGGCCTCACCCAGTCCTGTTGACTTTCTTCCCCACCTGGAACTGATTGCTGTGGACTCCTTCTTGGACTCAACTGGAACTGTTGACTCTGATCCTAACTGGGCTTCACCCAGATCTGGTGACTCTGGTCCTCACCTGTGGACCATTATGACCTGGATACTCTGTTCCACACCTGAGCCTCACCTGGATATGCTGACTCTGGATCCCCTCTGGGCCTCACCCTGACATGGTGACTCTGGTCCCCATCTGGATGTCACCTAGACCAGGTGAATATGGTACCCCTCTAGGCCTCAACAAGACCTGGTGACTCTGGTCCTCAATTGGGCCTCACCGGGACCTAGTGAATATGCTCTACACCTGCGCCTCATCTGGACTTGTGACGCTGGTTCTATCTGGGCATCATCGGGACATGGTTACTCTGTTCCCACTGGGACTGACCTGATCCTTGTAACTCTGCCATGACTTTGGCCTCTCTGTACCAGGTGACTCTGGCTCTACCTGGGCCTAACCTGTAACTGGTGACTCTGATCCTAAGCATGGCCTCACCTGACCTGGTGACTGTGGTTCCCATCGGGACCTCACCTGAACCTGATATTTCTGTTCCCCACCTGGGTAGCATCAGGATATGGTTACACTGTTCACTAACAGTGACACAGCCGGACCTATTAACTCTGGTCTTCACCTGAGCCACACCTGGACATGGTGACACTGGTTCCCACCTGGGTCTCACCTGGACATGGTGAGTCGGATCCCCACCTGGTCCTCACCTGTAACTGGTGATTCTCGTTCCCACATGGACATCATGTGGACCAGGTGGCTGCTTTGTTTCTAGCTTCTCATGTACCTCGTGACTCTGGTCCCCACCAGGGCCTCCCCGGGAACTGGTGTGTGTGGTTGCCACCTGCACCTCACCTGGACCTGGTGATTCTGGTCTGCACCTGAGACTACCCTGGATCTGGTGACTGGGGTCTCCACCTGGGCTTCACCTGGATTTGGGGACTCCGGTCCCCATCTGGGCCTCACCTGGCCCTGTTGACCATGGTCCTCAACTATTCAGAATAGGGACCCGGTGACTGTGTTCCACAACTGGACCTCACCTGGACCAGGTGACTCTGGTGTCCCTCTGGGTCTCACCATTCCCTAGTGACTGTGAACCCCACTTTGTACTGACTTGAACTTGCTGACCCTGGTTGCCACCTGCAACTGACGTAGAACTGTTGACTCTGGTTCTTTCAAGGGCCTCCCCTGAATCTGGTGAACCTGGTCCCCACCTGGGCCTCACCTGGACGTGGTGACTCTTGTCACCACCGGTTACTCACGTGGACCTGGTTACTGTGTTCCACGCCTGGGCCTCAAGTTGACCTGTTGACCATGGTCCCCAAGCCGGCCTCACATGAACCTGTTGCCTGTGATCCCCACCGGTGCCTCACGTGTACCTGGTAACTCGGTCCTCACCTGGGGCTCTTCTGGACCTAGTGACTCTGGTCCCAACCTGGGCTACACCTGGATCTGGTGACTCTGGTCCCCGTCTTGGTCTCACACAGTCCTGGTGACTTTCTTCCCCTCCTGGACGTGATTGCTGTGGACTCTTTCTTGGCCTCACCTGGAACTGGTGACTCTGGTCCCTATCTGGATGTCACCTGGACCAGGGGATTCTGGTACTCCTCTGGGCCTCAACCAGATCTGGTGACTCTGGTCCTCAAATGGGCCTCACCTGGACCTAGTGAATATGCTCCATCTGGGCCTCATATGGACCTGGTGACTCTGGTCCATACATGGGCAACATCGGGACATGGTTCCACATAATGGTCTGCAGGTTGGCCTCTTCTTGACTTGGTAACTGTGGTCCCTACCTGGGCATCATCGGGACACGGTTCCTCTGCATGGCCTGCAGGTTGGCGTCACCTGGACCTGGTGAGTGGGGATGCCACCTGGGCCTCACCCATACCTGGTGACACAGGTCCCACGTGGGCCTCACTTGGACCTGGTGAATCTGGTCCTTACCTGGTCCTCACCCGGAACTGGTAACTCTTGTCACCACCTGGGAATCACCTGGACCTGTTGAATCTGGTCCCCATCTGGGCCTCACCCAGTCCTGGTGACTTTGTTCCCCACCTGCACCTGATTGCTGTGGACTCCTTCTTGGCCTCACCTGGAAATTGTGACTCTGCTCCTAACTGGGCCTCACCCAGATCTGGTGACTCTGGTCCTCACCTGTGGATCATTATGACCTGGATACTCTCTTCCACACCTGAACCTCACCTGACATGATGACTCTGGATCCCCTCTGGGCCTCACCCTGACCTGGTGACTCTGGTCCCCATCTGGATGTCACCTGGTCCAGGTGATTCTGGTACCCCTCTAGGCCTCAACCATTTCTGGTGACTCTGATCCTCAACTGGGCCTCAACGGGACCTAGTGAATATGCTCCATCTGGGCCTCATTTGGACCTGGTGACTTTGGTCCCTCCCTGGGCATCATCGAGACATGGTTACACAGCATGGCCTACAGGTTGGAATCACCAGGAGCCGGTAACTCTGGTCCCTGCATGGGCATCATCGGGACACGGTTCCTCTGCATGGCACAAGGATTGGCCTCACCTGGACCTGGTGATTGGGGTTTCCACCTGAGCCACCTAGGCCGAACCCAGATCTGGTGACTCTTGTCCCCAGCTATTCCTCCCCTGTACCTGGTGACCCATGCACCCACGTGGGCCTCACTTGAACCTGGTGAATCTGGTCCTTACCAGGTCCTCACGTGGAACTGGTAACTCTGGTCACCACCTGGGAATCACCTGGACCTTTTGAATCTGGTCCCCATCTGGGCCTCACACAGTCCTGGTGACTTTGTTCCCCACCTGGACCTGATTGTTGTGGACACATTCTTGGCTTCACCTGGAAGTGGTGAGTGTGATCCTAACTTGGCCTCATCCAGATCTGGTGACTCTGGTCCTCAACTGTGGACCATTATGATCTAGATACTCCGTTCCACACCTGAGCCTCACTTGGACATGATGACTCTGGATCCCCTATGGGCCTCACCCTGACATGGTGACTCTGCTCCCCATCTGGATGTCACGTAGACCAGGTGAATCTGGTACTCCTCTAGGCCTCAACTAGACCTCGTGACTCTGGTCCGCAACTGAGCCTCACTGGGACCGAGTGAATATGCTCCCCACCTGCGCCTCATCTGGACCTGGTGACTCTGGTTCTACCTGGGCATCATCGGGGCATGGTTACTCTATTCCCCACTGGGACTGACCTGATCCTGGTAACTATGGTCCTGACTTTGGCCTCTTCTGTACCAGGTGACTCTGGCTCAACAGGGGCCTCACCTGTAACTGGCGAATCTGATCCTAAGCATGGACTCACCTGACCTGGTGACTGTGGTTCCCATCGGGACCTCTTCTGGACCTCATGTCTCTAAGCCCTCCTGGAACTCACCAGGACCTGGTTTCTGTGGTTCCCACCTGGGTAGCATCAGGATATGTTTACACTGTTCACTAACAGTGAACCAGCCGGACCTATTAACTCTGGTCTTCACCTGGGCCACACCTGGACATGGTGACACTGGTTCCCACCTGGGTCTCACCTGGACATGGTGAGTCGGATCCCCACCTGGTCCTCACCTGTAACTGGTGATTTTCATTCCCACATGGACATAATGTGGACCTTGTGGCTGCAGTGTTTCTAGCTTCTCATATACATCGTGACTCTGGTCCCCAGCAGGGCCTCACCGGGACCTGGTGAGTGTGGTTGCATCCTGCACCTCACCTGGACCTGGTGATTCTGGTCTACACCTGAGACTACCCTGGATCTGGTGACTCTGGTCCCCACCTGAGCTTCACTTGGATTTGGGGACTCCGGTCTCCATCTGGGCTTCACCTGGCCCTGTTGACCATGGTCCTCAACTGGGCAAAATTGGAACCCGGTGACTGTGTTCCACAACTGGACCTCACCTGGACCAGGTGAATCTGGTCCCCCTCTGGGTCTCACCGTTCCCTAGTGACTGTGAACCCCCTCTATGGCCTGTCTTGGTCCTGCTGATACTGGTTGCCTCCTGTGCCTGACTTCAAACTGAGGACTCTGGTTTTTCAAAGGCCTCCCCTCGACCTGGTCATCCTGGTCCCCACCTGGGTCTCACTTGGACGTGGTGACATTGTCACCATCGGGGACTCTCCTGGACCTGCTTACTGTGTTCCACACCTGGGCCTCAAGTAGACCTGTTGACCATGTTCCCCAGGACGGCCTCACATGGACGTGTTGACACTGCTCACACCGGGGTCTCACTTGTACCTGGTATCTCTGGTCCCCACCTTGACCTCATCTGGACTTAGTGACTCTGGTCCCCACCTGGGCTTCACCTGGATCTGGTGACTCTGGTCCCCACCTGGACTTCACCTGGATCTGGTGACTCTGGTCCCCACCTGGACCTCTCCTGGACCTGGTGACTCCTTTCCAACATGGACCTCACCTGGATCTGGTGACTCTGGTCCTCAGTTTGGCCTCACCTGGACCTGGTGACTCTCGTTCCCACATGAATCACACCTGGACCTGGTGACTGTGGTGTTCTTGTAGACTCAATTTTACCTGG
Organism: Canis lupus baileyi; assembly: GCF_048164855.1. NCBI lineage: Eukaryota > Metazoa > Chordata > Mammalia > Carnivora > Canidae > Canis > Canis lupus. Next base: position 26,930,572 of record NC_132875.1, read on the forward strand.
TGACTCTGGTCCTCACTAGGGCCTCTCCTGGATTTGGTAACTCTGGCCTGCTGGTTGGCCTCACCTGGACCTGGTGAGTGGGGTTGCCACCTGGGCCTCACACATACCTGGTGACTCAGGTCCCCACGTGGACCTCTTGGACGTGGTGAATCTGATCCTTACCTGGTCCTCTCCCATACCAGGGGACTCTGGTCACCAACTGGGCCTCTCCTGGACCTGGTGAATCTGGTCCCCATCTGGGCCACACCCAGTCCTGGTGACTTTGTTCCCCACCTGGACCTGATTGCTGTGGACTTTTTCTTGGCCTCACCTGGAACTGGTGACTCTGATCCTATCTGGGCGTCACCCAGACCTGGTGACTCTGGTCCTCACCTGGGCATCCTTGGTACGTGGTGACTCTGTTACACACCTGAGCCTCTCCTGAACATGATGACTCTTGAACCTCTCTGGGCCTCACTCTGACCTGGTGACTCTGGTCCCCATCTGGATGTTACCTGGACCAGGTGATTCTGGTATCCCTCTAGGGCTCAACCAGATCTGGTGATTCTGGTCCTCAACTGGGCCTCACCTGGACCTAGTGAATATGCTCCATCTTGGCCTCATTTGGACCTGGTGTCTCTGGTCCCTACATGGTCATCATCGGGACACGTTTCCTCAGCAGGTCCCAAAGGTTGGCCTCACCTGGACCAGGTAAGTCTGGTCCCTACGTGGGCATCATTGGGACATGGTTCCTCTGCATGGCCTGCACGTTGGCCTCACCTGGACCTGGTGATTGGGATTTCCACCTGGGCCTCACCAATACCTGGAGACACAAGTCCCCACGTGGGCCTCACTTGGACCTAGTGAATCTGGTCCTTACCTGGTGCTCACCTGGAACTGGTAACTCTGGTCACCACCTGGGAATCACCTGGACCTGGTGAATCTGGCCCCCATCTGGGCCTCACCCAGTCTTGGTGACTTTGTTCCCAACCTGGACCTGATTGCTGTGGACTCCTTCTTGGCCTCACCTGGCACTGGTGACTCTGATCCTAACTGGACCTCACCCAGATCTGCTGACTCTGGTACTCACCTGTGGATTTTATGACCTGGATACTCTGTTCCACACCTGAGCCTCACCTGGACTTGATGACTCTGGATCCCCTCTGGGCCTCAGCCTGACATGGTGACTCTGGTCCCCATCTGGATGTCACCTAGACCAGGTGAATCTGGTACCGTTCTAGGCCTCAACTTGACCTGGTGACTCTAGTCCTCATCTGGGCCTCACTGGGACATAGTGTACATACTCCCCACCTGCGCCTCATCTGGACCTGGTGACTCTGGTTTTACCAGGGCATCATCAGGAAATGGTTACTCTATTCACCACTGGGACTGAACTGATCCTGGTAACTCATGTCCTGAGTTTGGCCTCTTCTGTACCAGGTGACTCTGGCTCCTCCTGGGCCTCACCTGTAACTGGTTACTCTGATCCTAAGCATGGCCTCACCTGACCTGGTGACTGTGGTTCCCATGGGAACTCACCTGGAACTCATGTCTCTGGTCCCACCTAGGCCTCACCAGGACCTGGTGTATCTGGTACCCACAGGGGTAGCATCAGAATATGGTTACACTGTTCACTAACAGTGACCCAGCTGGACCTATTAACTCTGGTCTTCACCTGGGCCACACCTGGACATGGTGACACTTGTTCCCACCTGGGTCTCACCTGGACATGGTGAGTCGGATCCCTACCAGGTCCTCACGTGTAACTGGAGATTCTCGTTCCCACGTGGACATCACGTGGAACTGGTGGCTGCATTGTTTCTAGCTTCTCATGTACCTCGTGACTCTGGTCCGCACCAGGGCCTCACCGGGATCTGGTGAGTGTGGTTGCCACCTGCAACTCACCTGGACCTGGTGAATCTGGTCTGCACATGAGACTATCCTGGATCTGTTGACTGTGGTCCCCACCTGGTCTTCACCTGGATTTGGGGACTCCAATCTGCATCTGGGCCTCACCTGGTCCTGTTGACCATGGTCCTCAACTGGACAAAATTGGGACCCGGTGACTGTGTTCCACAACTGGACCTCACCTGGAAGAGGTGACTCTGGTCCCCCTCTGGGTCTCACCGTGCCCTAGTGACTGTGAACCCCACTTTGGCATGACTTGGACCTGCTGACCCTGGTCGCCACCTGCGACTGACCTCGAACTGTTGACTCTGGTTCTTTCAATGGCCTCCCCTGGACCTGGTGATCCTGGTCCCCACCTGGGCCTCACCTGGACGTGGTGACACTTGTCACCACCGGGGACTCACCTGGACCTGCTTACTGTGTTCCACACCTGGGCCTCAAGTAGACCTGTTGACCATGGTCCCCAGGCCGGGCTCACATGGACCTGTTGCCACTGCTCCCCACCGGGGCCTCCCTTGTACCTGGTATCTCTGGTCCCAACCTTGACCTCATCTGGACCTAGTGACTCTGGTCCCCAGCTGGGCTTCACCTGGATCTGGTGACTCTGGTCCCCACCTGGACCTTTCCTGGACATGGTGACTCTCTTTGAACATGGACCTCACCTGGATTTGGTGACTCTGGTCCCCTCCTGGTCCTCACCTGCATCTGGTGACTCTAGCCTGCTGGTTGGCCTCACCTGGACCTGGGGAGTGGGGCTGCCACTTGGGCCTCACACATAGCTGGTGACTCAGGTCCCCATGTGGGCCTCATTTGGACCTGTTGAATCTGGTCCTTAGCTGGTCCTCTCCCAGCCCCGAGGACTCTGGTCACCACCTGGGAATAACCTGGACCTGGTGAATCTGGTCCAAATCTGGGCCTCACCAAGTCCTGGTGACTTTCTTCACCACCTGGACCTGATTTAGTAGACGCCTTCTTCTTCTTCTCAGTCACCTGGGACTGGTGACTCTGATCCTATCTGCGTGTCACCCAGATCTGGTGACTCTGGTCCTCACCTGGGCATCATTGGTACCTGGAGATTCTGTTCCACACCTGAGCCTCACCTGGACCCGATGACTCTGGAACCACTCTGGGCCTCACCCTGACCTGGTGACTCTGGTCCCCAACTGGATATCACCTCGATCAGGTGATTCTGGTACCCTTCTAAGCCGAACCAGATATGGTGAAACTGGTCCTCAACTGGGCCTCACCTGGACCAGGTGACTCTGGTCCCCTCTGGGTCTCACCGTGCCCTAGTGACTGTGAACCCCACTTTGGTCTGACTTGGACCTCCTGACCCTGGTTGCCACCTGCGCCTGACCTCGAACTGTTGACTCTGGTTCTTTCAAGGGCCTCCCCGGGACCTGATGATCCTGGTCCCCACCTGGGCCTCACCTGGACGTGGTCACTCTGTCACCACTTGGGACTCACCTGTACCTGCTTACTGTGTTCCACACCTGGGCCTCAAGTAGATCTGTTGACCATGGTCCCCAAGCCGGCCTCACATGGACCTGTGGCCTCTGATCCCCACCGGAGCCTCACGTGTACCTGATAACTCTGGTCCTCACCTGGGCCTCATCTGGACCTAATGACTCTGATCCCCACCTGGGATTCACCTGGATGTGGTGACTCTAGTCACACCTGGACCTCTCCTGGACCTGGTGACTCTCTTTCCAACATGGACCTCAACTGGATATGGTGACTCTGGTCCTCAGTTTGGCCACACCTGGACCTGGTGTCTCTCGTCCCCACTTTGACCTAACTCAGAACTGCTGAATCTTGCCCCACCTAGGCCGCACCCAGTCCTGGTGACTCTTGTCCGCAGCTATGTCTCATTTCGACCTGATGAATAAGTTACTCACGTGGGCCTCCCATGGACCTGGGACTCAGCTGGATAGTGTGGCTCTGGTTCCCACAAGGGGCTCACCGGATACTGCTGACTGTGGTCTTATTCTATGCCGAACCAGGACCTAGTGATTCTGTTCCCCATCAGGGCCTGCATGGGCCTAGTGACTCTGGTCCTCACTCAGCCATCATTGGGACCTGGATACTCTATTCTACACCTGGGCGTCACTTTGACCAGGCACCTCTGGTCCCATTCTGGGCCTCAAACTAAACTGGTTACTCTGGTTACCACTCTGGGTCTCACCCTTACCTGGTGACTCTGGTCACTCCTTGGGCTTCACTTGGGCCTGGTGATTCTGGTCCTTAGATGGTGCGAACCTGGATCTGGTGACTGTTCGCCTCCTGGGCCTCTACTGGACTTGGTGAATCCTGTTGCCACCTGCGCATCACCGGGACCTTGTGACTGTGGTCCCACCTGGACCTCACCTGGATCTGGTGGCTCTGGTTTCCATATGGGGCTCTCCTGGACCTGGTTCCTGTGGTCTCCATCTGGCCTCACCTGGAACACAATGACTCTGTTTCATATTTGGGCCTCTCCTGGACCTGTTGACTCTGGTACTTACATGGGCATCATTGGGACCTGGGTACACTCTTATATACCTGGGCCTCTCCTTGACCTGGTGACTGTGGTCCTACCTGGGCCTCACCTGGATGAGGTGACTGGTTCCCACAGGGACCTCACCTGGACCTGGTGACTCAGATCCTCATATGGGCATTATGGGACCTGGTTTCTCAGTTCCACATCGGGGCCTTCCCTGGACCTAGTGATTCTCGTCCCACTCTGGGCCTCACTCTGACGTGGTGACTCTGGTCCCCACCTGCATATCACCAGAACCGGGTAACTCTGGTCCCCCTCTGGGACTCACCCGGAGCTGGGGACACTGGCACTCAACTGGGCCTCAACAGGACCTGGTGAATCTACTCCTCACTTAGGCCTCTTCTGGACCTTCTGACTCTTTTCCCACCTGGAATCAATGGGACATGGTTACTCTGTACCCCACCTGGGCCTCACCTGGACATGATAACTTTGCTCCACACTTTGGCCTCAACTGATCCTGATGATTCTGGTCCCCCCATCTAGACCTCAATCTGGACCTGGTGACTGTGGTCCCCACCTGGGTCTCATTGGACCTGTGACTCTCATTCCCACATGAAACACACCTGGACCTGATGACTGTGTTGTTCTTGTAGTCTCACATTTACCTGGTGTCTCCGGTCCCCACTAGGGCCTTACCTGGATCTGGTGACTCTGATCCTATCTGCGCGTCACTCAGACCTGGTGACTCTGGTCCTAACCTGGGCATCATTGGTACCTGGTGACTCTGTTCGAACCTGAGCCTCACTTGGACATGATGACTCTGGAACCTGGATGGGACTCACCCTGACCTGGTGACTCTGATCCCCATCTGGATGTCACTGGACCAGGTGATTCTGGTATCCCTCTAGGGCTCAACCAGATCTGGTGCCTCTGGTCCTCAACTGGGCCTCACCTGAACCTACTGAATATGCTCCATCTGGGCCTAATTTGGACCTGGTGATTCTGGTACCTACCTGGGCATCATCGGGACATGGTTCCACTGCATGGCCTGCAGGTTGGCCTCACCTGGACCAGGTAAGTCTGGTCCCTACGTGGGCATCATTGGGACATGGTTCCTCTGCATGGCCTGCACGTTGGCCTCACCTGGACCTGGTGATTGGGATTTCCACCTGGGCCTCACCAATACCTGGAGACACAAGTCCCCACGTGGGTCTCACTTGGACCTGGTGAATCTGGTCCTTACCTGGTGCTCACCTGGAACTGGTAACTCTGGTCACCACCTGGGAATCACCTGGACCTGGTGAATCTGGCCCCCATCTGGGCCTCACCCAGTCCTGGTGACTTTGTTCCCCACGGGGACCTGATTGCTGTGGACAATTCTTGGCCTCATCTGGTACTGGTGAGTCTGATGCTATGTGGGCCTCACCCAGATCTGGTGACTCTGGTCTTCACCTGTGGACCATTATGACCTGGATACTCTGTTCCACACCTGACCCTCACCTGGACATGATGACTCTGGATCCCCTCTGGGCCTCACCCTGACATCGTGACTCTGGTCCCCATCTGGATGTCACCTACCCCAGGTGAATCTGGTACCCCTCTAGGCCTCAACCAAACCTGGTGACTCTAGTCCTCAACTGGGCCTCACCGAGACCTAGTGAATATGCTCCCCAACTGCGCCTCATCTGGACATGGTGACTCTGGTTCTACGTGGGCATCATCGGGACATTATTACTCTATTCCCCACTGGGAGTGACCTGATCCTGGTAACACAATTCCTGACTTTGTCATTTTCTGTACCAGGTGACTCTGGCTAAACCTGGGCCTCACCTCTAACTGGTGACTCTGATCCTAAGCATGGCCTCACCTGACCTGGTGACTGTGGTTCCCATCGGGACCTCACCTGGACCTCATGTCTCTGGTCCCAACTGCGCCTCACCAGGACCTGGTGTCTCGGTACCCACCTGGGTAGCATCAGGATAAGGTTACACTGTTCAATAACAGTGACAGAACGGGACCTATTAACTCTGGCCTTGACCTGGGCCACACCTGGACAGGGTGATACTGGTTCCCACCTGGGTCTCACCTGGACATGGTGAGTCGGATCCCCACCTGGTCCTCCCCTGTAACTGGTGATTCTCGTTCCCACATGGACATCATGTGGACCTGGTGGCTGCAGTGTTTCTAGCTTCTCATGTACCTCGTGACTCTGGTCCCCACCAGGGCCTCACCAGGACCTGGTGTGTGTGGTTGCCACCTGCATCTCACCTGCACCTGGTGATTCTGGTCTGCACCTGAGACTACCCTGGATCTAGTGACTATGGTCCCCACCTGGGCTTCACCTGGATTTGGGCATTCGATTCCCCATCTGGGGCTCACCTGGCCCTGTTGACCATGGTCCTCAACTGGGCAAAATCGGGACGCGGTGACTGTGTTCCACAACTGGACCTCACCTGGACCACGTGACTCTGGTTCCCCTCTGGGTCTCACCGTGCCCTAGTGACTGTGAAACCCACTTTGGCCTGACTTCGACCTGCTGACCCTGGTTGGAAGCTGCGCCTAACCTCGAACTGTTGACTCTGGTTCTTTCAAGGGCCTCCCATGTAACTGGTGATCCTGGTCTACACCGGGCCTCACCTGGACGTGGTGATTCTTGTCACCTCTGGGGACTCACATGGACCTGCTTACTGTGTTCCACACCTGGACCTCAATAGACCTGTTGACCATGGTCCCAAAGCCGGCCTCACATGGACCTGTTGCCTCTGATCCCCACCGGGGCCTCACGTGTACTTGGTAACTCTGGTCCTCACCTGGGCCTCATCTGGACCTAGTGACTCTGGTCCCCACCTGGGCTTCACCTGGATCTGGTGACTCCGGTCGCCACCTGGACTTCACATGTATCTGGTGACTCTGGTACCCACCTGGACCTCTCCTGGACCTGGTGACTTTGGTCACCATTTGGGCTTCACCTGGACCTGGTGAATCTGGTCCTTAGCAGGTCCACACCTGGATGGTGACTGGTCGCCAACTGGGCCTCACCTGGACTTGGTGAATCCTGTTGCCACCTGCGCCTCACATGGTCCTTGTAACTGTGGTCCCACCTGACCATCACCTGGATCTGGTTGCTCTGGTTCCCATATGGGGCTCCCCTGGACCTGGTTCCTGTGGTCTCCATCTGGCCTCACCTGGATCACAATGACTCTGATCCATATTTGGGCCTCTCCTGGGCCTGTTGACTCTGGTCCTTACCTGGGCATCATTGGGACATGGATACTCTCTTATATACTTGGGCCTCACCTGGACCTGGTGACTGTGGTCCCACCTGGGCCTCACCTGGACGAGGTGACGGGTTCCCACAGGGACCTCACCTGGACCTGTTGACTCAGGTCCTCATATGGGCATCATGGGACCTGGTTTCTCAGTTCGACATCGGGGCCTCACCTGGACCTAGTGACTCTTGTCCCCCTCTGGGCCTCACCCTGACGTGGTGACTCTGGTCCCCATCTGGATATCACCAGAACAGGGTGTCTCTGGTCCCCCTCTGGGACTAACCCAGAGCTGGGGACACTGGTCCTCAACTGGATCTCAACAGTACCTGTTGAATCTATTCCTCACTTAGGTCCCGTCTGAACCTTGTGACTCTTATCCCACCTGGCATCAACGGGACATGGTTACTCTGTTCCCCACCTGGGCCTCACCTAGACATGATAACTTTGCTCCACACTTTTGCCTCAACTGGTCCTGATGACTTGGTCCCCCAACCTAGGCCTCAATCTGGACCCGGTGACTGTGGTCCCCACCTGGATCTCACCTGGACCTGGTGATTATCGTTCCCACATGAACCACACCTGGACCTGGTGACTGTGTTGTTCTTGTAGACTCACATTTACCTGGTGACTCCGGTCCCCACTAGGGCCTCACCTGGATCTGGGGACTCTGGCCTGCAGGTTGGCCTCACCTGGACCTGGTGAGTGGGGTTGCCACCTGGGCCTCACCCATACCTGGTGACTCAGGTCCTCACGTGGGCCTCACTTGGACCTGGTGAATCTGGTCCTTACCTGGTCCTCTGCCAGACCCGGGGACTCTGGTCACCACCTCGACCTCACCTGGACCTGGTGAATCTGGTGCCCATCTGGGCCTCAGCCAGTCATGGTGACTTTGATCACCACCTGGACCTGATTGCTGTGGACACTTTCTTGGCCTCACCTGGAACTGGTGACTCTAATCTATCTGCGCATCACGCAGATCTGGTGACTCTGGTCCTCACCTGGGCATCATTGGTACCTGGTGACTCTGTTCCACAGCTGAGCCTCACCTGGACATAATGACTCTGGAACCTCTCTGGGCCTCACCCTGACCTGGTGACTCTCGTCCCCATCTGGATGTCACCTGGACCAGGGGATTCTGGTACCCCTCTAGGCCTCTACCAGATCTGGTGACTCTGGTCCTCAACTCGGCCTCACCTGGACCTAGTGAGTATGCTCCATCTGGGCCTCATTTGGACCTGGTGACTCTGGTCCCTACCTGGGCATCATCGGGACATGGTTCCACACATGGCCTGCAGGTTGGCATCACCTGGAACTCGTAACTCTAGTCCCTACCTGGGCATCAAGGGGACATGGTTCCTCTGCATGGCCTGCAGGTTGGCATCACCTGGACCTGGTGAGTGGGGTTGTCACCTGTGCCTCACCCATACCTGGTGACACAGGTCCCCACGTGGGCCTCACTTGGACCTGGGGAATCTGGTCCTTACCTTGTTCTCACCCGGAACTCGTAACTCTGGTAACCACCTGGGAATCACCTGGGCCTGGTGTTTCTGGTCCCCATCTGGGAGTCATCCAGTCCTGGTGACATTGTTCCCCACCTTGACCTGATTCCTGTGGACTCTTTCTTGGCCTCACCTGGAACTGGTGACTCTGATCCTAACTAGGCCCCACCCAGATCTGGTGACTCTGGTCCTCACCTGTGGACCATTATGACCTGGATACTCTGCTCCACACGTGAGCCTCACCTGGATTTGATGACTCTGGATCCCCTATGGGCCTCAGACTGACCTGGTGACTCTGGTCCCCATCTGGATGTCACCTAGACCAGGTGAATCTGGTACCCCTCTAGCCCTCAACTAGACCTGGTGACTCTGGTCCTCAAATTGGCCTAACCGGGACCTAGTGAATATGCTCCCCACCTGCACCTCATCTGGACCTGGTAACTCTGGTTCTACCTGGGCATCATCGGGACATGGTTACTCTATTCCACACAGGGATACCTGATCCTGGTAACTCTGGTCCTGACTTTGGCCTCTTCTGTACCAGGTGACTCTGGCTCCACTGTGGCCTCAACTGTAACTGGTGACTCTGATCCTAAGTATGGCCTCACCAGACCTGGTGACTGTGGTTCCCATCGGGACCTCACCTGGACCTCGTGTCTCTGGTCCCACCTGGGCCACACCAGGACATGGTATCTCCTGTACCCACCTGGGTAGCATCATGATATGGTTACACTGTTCACTAATAGTGACCCAGCCAGACCTATTAACTCCGGTCTTCACCTGGGACACACCTGGACATGGTGACACTGGTTCCAACCTGGGTCTCACCTGGACATGGTGAGTCGGATTCCCACCTGGTCCTCACCTGTAACTGGTGATTCGCATTCCAGCATGGATATCATGTTCACCTGGTGGCTGCAGTGTTTCTAGTTTCTCATGTACCTCGTGATTCTGGTCCCCACCAGGGCCTCACCGGGACCTGGTGAGTGTGGTAGCCACCTGCACCTCACCTGTACCTGGTGATTCTGGTCTGCACCTGAGACTACCCTGGATCTGGTGACAGTGGTCCCCACCTTGGCTTCACCTGTATTTGGGGACTCCGATCCCCATCTGTGTCTCACCTTGCCCTGTTGACCATGGTCCTCAACTGGGTAAAATTGGGACCTGGTGACGGTGTTCCACAACTGGACCTCACCTGGACCATGTGACTCTGGTCCCCCTATGGGTCTCACCGTGCCCTAGCGACTGTGAAACCTCTTTGGCCTGACTTGGATCTAATGACCCTGGTGGAAACCTGCGCCTGACCTCGAACTGTTCACTCTGGTTCTTTCAATGGCCTCCCCTGGACCTGGTGAACCTGGTCCCCAACTGGGCCTCACCTGGACGTGGTGACACTTGTCACAACCAGAGACTCACCTGGACCTGTTTACGGTGTTCCACACCTGGGCCTCAAGTAGACCTGTTGACCATAGTCCCCAAGCTGGCCTCACATGGACCTGTTGCCTCTGATCCCCACCGGGGCCTCACGTGTACCTGGTAACTCTGGTCCTCACCTGGGTCTCATCTGGACCTAGTGAGTCTGGTCCCCACCTGGGGTTCACCTGTATCGGGTGACTCTGGTCCTCAGTATGGCCTCACCTGGACCTGGTGTCTCTCATCCCCACTTTGACCTAACTCAGAACTACTGAATCTTGCCCCACCTACGCCGCACAAAGACCTGGTGACTCTTGTCCCCAGCTATGCCTCAATTCGACCTGATGAATCTCGCCCTCACGTGGGCCTCACATGGACCTGGGACTCAGCTGGATAGAGTGGCTCTGGTTCCCACAAGGGGCTCACCTGATACTGGTGACTGTGGTCTTATCCTATGCCTCACTAGGACCTAGTGATTCTGTTCGCCATGTGGGTCTGCATGACCCTAGTGACTCTGGGCTCACCCAGGCATCATTGGGACCTGGATACTCTATTCCACTCCTCGGCCTCATTTTGACGAGGGACCTCTGGTCAAATTCTGGGCCTCAAACTAAACTGGTTACTCTGGTTCCCCCTCTGGGCCTCACCCTTAGGTGGTGACTCTGGTCACCCATTGGTCTTCACATGGACCTGGTGAATCTGGTCCTTCGCTGGTCCGCACCTGGATGTGGTGACTGGTCGCCACCTGGGCCTCACCTGGACATGGTGAATCCTGTTGCCACCTGTGCCTCACCTGGACCTTGTGACTGTGGTCCCACCTGGACCTCACCTGGATCGGGTGGCTCTGGTTCCCATATGGGGCTCTCCTGAACGTGGTCCATGTTGTCTCCATCTGGCCTCACCTGGAACACAATGACTCTGATAGATATTTGGGCCTCTCCTGAACCTGATGACGCTGGTCCTTACCTGGGCATCACTGGGACCTGGATACTCTCTTATACACCTGGGCCTCACCTGGACCTGGTGACTGTGGTCCCACGTGGGCCTCACCTTGACAAGGTGACTGGTTCCCACAGGGACCTCACCTGGAACTGGTGACTCAGGTCCTCATTTGGGCATTATGGGACCTTTTTTCTCAGTTCCACAACGGGGCCTCACATGAAACTAGTGATTCTCGTCCCCCTCTGGGCCTCACCCTGACGTGGTGATTCTTGTCCCCACCTGGATATCACCAGAACCGGGTGACTCTGGTCCCCCTCTGGGACTCACTCAGAGCTGGGGACACTGGTACTCAACTGGACGTCAACAGGACCTGGTGAATCTAGTCCTCATTTAGGCCTCTTCTGTACCTTCTGACTCTTTTCCCACTTGGCATCAATGGGATATGGTTACTCTGTTCCCCACATGGACATCAACTGGACATGATACCTTTGCTCCACACTTTGGCCTCAAATGATCCTGATGACTCTGGTCCCCCCACCGAGGCCTCAATCTGGACCTGGTGACTATGGTCCCCACCTGGGTCTCACCTGGACCTGGTGACTCTCGTTCCCACATGAACCACACCTGGACCTGGTGAATGTGGTTTTCTTGTACACTCACATTTACCTGGTGACTCCAGTCCCCACTAGGGACTCACCTGGATCTGGTGACTCTGGCCTGCAGGTTGGCCTCACCTGGACTGGAGAGTGGGGTTGCCACCTGCGCCTCACCCATACCTGGTGACTCAGTTCCACACGTGGGCCTCTTGGACCTGCTGAATCTGGTCCTTACCTGGTCCTCTCCCAGACCCGGGACTCTGGTCACCACCTCGCCTCACCTGGACCTGGTGAATCTGGTCCCCATCTGGGCCTCACCCAGTCCTGGTGACTTTGTTCCCCACCTGGACCTGATTGCTGTGGACTCCTTCTTGGCCTCACCTGGAACTGGTGACTCTGATCCTGTCTGCGCGTCACCCAGACCTGGTGACTCTGGTCCTCACCTGTGGACAATTATGACCTGGATACTCTGTTCCACATGTGTGCCTCACGTGGACATGATAACTCTGGATCCCCTCTGGGCCTCAGCCTGACATGGTGACTCTGTCCCCATCTGGATGTCACCTAGACCAGGTGAATCTGGTACCCCTCTAGGCCTCTACTTGACCTGGTGACTCTGGTCCTCAACTGGGCCTCACCGGGACCTAGTGACCATGCTCCCCACATGCGCCTCTTCTGGACCTGGTGACTCTGGTTCTACCTTGGCATCATCGGGACATAGTTACTCTATTCCCCACTGGGACTGACCTGATCCTGGTCACTCTGATCCTGACTTTGGCCTCTTCTATACCAGGTGACTGTCGCTCCACATGGGCCTCACCTGTAACTTGTGACTCTGATCCTAAGAATGGCCTCACCTGACCTGGTGACTGTGGTTCCCATCGGGACCTCACCTGGACCTCATGTCTCTGGTTCCACCTGGGCCTCACCAGGACCTGGTGTCTCAGGTACCATCCTTGGTAGCATCAGGATATGGTTACACTGTTCACTAACAGTGACCCAGCCTGACCTATTAACTCTGGTCTTCACCAGGGCCACACCTGGACATGGTGACACTGGTTCCCACCTGGGTCTCACCTGGACATGGTGAGTCAGATCCCCACCTGGCCCTCACCTGTAACTGGTGATTTGCGTTCCCATATGGACATCATGTGGACCTGGTTGCTGCAGAGTTTCTAGTTTCTCATGTACCTCGTGACTCTGTCTCCTCCAGGGCCTCACCGGGACCTGGTGAGTGTGGTTGACACCTGCACCTCACCTGGACTTCGTGATTCTGCTCTGCACCTGAGACTACCCTGGATCTGGTGACTGTGGTCCCCACATGGGCTTCACCTGGATTTGGGGACTCCGGTCCCCTTCTGGGCCTCACCTGGCCCTGTTGACCACGGTCCTCAACTGGGCAAAATGGGGACCCGGTGGGTGTGTTCCACAACTGGACCTCACCTGGACCATGTGACTCTGGTTCCCCTCTGGGTCTCACCATGCACTAATGACTGTGAACCCCACTTTGGCTTTACTGGGACCTGCTGACCCTGGTTGCCACCTACGTCTGACCTCGAACTGTTGACTCTGGTTCTTTCAAGGGCCTCCCCTGTACCTGGTGATCCTGGTCCCCAACTGGGCCTCACCTGGACGTAGTGACTCTTATCACCACCGGGGACTCACCTGGACCTGCTTACTGTGTTCCACTCCTGGGCCTCAAGTAGACCTGTTCACCATGGTCCCAAAGCCGGACTCACATGGACCTGTTGCCTCTGATCTCCACCAGGGCCTCACGTGTACCTGGTAACTCTGGTCCTCACCTGGGCCTCATCTGGACCTAGTGACTCTGGTCCCCACCTGGGCTTCACCTGGATCTGGTGACTCTGGTCCCCACCTGGAATTCACCTGGATCTGGTGACCCTGGTCCCCACATGGACCTCACCTGGATCTGGTGACTCTGGTCCTCAGTATGGCCTCACCTGGACCTGGTGTCTCTCATCCCCACTTTGACCTAACTCAGAACTACTGAATCTTGCCCCATCTAGGCCGCACCCAGACCTGATGACTCTTGTCCCCAGCTATGCCTCAATTCGACCTGATGAATCTGGTCCTCACGGGGGCCTCACATGGACCTGGGACTCAGCTGGATAGAGTGGCTCTGGTTCCCACAAGGGGCTCACCTGATACTGCTGACTGTGGTCTTATTCTATGCCTCACCAAGACCTAGTGATTCTGTTCCCCATCTGGGACTCCATGGCCATAGTGACTCTGGTCCTCACCCAGGCATCATTGGGACCTGGATACTCTATTCCACACTGGGCCTCACTTTGACCAGGGACCTCTGGTCCCATTCTGGGCCTCAAACTAAACTGGTTACTCTGCTTCCCCCTCTGGGACTCACCCTTACCTGGTTACTCGGGTTACCCCTTGCGCTTCACTTGCGCCTGGTGAATCTGGTCCTTAGCTGGTCAGCACCTGGATGTGGTGACTGGTCGCCACCTGGGCTTCACCTGGACTTGGTAAATCCTGTTGCCACCTGCGCCTCACCTGGACCTTGTGACTGTGGTCCCACCTGGACCTCACCGGGATCTGGTGTCTCTGGTTCCCATATGGGGCTCTCCTGGACCTGGTTCCTGTGGTCTCCATCTGACCTAACCTGGAACACAATGACTCTGATCCATATTTGGGCCTCTCCTGGACCTGTTGACTCTGGTCCTTACCTGGGCATCATTGGGACTTGAATACTCTCTTATATGTCTTGGCCCCACCTGGCCCTGGTGACTGTGGTCCCACATGGGCCTCACCTGGACAGGTGACTGGTTCCCACAGGGACCTCTCCTGGACCTGGTGACTCAGGTCCTCATATGGGCATCATGGGACCTGGTTTCTCAGTTCCACATCGGGGACTCACCTGGACCTAGTGATTCACGTCCCCCTCTGGGCCTCAACCTGATGGTGACTCTGGTCCCCACCTGGATATCACCAGAACCGGGGGACTCTGGTCCCCCTCTGGGACACACCCGGAGCTGGGGACACTGGTCCTCAGCTAGGCCTCAACAGGACCTGGTGAATCTCCTCCTCACTTAGGCCTCGTCTGGACCTTGTGACTCTTTTCCCACCTGGCAGCAATGGGACATGGTTACTCTGTTCCGCACCTGGGCCTCACATGGACATGATAACTTATCTCCGCACTTTGGCCTCAACTGGTCCTGATGACCCTGGTCCCGCAACCGAGGCCTCAATTTGGACCTGGAGGCTGTCGTCCCCACCTGGGTCTCACCTGGACCTGGAGACTCTCGTTCCCACAGGAACCACACCTGGACCTGGTGACTGTGGTGTACTTGTAGACTCACATTTACCTGGTGACTCCGGTCCCCACTAGGGCCTCACCTGGATCTGGTGACTCTGGCCTGCAGGTTGGCCTCACTTGGACCTGGTGAGTGGGG
Source organism: Canis lupus baileyi (assembly GCF_048164855.1). Classification (NCBI taxonomy): domain Eukaryota; kingdom Metazoa; phylum Chordata; class Mammalia; order Carnivora; family Canidae; genus Canis; species Canis lupus. Next base: position 26,946,085 of record NC_132875.1, read on the forward strand.
TTGCCACCTGGGCCTCACCCAAACCTGGTGACTCAGGTCCCCACGTGGGCCTCTTTGACCTATTAATCTGGTCCTTACCTGGTCCTCTCCCAGACCCGGGGACTCTGCTCACTACCTGGGCCTCACCTGGGCTGGTGAATCTGGTCCCCATCTGGGCCTCACCCATTCCTGGTGACTTTGTTCGCCACCTGGACCTGATTTTTGTGGACTCCTTCTTGGCCTCACCTGGAACTGGTGACTCTGATCGTATCTGCACGTCACCCAGATCTGGTGACTCTCGTCCTCACCTGGGCATCATTGGTACCTGGTCACTCTGTTCCACACCTGAGCCTCACCTGGACATGATGACTCTGGAACCTCTCTGGGCCTCACCCTGACCTGGTGACTCTGGTCCCCATCTGGATGTCACCTGGTCCAGGTGATTCTGGTACTCCTCTAGGACTCAATCAGAAATGGTGACTGTGATCCTCAACTGGGCCTCACCTGCACCTAGTGAATATGCTCCATCTGGGCCTCATTTGGACCTGGTGACTCTGATCCCTACCTGGCCATCATCGGGACATGTTCACTGCATGGCTTGCAGGTTGGCCTCACCTGGACCTGAGAACTCTAGTCCCTACCTCGGCATCATCTGGACATGGTTCCTCTGCATGGCTTGCAAGTTGGCCTCACCTGTACGTGGTGAGGGGGGTTGTCATATGGGCCTCACAAATGCCTGGTGACACAGGTCCCCACTTGGGCCTCACTTGGACCTGGTGACTCTGGTCCTTACCTGGTCCTCACCCGGAACTCGTAACTCTGTTCACCACCTGGGAATACCCTGGACCTGGTGACTCTGGTCCCCATCTGGATGTCACCTGGACTAGGTGTTTCTGGTACCTCTCTAGGCCTCAACCAGATCTGGTGACTCTGGTCCTCAACTGGGCCTCACTGGGACCTAGTGAACATGCTCCCCACCTGCGCCTCATCTGGACCTGGTGACTCTGGTTCTACCTGGGCATCATCGGGACCTGGTTACTCTATTCCCCACTGGGACTGACCTGATCCTTGTAACACTGGTCCTGACTTTGGCCTCTTCTGTACTTAGTGACTCTGGCTCCACCTGGGCCTCAGCTGTAACTGGTGACTCTGATCGTAAGCATGTCCTCATCTGACCTGGTGACTGTGGTTCCCGTCGGGACCTCACCTGGACCTCATGTCTCTGGTCCCACCTGGGCCTCACCAGGACCTGGTGTCTCAGGTACCATCCTTGGTAGCATCAGGATATGGTTACACTGTTCACTAACAGTGACCCAGCCGGACCTATTAACTCTGGTCTTCACCTGGGCCACACCTGGACATGGTGACACTCGTTCCCACCTGGGTCTCACCTGGACATGGTGAGTCGTATCCCCACCTGGTCCTCACCTGTAACTGGTGATTCTCGTTCCCACATAGACATCATGTGGACCTGGTGGCTGCAGTGTTTCTAGCTTCTCATGTACCTCGTGACTCTGGTCCCCACCAGGGCCTCACGGGGACCTGGTGAGTGTGGTTGCCACCTGCACCTCACCTGGACCTGTTGATTCTGGTCTGCACCTGAGACTACCTTGGATCTGGTGACTGTGGTCCCGACCTGGACATTACCTGGATTTAGGGACTCCGGTCCCCATCTGGGCCTCACCTGGCCCTGTTGATCAAGGTCTCATCTGGGCAAAATTGGGCCCCGGTGACTGTGTTCCACAACTGGACCTCACCTGGACCATGTGACTCTGGTTCCCCTCTGGGTCTCACCGTGCCCTAATTACTGTGAACCCCACTTTGGCCTGACTTGGACCTGCTGACCCTGGTTGCCACCTGCGCCTGACCTCGAACTGTTGACTCTGGTTCTTTCAAGGGCCTCCCCTGGTCATGGTGATCCTGGTCCCCAGCTGGGACTTACCTGGACATGGTGACCCTTGTCACCACCGGGGACTCACTTGGACCTGCTTACTGTGTTCCACACCTGGGCCACAAGTATACCTGATCACCATGGTCCCCAAGACAGAATCACATGGACCTTTTGCCTCTGATCCCCACCGGGGCCTCACGTGTACCTGGTAACTCTGGTCCTCACATGGGTCTCATCTGGACCTAGTGACTCTTGTCCCCACCTGGGCTTCACCTGCATCTGGTCACTCTGGTCCCCACCTGGAATTCACCTGGATCTGGTGACTCTGGTCCCCACCTGGACCTCACCTGGATCTGGTGACTCTCGTCCCCACTTTGGCCTCACCTGGACCTAAGGTCTCTCATCCCCACTTTGACCTAACTCAGAACTGCTGAATCTTGCCCCATCTAGGCCGCACCCAGACCTGATGACTCTTGTCCCCAGCTATGCCTCAATTCGACCTGATGAATCTGGTCCTAACGTGGGCCTCACATGGACCTGGGACTCAGCTGCATAGAGTGGCTCTGGTTCCCACAAGTGCCTCCCCTGATACTGGTGACTGTGGTCTTATTCTATGCCTCACCAGGACCTAGTGATTTTGTTCCCCATCTGGGCCTGCATGGCCTTAGTGACTCTGGTCCTCACCCAGCCATCATTCGGACCTGGATACTCTATTCCACACCTGGGCCTCACTTTGACCCGGGATCTCTCGTCCCATTATGGGCCTCAAACTAAACTGGTTACTCTGGTTGCCCCTCTGGGCCTCACCCTTACCTGGTGACTCTAGTCACCCCGTGGGCTTCACTTGGGGGTGGTGAATCTGGACCTTAGCTGGTTTTCACCTGGATCTGGTGACTGGTCGCCACCTGGGCCTCACCTGGACTTGGTAAATCCTGTTGCCACCTGCACCTTACCTGGACCTTGTGACTGTGGTCCCACCTGAACCTCTCCTGGATCTGGTGGCTCCGGTTCCCATATGGGGCTCTCCTGGACCTGGTTCCTGTGGTCTCCATCTGGACTCACCTGGAACACAATGACTCTGATCCATATTTGGGCCTCTCCTGAACCTGTTGACTCTGGTCCTTACCTGGGCATCATTGGGACCTGGATACTCTCTTATATACCTGGGCCTCACCTAGACCTGGTGACTGTGGTCCCACCTGGGCCTCACCTGGACGGGGTGACTGGTTCCCGCAGGGAACTCACCTAGACCTTGTGACTCAGGTCCTCATATGGGCATCATGGGACCTGGTTTCTCATTTCCACATCGGGACCTCATCTGGACCTAGTGACTCTCGTCCCCCTCTGGGCCTCACCATGACGTGGTGACTCTTGTCCCCACCTGGATATCACCAGAACCGGGTGACTCTGGTCCCCCTCTGGGACTCACCCGGAGCTGGGGACACTGGGCCTCAACTGGGCCTCAACAGGACCTGGTGAATCTACTCCTCACTTAGGCCTCATCTGGACCTTGTGACTCTTTTCCCACCTGGCATCAATAGGACACGGTTACTCTGTTCCCCACCTGGGCCTAACCTGGACACGATAACTTTGCTCCACACTTTGGCCTCAAATGGTCCTGATGACTCTCGTCCCCCCACCTAGGCCACAATCTGGACCTGGTGACTGTGGTCCCCACCAGGTTCTCACCTGGACCTGGTGACACTCGTTCCCACAGGAATCACACCTGGACCTGGTGACTGTGGTGTTCTTGTAGACTCACATTTACCTGGAGACTCTGGTCCCCACCTGGATCTGGTGACTCTTGCCTGCAGGTTGTCCTCACCTGGACCTGGTAACTCTAGTCCCTAGATGGGCATCTTCGGGACGTGGTTCCACTGCAAGGCCTGCAGGATGGCCTCACCTGGACCTGGTGAGTGGGGTTACCACTTGGGCCTCACCCATATTAGGTGACACAGGTCCCCACGTGGGTCTAACTTGGATCTGGTGTATCTGGTAATTCTGGTCACCTTCTGAGAATCACCTGGACTTGGTGAATCTGGTAAATCTGGTCACCACCTGGGAATCACGTGGACCTGGTGAATCTGGTCCCCATCTGGGCTTCACCCAGTCCTGATGACTTTGTTCCCCACCTGGACCTGATTGCTGTGGACTCCTTCTTGACCTCACCTGGAACTGGTGACTCTGATCCTAACTGGGCCTCACCCAGATCTGGTGACTCTGGTCCTCACCTATGGACAATTATGACCTGGATACTCTCTTCCACACCGGAGTCACACCTGCACATGATGACTCTGGAACCTCTCTAGGCCTCACCCTGACCTGGTGACTCTGGTCCCCATCTGGATTTCACCTGGTCCAGGTGATTCTGGTACCCCTCTAGGGTCAACCAGATCTGGTGACTCTGGTCCTCACATAGGCCTCAGCTGGACCAAGTGAATATAATCCATCTGGGCCTCATTTGGACCTGGAACTCTGGTCCCTACCTGGGCATCATCAGAACATGGTTACTCTGCATTGCCTGCAGGTTGGCCTCACCTGGACCTGGTGAGTGTGGTTGCCACCTGGGTCTCACCCATACCTGGTGACACGGGTCCCCACGTGGGCCACACTTCGACCTGGTGAATCTGGTCCTTACCTGGTCCTCACCCGGAACTGGTAACTCCGGTCATCATCTGGGAATCTCCTGGACCTTGTGAATCTGGTACCCGTCTGGGCCTCTCCCAGTCCTGGCGACTTTGTTCCCCACCTGGACCTGATGATTGCTGTGGACTCCTTCTTGGCCTCACCTGGAACTAGTTACTCTGATCCTAAGTGGGCCTCACATAAATCTGCTGAATCTGGTCTTAACCTGTGGACCATTATGACCTGGATACTCTGTTCCACATCTGAGCCTCACCTGGACATGATGACTCTGGAACCACTCTGGGCCTCACCCTGACCTTGTGACTCTGGTCCCCATTAGGATGTCACCTGGACCAGGTGATTCTGGTACCCCTCTAGACCTCAACCAGATCTGGTGACTCTGGTCCTCAACTGGGACTCACCTGGACTTAGAGAATATGCTCCATCTTGGCCTCATTTGGACCTGGTGTCTCGGGTCCCTACCTGGGCAACATCGGGACATGATTCCACTACATGGCCTGCAGGTTGGCCTCACCTGGAACTGGTGAGTGGGATTGCCACCTGGGGCTCACCCATACCTGGTGACTCAGGTCCCCACGTCGTCCTCTTGGACCTGGTGATTCTGGTCCTTACCTGGTCCTCTCCCAACCTGGGGTCTCTGGTCATCACCTGGGCCTCACCTGGACAAGGTGAATCTTGTCCCCATCTGGGCCTCACCCAGTCCTGTTTACTTTGTTCCGCACCTGGACCTGATTGCTGTGGACTCTTTCTTTGCCTCACCTGGAACTGGTGACTCTGGAACCTCACTGGGCCTCACCCTGACCTGGTGACTCTGGTCCCCATCTGGATGTCACCTGGACCAGGGGATTCTGGTACCCCTCTAGTCCTCAACCAGATCTGGTGACTCTGGTCCTCAAATGGGCCTCACTTGGACCTAGTGAATATACTCGATCTGGGCCTCATATGGAGCTGGTGACTCTGGTCCCTACCTGGGCTTCATCGGGACACGGTTCCTCTGCATGGCCTGCAGGTTGGCCTCACCTGGACCTGGTAACTCTGATCCCTACCTGGGCTTCATCGGGACACGGTTCCTCTGCATGGCCTGCAGGTTGGCCTCACCTGGACCTGGTGAGTGGGGTTGCCACCAGGGCCTCACCCATACCTGGTGACACAGGTCCCCCCGTGGGCCTCACTTGGACCTGGTGAATCTGGTACCTACCTGGTCCTCACCCAGAACTGGTAACTCTGGTCACCACCTGGGAATCACCTGGACCGGGTGAATCTGGTCCCCATCTGGGCTTTCATGGCCCTAGTGAATCTGGTCCTCACCCAGGCATCATTGCGACCTGGATACTCTATTCCACACCTGGGCCTCACTTTGTCCAGGGACCTCTGGTCCCATTCTGGGCCTCAAACTAAACTGGTTACTCTGGTTCCCCCTCGGGACCTCACCCTTACCTGTTGACTCTCGTCACCCCTTGGGCTTCACTTGGGCCTGGTGAATCTGGTTCCTAGCTGGTCCGCACCTGGATCTGGTGACAGGTCACCACGTGGGCCTCACCTGGACTTGGTGAATCATGTTGCCACCTGCGCCTCACCTGGACCTTGTGACTGTGGTCCCTCCTGGACCTCACCTGGATCTGGTAGATCTGGTTCCCATATGGGGCTCTCCTGGACCTGGTTCCTGTGGTCTCCATCTGGTCTCACCTGGAACACAATGACTCTGATCCATATTTGGACCTCTCCTGGACTTGTTGACTCTGATCCTTACCTGTGCATCATTGGGACCTGGATACTATCTTATATACCTGGACCTCACCAGGACCTGTTGACTGTGGTCCCACCTGGGCCTCACCTGGACGGGGTGACTGGTTCCCACAGGGACATCACCTGGACCTGGTGACTCAGGTCCTCATATGGGCATCTTGGGACCTGGTTTCACAGTTCCACATCGGGGCCTCACCTGGACCTAGTGATTCTCGTCCCCACTGGGCCTCACCCTGACTTGTGACACTGGTCCCTACCTGGATATCACCAGAACCGGGTGACACACCCGGAGCTGGGGACACTGGTCCTCAGCTGGGCCTCAACAGGACCTGGTGAATCTACTCCAAACTTAGGCTTCGTCTGGACCTTGTGACTCTTTTCCCACATGGCATCAATGGGACATGGTTACTCTGTTCCCCACCTGGTCCTCACCTTGACATAACTTTGCTGCACACTTTGGCCTCAACTGGTCCTGATGACTCTCGTCCCCCAACCTAGGCCTCAATCTGGACCTGGTGACTTGTCGTCCCCAACTGATTCTCAGCTGGATCTGGTGACTCCTGTTCCCACATGAACCACACCTGGACCTGGTGACTGTGGTGTTCTTGTAGACTCACATTTACCTTGTGACTCCCGTCCCCACCGGGCCTCACCTGGATCTGGTGACTCTGGCCTGCAGGCTGGCCTCACCTGGACCTGGTGATTGGGGTTGCCACCTGGGCCTCACCCATACCTGGTGACTCAGGTCCCCACGTGGGCCTCTTGGACCTGGTGATTCTGGTCCTTACCTGGTCCTCTCCCAGAACCGGGGACTCTGGTCACCACCTGGGCCTCACCTGGACCTGGTGAATCTGGTCCCCACCTGGCCTCACCCAGTCCTGGTGACTTTGTTCCCCACCTGGACCTGATTGCTGTGGACTCTTTCTTGGCCTCACCTGGACCTGGTGACTCTGATCCTATCTGCGCGTCACCCAGATCTGGTGACTCTGGTCCTCACCTGGCATCATTGGTACCTGGTGACTCTGTTCCACAGCTGAGCCTCAGCTGGACATGATGACTCTCGAACCTCTCTGTGCCTCACCCTGACATGGTGACTCTGGTCCCCATCTGTATGTCACCTGGACCAGGGGATTCTGGTACCCCTCTAGGCCTCAACCAGATCTGGTGACTCTGGTCCTCAACTGGGCCTCACCTGGACCTAGTGAATATGCTCCATCTGGGCCTCATTTGGAGCTCGTGCCTCTGGTACCTACGTGGGCACCATCGGGACATGGTTCCACTGCATGGCCTGCAGGTTGGCCTCACCTGGACCTGGTAACTCTGGTCCCTACCTGGACATCATCGGGACACGGTTCCTCTGCATGGCCAGCATGTTGGCCTCAGCCGGACCTGGTGAGTGGGGTTGCCACCTGGGGCTCACAAATACCTGGTGACACAGGTCCCCACGTGGGCCTCACTTGGACCTGGTGATTCTGGTCTCCATCTGGGCCTCACCCAGTCCTGTTGACTTTCTTCCCCACCTGGACCTGATTGCTGTGGACTCCTTCTTGGCCTCAACTGGAACTGTTGACTCTGATCCTAACTGGGCCTCACCCAGATCTGGTGACTCTGCTACTCACCTGTGGACCATTATGACCTGGATACTTTGTTCCACACCTGAGCCTCACCTGGTCATGCTGACTCTGGATCCCCTCTGGGCCTCACCCTGACATGGTGACTCTGGTCCCCGTCTGGATGTCACCTAGACCAGGTGAATCTGGAAACACTCTAGGCCTCAACTTGTCCTGGTGACTCTGGGCCTCAACTGGGCCTCACCGGGACCTAGTGAACATGCTCCCCACCTGCGCCTCATCTGGACCTGGTGACTCTGGTTCTACCTGGGCGTCACCGGGACATGGTTACTCTATTCCCCACTGGGACAGACCTGATCCTGGTAACTCTGGTCCTGACGTTGGCATCTTCTGTACCAGGTGACTCTGGCTCAAATCTGGGTCTCACCAGTAACTGGTGACTCTGATCCAAAGCATGGCCTCACCTGACCTGGTGACTGTGGTTCTCATCGGACCTCACCTGGACCTCATGTCTCTGGTCCCACCTGGGCCTCACCAGGACCTGGTGTCTCTGGTACCCACCTGGGTAGCATCAGGATATGGTTACACTGTTCACTATCAGTGACCCAGCCGGACCTATTAACTCTGGTCTTCACCTGGGCCACAACTGGACATGGTGACACTGGTTCCCACATGGGTCTCACCTGGACATTGTGAGTCGGATCCCCACCTGGTCCTCACCTGTAACTGGTGATTCTCGTTCCCATATGTATATCATGTGGACCTGGTGGCTGCAGTGTTTCTAGATTCTCATGTACCTCGTGACTCTAGTCCCCACCAGGGCCTCACCGGGACCTGGTGAGTTTGGTTGCCACCTGCACCTTACCTGGACCTGATGATTCTGGTCTGCACGTGAGACTACCCTGGATATGGTGATGTGGTCCCCACCTCGGCTTCACTGCTTTGGGGACTCCGGTACCCATCTGGGTCACCTGGCCCTGTTGACCATGGTCCTCAACCTGGCAAAACTGCGACCCGGTGACTCTGTTCCACAACTGGAACTCAACTGGACCAGGTGACTCTGGTCCCACTCAGTGTATCACCGTGCCGTAGTGACTGTGAACCCCACTTTGTCCTGACTTGAACCTTCTGACCCTGGTTGCCACCTGTGTCTGATTTCGAACTGTTGACTGTGGTTCTTTCAAGTGCCTCCCCTGTACATGTTGATCCTGGTGCCCACCTGGGACTCACCTGGACGTGGTGACTCTTGCCACCACCGGGGCCTCACCTGGACCTGCTTACTGTGTTCCACACCTGGGCCTCAAGTAGTCCTGTTGACCATGATCCCCAAGCCGACCTCACATGGACCTGTTGTCTCTGATCCCTAGCTGGGCCTCACGTGTAACTGGTAACTCTGGTCCCCACCTGTGTCTCATCTGGACCTAGTGACTCTGGTCCCCACCTGGACCTCACCTGGATCTGGTGACTCTGGTCCTCAGTTTGGCCTCACCTGGACCTGGTGTCTCTCGGCCCCACTTTGACCTATTTCAGAACTGCTGAATCTTGCCCCACCTACGCCGCACCCAGACCTGGTGAATCTTGTCCCCAGCTATGCCTCAATTCGACCTGATGAATCTGCTCCTCACGTGGGCCTCACATGGACCTGGGACTCAGCTGGTTGAGTGGCTCTGGTTCCCACAAGGGGCTCACCTGATACTACTGAGTGTGGTCTTATTCTATGCCTCACCAGGACCTAGTGATTCTGTTCCCCATCTGGGCCTGCATGGCCCTAGTGACTCTAGTCCTCACCCAGGAACCATTGGGACCTGGATACTCTATTCCACACCTGGGCCTCACTTTGAACAGGGACCTTTGGCGCATTCTGGCCCGGAAACTAAACTGTTTACTCTGGTTCCCCCTCTGGGCCCTACCCTTACCTGGTGACTCTGGTCACCCCTTGGGCTTCACATGGGCCTGGTGAATCTGGTACTTAGCTGGTCCTCACCTGGATCTGGTGACTGGTCGCCACCTGGGCCTCACCTGGACTAGGTGAACCCTGGTGCCAACAGCGCCTCACCTGGACCTTGTAACTGTGGTCCCACGTGGACCTCACCTCGATCTGGTGTCTCTGGTTCCCATATGGGGCTCTCCTGGACCTGGTTCCTGTGGTCTCCATCTGGCCTCACCTGGAACACAATGACTCTGATCCATATTTGGGCCTCTCATGGACCTGTTGACTCTCGTCCTTACCTGGGCATTCATTGGGACCTGGATACGCTCTTATATACCTGGGCCTCACCTGGACCTGATGACTGTGGTCCCACCTGGGCCTCACCTGGATGAGGTCACTGGTTCCCTCAGGGACCTCCCCTGGGCCTGGTGACTCAGGTCCTCAAATGGGCATCATGGGACCTGGTTTCTCAGTTCCACATCGGGGCTTCACCTGGACCTAGTGATTCTCATCCCCGTCTGGGCCTCACCCTGACGTGGTGACTCTGGTCCCCACCTGGATATCACCAGAACCGGGTGACTCTGTTCCCCCTCTGGGACTCACCCGGAGCTGGTGACACTGGTCCTCAAATGGGCCTCAAAAGGACCTGGTGAATCTACTCCTCACTTAGGCCTCATCTGGACCTTGTGACTCTTTTTTCACCTGGCATCAATGGGACATGGTTACTCTGTTCCCCAACTGGGGCTCACTTGGACATGATAAATTTGCTGCACACTTTGGCCTCAAATGGTCCTGATGACTCTGGTCCCCCCACGTAAGCCACAAACTGCACCTGGTGACTGTGGTCCCCACCTGGGTCTCACCTGGACCTGGTGACTCTGGCCTGCAGGTTGGCGTCACCTGGACCTGGTAAGTGGTGTTGCCACCTGGGCCTAACCCATAACTGGTGACTAATTCCCCACGTGGTTCTCTTGAACCTGGTGAACCTGGTCCATACCTGGTCCTCTCCCAGACCCAGGGACTCTGCTCAACACCTGGGCCTCACTTGGACCTGGTGAATCTGGTCCACATCTGGGCCTCACCCAGTCCTGGTGACTTTGTTCCCCACCTGGACCTGATTTTTGTGGACTCTTTCTTGGCCTCACCTGGATTTGTGACTCTGATCCTATCTGCGCGTCACCCAGATCTGGTCACTCTGGTCCTCACCTGTGGACCATTATGACCTGGATACTCTGCTCCACACCTGAGACTCACCTGGACATGATGACTCTGGATCCCCTCTGGGCCTCACCCTGACATGGTGACGCTAGTCCCCTTCTGGATATCACCTAGACCAGGTTAACCTGGTTCCCCTCTAGGCCTCAACTTGACCTGGTGACTCTGATCCTCAACTGGGCCTCACCAGGACCTAGTGAACATGCTCCCCACCTGCGCCTAATCTGGACCTGGTGACTCTGGTTCTCCCTGGGCATCATCGGGACATGGTTACTCTATTCCCCACTGGGACTGACCTGATCCTGGTAACTCTGCTCCTGACTTTGGCCTCTTCTTTACCAGGTGACTCTGGCTCCACCTGGGCCTAACCTGTAACTGGTGACTCTAATCCTAAGCATGGCCTCACCTGACCTGGTGACTGTGGTTCCCATCGGGACCTCACCTGTACCTCATGTCTCCGGTCCCACCTGAGCCTCACCAGGACCTGGTGTCTCTCGTACCCTCCTTGGTAGCATCAGGATATGGTTACACTGTTCACTAACAATGACGCAGCCGGACCTATTAACTCTGGTATTCACCTGGGCCACACTGGACATGGTGACACTGGTTCCCACCTGGGTCTCACCTGGACGTGGTGACTCTTGTCACCACCGGGGACTCACCTGAACCTAGTTACTGTGTCCCACACACGGGCCTCAAGTAGAACTGTTGACCATGGTCCCCAAGCCGGCCTCACATGGACCTGTTGCCTCTGATACGTACCAGCGCCTCACGTGTACCTGGTAACTCTAGTTCTCACCTGGGCCTCATCTGCACCTAGTGACTCTGGTCCACACCTGGGCTTCACCTCGATCTGGTGACTCTGGTCCCCACCTGGACTTCACCTGGATCTGTTGACTCTGGTCCCCACCTGGACCTCTCCTGGTCCTGGTGACTCTCTTTCCAACATGGACCTCACATGGATCTGGTG